>NC_041384.1:130041695-130145337 GCF_002162155.2 Triticum dicoccoides | reverse complement strand
CAGCTAAGCCCCCGAGTGGGAGGCTGGCTCACCACTCGGTAGGATTTTCAAATACTTAGGCGAGTACTGGACTGCAGCTAAGCCCCCGAGTGGGAGGCTGGCTCACCACTCGGTAGGATTTTCAAATACTTAGGCGAGTACTGGACTGCAGCTAAGCCCCCGAGTGGGAGGCTGGCTCACCACTCGGTAGGATTTTCAAATACTTAGGCGAGTACTGGACTGCAGCTAAGCCCCCGAGTGGGAGGCTGGCTCTCCACTCGGTAGGATTTTCAAATACTTAGGCGAGTACTGGACTGTAGCTAAGCCCCCGAGTGGGAGGCTGGCTCTCCACTCGGTAGGATTTTCAAACACTTAGGCGAAATGGGTTCGCAGCCAAGCCCCCGAGTGGGAGGCTGGCTCACCACTCGGTAGGAAATTATTTTTACAAACTTAGGCGAAACGGATGCGCAGCTAAGCCACCCATTGGGGGATTTCTCATGCAAACAAAAACAATAACAATCACTGGGAAAATTATAACACTCTTGTCTTCGATAAATAAACTATAGAAGTTTTACTTATTACATCTCATCCGAGTGAGAATTCAAGTATAAAAGCGGCGGAGCAGCTCCGCATTCCAGGCTCGTGGCTCATCAATCTGGCGATCGACATTATAAAGGTGGTATGCTCCATTGTGGAGGACTCTGGTGACTATGAAGGGACCTTCCCAAGTAGGAGTGAGTTTGTGTGGTTTCTGTTGATCCACTCGGAGGACCAAGTCTCCTTCTTGGAAGGCTCGACTCTTCACATTTCTGGCATGGAATCGACGCAAGTGTTGCTGATAGATGGTCGACCGGATCATGGCCATTTCTCTTTCTTCTTCCAGGAGGTCGACTGCGTCCTGCCGGGCTTGTTCTGCTTCATCTTCAGAGTAGAGCTCGACTCGGGGTGCGTTGTGAAGCAGGTCACTCGGCAAAACTGCTTCGGCTCCGTAGACCAGAAAGAATGGGGTTCTTCCAGTCGATCGGTTCGGGGTTGTCCTCAATCCCCAAAGAACTGATGGAAGGTCGTCGATCCATGCACCTGCTGCGTGCTTGAGATCGCGCATCAGTCGGGGTTTTTGTCCTTTGAGAATTAAGTCGTTTGCTCTTTCCGCTTGTCCATTCGACTGGGGGTGAGCGACTGAAGCGTAGTCGACTCATGTGCCTTGAGAGGCGCAAAAGGCTCTGAATTTGTCGGAATCGAAGTTTGACCCATTGTCAGTGATGATGTTGTGCGGAACTCCATATCTGAATATCAACTCTCTGATGAAACTGATAGCAGTGCAAGCATCAATATTCTTGATAGGCTTAGCTTCAATCCATTTGGTGAACTTGTCGACTGCTACTAGCACATGAGTGAAGCCGCTCCTGCCCGTTCTCAGTGGTCCAACCATGTCCAGTCCCCAAACAGCGAAGGGCCAGACGAGTGGAATGGTTTTCAGGGCTGACGCGGGTTTGTGCGACATATTGGAGTAAAACTGACATCCTTCACATTTGCCGACTATCTCTTTCGCCATTTCATTCGCTCTTGGCCAGTAGAATCCCGCTCGGTATGCTTTAGCCACAATGGTCCGAGAGGACGCATGATGAACACAGGTCCCTGAGTGGATATCATCAAGGATTATATGACCTTCTTCTGGTGTTATACACTTCTGACTGACTCTAGTCGTGCTTTCTCTATACAATTGTCCCTTTATGACTGTAAAGGCCTTGGATCGACGGACGATCTGTCGATCCTCTTCTTCGTCCTCTGGGAGTTCTTTCCTTAGGATGTACATGATGTACGGTACCGTCCAGTCGGGAGTGATGACCAAAATTTCCATGATCAGGTCGACCACAGCCGGCACTTCAACTTCAATCAGATCCGTGGCACTTTTTGGCTGCGGGGCTTCTTCAGTGAAGGGATCCTCCTGAACTGATGGTGTGTGGATGTGTTCCAAAAACACATTGTTGGGAGTGGCTTCTCTTTTGGAACCTATTTTCGGCAAATCATCAGCTGCTTGATTTTTCAGTCGGGGTATGTGATGAAGTTCTAACCCCTCGAATTTCTTCTCCAGCTTTCTCACTGCATTGCAATAACCAGTCATGGCCGGTCTTCTGATGTCCCACTCTTTCATCACTTGATTCACCACCAAATCTGAGTCGCCATAGACCATGAGGCGACGGACGCCGAGTGAAATGGCCATGCGCAACCCATATAAAAGTGCTTCGTATTCTGCATCGTTATTGGAGGAATCAAAGTGGATTTGAAGAACATATCTGAGCTTATCTCCTTGGGGGGAGACCAATACTAATCCGGCACCGGAACCATTCATCATTTTGGAACCGTCGAAGAACATGGTCCAATGCTCCAAGTGAACCTGAGTCGGCAGTTGTTGTTCAATCCACTCGGCAACGAAATCTGCTATTGCTTGGGACTTGATAGCTTTATTTGCCTCAAACTTGATATCTAGAGGAAGGACTTCAATGGCCCATTTTGCCACTCGACCAGTTGCATCTTTGTTGTGCAGGATCTCTGACAATGGAGCGTCGCTGACGACCGTAATGGAATGATCAGAGAAGTAGTGAGCAACCCTCTTTGTGGTCATATAAATCCCATATACAAGCTTCTGATAATGAGGATATCTTTTCTTTGACGGGGTCAAAACTTCAGAAACATAATATACTGGGCGCTGAACTTTGAAGGCTTTTCCTTCTTCTTCCCGCTCGACCGTAAGTACCGTACTGACAACTTGTCCTGTGGCTGCGATGTAAAGCAGCAAAGGCTCTTTGCTGATTGGAGCAGCAAGCACCGGCTGGGTGGAGAGCAGAGCTTTGAGCTCTGCAAATGCTGCATCAGCTTCAGGAGTCCACTCGAACTTGTTTGACTTCTTCATCAATCGGTAAAGAGGCAATGCCTTTTCACTGAGACGAGAGATGAATCGACTTAAAGCGGCCAAGCAACCAGTAAGCTTCTAGACGTCGTGCACTCGCACGGGACGTTTCATCCGGAGTATAGTACCGACTTTTTCTGGATTGGCGTCGATTCCCCGTTCGGAAACGAGAAAACCGAGTAACTTTCCGCCAGGAACTCCAAATGTGCACTTTGATGGATTAAGCTTGATATCATACCTCCTGAGGTTGGCAAAGGTTTCAGCAAGGTCAGTCAGCAGGTCGGAACCCTTCCGTGACTTGACCACAATATCATCCATGTATGCTTCCACATTCCGACTGATTTGAGTGAGCAAACACTTCTGAATCATCCTCATGAATGTGGCTCCGGCATTCTTGAGGCCGAATGGCATGGTAACGTAACAGAAGCACCCGAATGGAGTGATGAAAGCTGTTTTGATCTCGTCAGGTCCATACAGACGGATCTGATGGTACCCGAAATAGGCATCTAAAAAAGACAGTCGCTCACACCCCGCAGTCGAGTCGACTATCTGGTCGATGCGGGGGAGAGGAAAATGATCTTTCGGGCAGGCCCGATTGATATGTTTAAAGTCAATGCACATGGGAAGTGACTTGTCCTTCCTGGGGACCATGACAATGTTGGCGAGCCACTCGGAGTGGTAAATCTCTCGGATGAACTCCACTGCTAAGAGCCGAGCCACCTCCTCACCAATAGCCTTTCTCTTCTGGACGGCGGACCGTCGGAGATGTTCTTTGACGGGTTTCACTTTCGAGTCGACTCATAGGCGGTGCTCAGCCAGCCCCCTGGGAACACCCGGCATGTCAGAAGGCTTCCATGCGAAGATGTCCCAGTTCTCACGGAGGAACTGGATGAGCGCTTCTTCCTATTGGGAGTCGAGTGTTGTTGAGATATGAGTCGGAGCAGCACTGGGATCGGTCGGGTGAATGTGAACCGGCTTCGTTTCACCAGACGACTGAAAAGCTGATTCTGTAGCGGGCTTCTTGGCTCGCAACAAATCACTCGGGTCTGCAATCTTCTGGTACTCCTGCAGCTCCACCACTGCCATCTGAGCATCAGGGATCTTTGAGCCTTTCTGAAAACACTATTCTTCTTTCTTCCGATTGCCCGTAACAGTGATCACACCTTTGGGACCAGACATCTTCAATTTGAGATACACAAAACATGGTCGAGCCATGAAGCATGCGTAAGTGGGCCTGCCCAAAATAGCGTGATAAGCACTCTGGAAATCCACAACTTCGAACATCAACTTTTCTTTGCGGTAATTCTTGGAATCACCGAAAACCACATCAAGAGCAATTTGGCCGAGTGACTCAGCCTTCTTCCCAGGAATGACTCCATGGAAACTCATGTTGCTGGTACTGAGTCTGGACATTGGAATGCCCATCCCTTTCAACGTCTCAGCATACAATATGTTCAAACCACTACCACCATCCATCAAGACTTTGGTCAGTCGAGTTCCTTCAACAACTGGGTCGACCACCAAAGCTTGCCTCCCAGGGGTGGCAATGTGCGTTGGGTGATCGGACTGGTCGAATGTGATGGCAGTCTGAGACCACTTCAGATAACTGGGTGTCGCCGGAGCAACCATATTCACCTCACGGTTGATAACTTTCAGTCGACTTTTGCTTTCAACATCAGCAAAAATCATCAAGGTGGAATTGACCTGGGGGTATTCATCATCACTGTCTTCCTTGTCCTCAACTTTGTCCGACTCCTTTTCCTTATCTTTGGGTTGTTTGCCCTGGAACTGCTGGATCAAGAGCCGACACTGTCGAGTGGTATGTTTCGGGTAAATGAGATCACCCTCTTCATCTTTCTTGGTGTGGATGTGACATAGCAAATCCAACACATCATTTCCGTCTTGATCTTTAACTTTCTTGGGGTTCCAAGGCCCTTTGGGTTTCCCCTTAAATTTTCCTTGAGTTATAGCCAAGGCTTCCCCAGGAGCAGCTGGCTCGGCTTTCTGCTTCTGTTTCCGATTGGAATTTCCTCCTCCGGTTTCTTGGGCGACTGACTTGTGCTTGCCACTCCGGAGTCGATCCTCATCTTCACCATTAGCGTACTTGGTGGCAATCTCCATCATCCGATTCAGAGACATGTCTCCGGTTCGACCGAATTTCAGATTCAGTTCTCTGTACTTGACGCCTTCTTTGAAGGCACAGACTGCTTGGTGGTCAGGCACATTCTCTACCATGTGATGTAACGTGATCCATCTCTGGATGTAATCCCTCAAGGTTTCATTCGGCTTCTGCACGCAAGACCGCAGTTCCATCAGTCCTTCCAGTCGCTTGCATGTTCCTTCAAATGTAGTGACAAACACTCGGGCGAGATCTTCCCAAGTGTAAATGTTGCTGGGTGCTAACTGATTCAGCCACGCTCTGGTTGAGCCCTCCAACATGAGAGGCAGGTGCTTCATGGCCACTTCATCGTTGCCACCGCCAATCTGGACAGCCACTCGGTAGTCTTCAAGCCAAGTATCGGGCTTGGACTCACCAGTGAACTTAATGACTCCAGTCGCCAACCTGAAGTTGGGAGGAATCATAGCGGCCCTGATGGCTCTACTAAAGCACTTTGGCCCTGAAACATGTACTCTGTTGCTGGTAGGTGCATCTTTGTCATGACCTCTCGGTGAGCTTTGTTCCTGTCGACCAAACCTTGAACGAGAATGGATCTCGCATCAAAGCCTGGTTCCCTGGGGTCGACTGGAATCCTTCGCCCAACACTATGAGGGCGCCTATCATCCTGCTGTCGAGGCACATACGATCCACTCCTCGGGGGAGGGGTGGGCACTCGACGTCGATCGTCACGATCGAATCGGTGATCATACTGCTCACGGTTTCCGTACTGATCACGCCGGTCCCCACGTCCCTCACGCCTCAGGGGCGATCTTGGACTATGAGCCGACTGGACTCTGTCTGCAACAATGGATCTGCTATGAATCCTGTTCCGTGACTGAGAAACAGCGGAATTCTGGTCTCCTGCTGCCCGGAGTAACGCTTTGATCTGCAGCAAGCCTCTGCCAGCCTCTGATTGGGAAGGCTGGATCGACTTTGCTATATGGGCTGCAGCTACTAAATTTTGAATCGGAGTTCGATATACCTGCAGGGGTGGAAAGATCTGACGTCGACTGGATTCTGGAACCCGTTGTTGCGCACGCTCGTCGAGTGGTCGCTGGAGGTTCTCCAGTTGAATGCGCTCAGCCAAGTTTGCCAGGCACACGTCCTCCAAGGCAGAAGCCTCGGGGATTTCTCCAACGATAGGAGTGTGCAGTGCATCCATGTTCCGGCGATGAAGTTCTTCTCTCTGCAGCGACGTGAGAGGCTCGGGGAGATATTCCTCATGGGGATGCGACGGGTCGCCTCCACCTGTGCCTCCGTCGGTGTGGGGAAAACCGGGAGGACTGCGCGGTCCATCGACCATCAGAACCTCCGTCGCTGGATCACTGCTATCGCACTCGGACGCGGTCTCTGCGGAGCTAGTCGACAGGTCAAACAGGCCATAGAGGGATTCGTCGGGCTCGATCGCCAGGACTTGAGGGGTGGCCGACTGGCGTGCCACCGCGTGTCTCACCCACCGCTGAAGTCTCGACCGACTGGAGCGCTTGCGACAGCGAGAAACAGGGAGGGAGGACAACACAGGGGCCGACCGATAATGGGTCGATGGTTGCCCCAAGAGGACGCCGCAAACGCACGCGCGAAAGTGTGTTGCCCCACGGACAGGGAGTGTGTCGACATTGAGCGGAGCCTCCTGAAGCCAAGCGGAGTCGTCGGCGATGAATGTGAGCGCGCCGAGACGGATCTCGCGGCCCTCCACCAAAACTCCGCCCGAAACCATGATGATTTGGATCGGAAAAGATCGCAACTCCTCCAACAAATCGCTAAGACAGCGGCCCCACGGTGGGCGCCAACTATCATGGTTCTAAGTCTGATAGTAATGTAGGGGGGTAGGTATGGAGAGGCAGGATCTTAGCTATGGAGTAGTTGTAAGCACACGAGGTTTACGAGTTCAGGCCCTTCTTAGAGGAAGTAATAGCCCTACGCCTCGGTGCCCGGAGGCGGTCGATTGGATTATGTGTGTATGAATTACAGGGGTGCAAACCCTTTACACTGAGGAGGGGGGTGGCTTATATAGAGTTCGCCAGACCCCTCCGGACCTCAGTTATGCAGGGTTTCAAATACATTAAGGTCGGGCGTTACTGGTAACGCCCCTAATAAAGTTCTATGATGACCATAAAAGCTACTTAATGATGGACCGTTAGCATGCGAAGTGACTTTAGGTCTCCTGGCCGTCGAGTGGTTGGATCTTGGTCGAGTGATTGCTTCTTGGTCGAGTGTCTTCGAGTCTGTCGAGTGGAACACCTCCAAGTCGATTGAAAGGTGATTTCTTCTAGAGATGTCCTTGGGTAGGGCAGTTAGGACAGGTCCATGACCCTACCCTAGGTACATAGCTTCATCATTGGCCAACCAAGATCCTGGACTGAGGCATTGCTATGATCTTGTAAGCGCGTCTCTCTCTCTCTCTTGTATTGTTCTGTGCCTGCCAGCGTGCTTTGCTAGGATTTTCGACCAGTAATCCCTTTGTGTGGACAATGATTTCTACTACTGGCTGCTAAATTAGATATCTAGATGTCATACATGATACTACCTCGTACCTCCGTTCCTAAATATAAGTCTTTCTAAAGATTCCACTATAGGCTACATACGGAGCAAAATGAGTGAATCTACACTCGAAAATGCATCTATATACATCTATATGTGGTCCATACTGGAATCTCTACAAAGACATATATTTAGGAACAGGGGCAGTACATTACACAAAATCATAGGTGGCATGTAGGAATTCCAGTGCACTACATTAGTCTCCCTTAGAGTGCCTGCTAGTCTAGCATACAGAGTCATGGCTAGTTTATGGTACGCACACAATCGTTAATTGGTGGTTTAAATATGCGCAAGGGATATGCAATGTAGTATCATGTAGAGATGTCTGAAATTAGCCGTGTCAACTGGCAGATAGGGTTACACAATGAAAAAGTACAAGATGTAGTGCACCAGTGGCGACGGCTCGCTGGAGGAACCCTAGTGCTGCAGGCAGGGGATCGAGGTAGAGGCAAAGGGGAGAGGAGATGCAAGCGGGCAGGGCAATGAATGCTTGCGTGTTTGTTTTTACTTGAGGGTCAGGTGTGACACGGGCGTCAATAGTTGCATTTTGAGTGTAATATAGGCAGACAACAGAGTCATTTCACTATTCCCCTTCCCTTCAATTTTTAGTGAGGTTCTACCCGAAACACCCCCCTCCAAAGCGAAATTAGTTAAGCCCAAGCCCATAACTCAAAAATGACTTCTTTACATCTTTTATGGCTTATTTTGACAATATGCCCTGAAAAGGCGGAATCGAACTGGCCCTTAACCTGCAATTCAATTGTGCATGCAATGATGAATCACTCCTGCCTGCTATCTGTACATTTAGGCATCATCATACATGGCATAACTTAATACATGTGCATTCCATTGTAGAATCTGGAATATGCAATGTTTATGTTAGTTCATATGTTGCACATGATGTTTAAATGCCCCTTAAATCTGGTCAGTCAAGTGATGGTCTTTGAGCCTCCTTCTTTGCTTCTTTTCTTGATATGTAAGATTTTCTCACACATCTGTTCAATTGCTTGTCTGCATCAGCCAGCCATACTAGGACTGTTTGCTTTTATTACTTGTTGTTCTTGACCTAACACTCTAAGAGAGCTTGTCAATGATTTAAACACTAAGGGCTACTGTAGTGGGGCCTTGTCTAACTCATAGGTGACATAAAGGTTTGGCTGTACACTACAGTAGGCAAGTATGTTAGGAAAGTATGCATATTTATCTTCCAAGGAGACGAGTAACTAGTTGACATAATTATGTGGTGTTGTTTTGTTATAATCTCATCCTTTTGTTTTCACAGACTGGAAAGTATGCATATTTATCTTCCAAGGAGACGAGTAACTAGTTTGTGTCACCTTGCAGAGGGGGTGCAATGAAGATAAGATTAAGGATTTCCAAGTACAAGATGTTAGGAAGGAGCCTTGCAAGAGAAGTAGGAGCTGCACTGAGCGTCTTCAACCTGCTAAGGTAAGTCACTGCATGCAACTCAATAGTTCCATTCCTTGTTTCTTTCAGGCATAGTTAATTTTCTCTTTTCAATTGCTTTATTTGTCCTCAGTTAATGAGATGCCAAATAATCATGCCTGATGTTCGGTACTTGTATCACTATTAGTTGACATAATTAAAGGCCTTACCATTTAATTACTCTACCAAAGTGTGCCTGAAGCTTTGAAGTCTATTAACCATCTATTATTGCATGAGGCTCACAATCTAGTTTATACTACGCTAATGATTGCATAGTTTTGCCTGCTGTAGTATGTTTATATGAAACCCTCTGCTGTTCATTATGCTCCCTAAGACTTTAATTGAGGCACAGAATGGCCAACTGCTTGCTTACTTATAGGCAACATGATGTCTAAATTTGTAACTTGTCCATGTTTTCGATTGGGCCCCAACATCATGCTCCTCTAGTGAGCTAAGAGGGATTTCTGTATGCAGGCTGCACAGACTATCTTTTTTATAATTTTTAAGATATCACCTGCTCATGCTTCATGACATGTAACATTTTTTTGAAAGTGATGTGTAAAATTATTGTTAGTCTTGTTTTGCCATGTAGTACAAAACAGTGTCTTGTTCGCTTCACTTTTGTAACTATATTTTTGCCCTAGTCATGTGTACTTAGAGAAACATTTCAGGATGAAGTGACATCAACACAAAGATCTGCGAGCAGTGCGGCATGGCCGTTACCGAATGATTATGGATTGGAATTGGAATGTGCTGATGTTCTCGAGCATCAACTAGAGGTGGCAAGACAACGTGCACATGATTGTCAACGTATAATCAACAAGTTGAGACTGGAAATGCAGGTATTAGATGCAGGAGTCAAAAAAATGAAACAAGACACTAAGGTAACCATGAAGGAATTGGAGATTTTCTGAAGAGATTATAGTTCAAATGGAGTTAAGTTGATGCGCGTCCATGATGTATGAGCTGTATTTGCCCAGTGTATGTAATTTGCTGTTTGTGTATGCTTTATTATCACCTGTGCCGAACCATAATGCCCAGTGGGTATAATCGGCTGTAATTTATTTATTGTATAGTGTAGGATTATTCTACCTTTCTATGCCTTGATCTCTTTGTTGTAATAGTGTAGGCTTTTTAGAGGTGATAGTATTGAGTAGGATAATTTTTGAATATGCTATATCGTTCAAACGGGGGCCAATTCGCCCAACCATGGCCCTTCACGGGCCGTCGGATCCATGGGCCTTCTACGTCTCGTAGGATCCATGGGCCTTCTACGTCTCGTAGGATCATGGGCCTTCTACGTCTCGTAGGATCCATGGGCCTTGTACGTCTCGTAGGATCCATGGGCCGCCAGCTCATTTATGGGTCTTGTACGGGCCTTTAATGGGCCGTAGATGGGCCTTTAATGGAAATCGTACGTTTTATGGGCTAACCATAATGGGCCGTTAATAGGCCGTATTTGGTGATGCTATGAAAATGGCCCAACAGACTAACGGTCCACAAACGGGCCGACTGTAACGACGGGCTGAATTTGGCCCACAAACAGAAAATGAAAGTAACGGGCCGTAAGTAACCGAATGCTGCAAATGAGCCCAAGAATAAATGGGCCCTCAGAAGGCCGAAAGTTAAGTTGGGCTGGAAACGGCCCAACAGAATAACGGGCCGTTAATGGGTATAAAGTGATACACTGTTCATTACGGGTCAGTTTCACCATGGGTCGTTAATGGGTGTAAAGTAATACACTATTCATTACGGGCCAGTTTCAGCACGGGCCGCTAATGGGCCAAGAGTTACAAAGGGCCTCATATGGGCCGAAAGACGTCATGGGCTATACATGGGCCAGAAGTGAAAACGGGCTGGAATCATATTGGATGGTCCAGATGACGCTACTGAGCCTAATTCGGATAGGGCGTAACGGGCCTTGGGTTAGCGGGCTGTAAATGGGCTATATGCGAACATGCCGTTAACAGGCTTTCCATAGGCCGGCCCGCCAGCTTTTGACCAAGTCAAATGGACCGGCCTTTTCACAGGAATGGGCCACTATTGGGCCGTGCCACGTGTCGACGTATCATAGGCACCTTCTGTCCAGTGAGTTGATGACATATGTCCCAACGATGAGCCGACACGTGTTTCCTCTAGCCAATGATGATTTTACACGTGGAAAATCCCCATTGGTCGGGGCTGTTAACGGGTTATGGAGTCCAAAACCTGACCCAATAGCTTAACGGCGTTCCGTTACGGTGTATGCCTTGTGTCGGTCACCCTTGACGAAAGCACTTCAGTGACGCGCGATTTATTGTCATGGAAGTGGACACTTCCGTGATGATAATGTTGGTAATGTCATGGAACACTTCTACGACAGCACAGGTATGACTATCTTGATTCTGTCATAAATTTTTCATGGATGTACATGCATGACAAAAAAACGACCTACTGTGACAAACACGTATCATCACGGAAGTGTATTTTTTGTAGTGTAATTTAAAACACAAAACACACCCATAACAGTAGCATAATCGTGTGCACACCAAAAAACAGAAAAAGAACTAGAAAATTAAGATAGCTATTGGGTTGCCTCCCAACAAGCGTTATTGCTTTACAGCCCTAGCTAGGCGTAATGCATAGTTTCAAGTGTTGTCATTCTTCATTTTAATGGCCCTAGCAACTCCTATTTCACTCACTTTGCCATTATCAATAATACGAACTAGATGATCGAGCTTAGTGCTAAGAGTTTTTATTTCTTTCAAAACACAAAGAGAAACCTTATGTTCTAGAGCATTAAATCTCCTATTTTGTGACACCATGTTACTATTTATTTTATAAGAAAGATTAAATAACCCTCGAAAGTTGGTATCCATACTAGTTTTAATTTCTTTTATTAGCTCAGTTTGACGATACCTTACTAGAATGGTAGGTTCAATAGTTTTAGCTCTTGGTTCTCCAAATATGCTTTTCATCTTTTCATAGGTGTCAAAGGCATTATTTCCATGGAAATCATTTTCAAACATAGAATCCAAGACACGTCTATGAACCATAGGTAGAACAACATAAAAACTTCTAAGGATCAATTTGATGTGACTCTTAGGCTTAGCTCTCATTTGCATTTCTAATAATCTATCCCAAGCTTCTTTTAAAGATTCGTCATTAGCATGCTTGAAATTTAAAATTCCTGAACCCTCTCCAAGATAAGGAGGGGAAGGCATATCGGGAGGAGAGCTAGCCATAACAACATGACAAGCAAACAAGCAAAAAGGCAAATGAAAAATATTAATGTGTTTTCGTGAAAACATTTTACAAGTGGGGGAGATGAAAACGAGAGGCAAAAGAAAAATAATGTAAATGCAAGGAGATGAAAGTTTATGCGATGATACTTGATATATGTTGATGATGTTGAAGGAAATATGCCCTATAGGCAATAATAAAGTTGTTATTTATATTTCCTTATATCATGATAAATGTTTATTATTCATGCTAGAATTGTATTAACCGGAAACTTAGTACATGTGTGGATACATAGTCAATACAGAGTGTCCCTAGTATCCCTCTACTTGACTTGCTCGTTAATCAAAGATGGTTATGTTCCTGACCATAGACATGTGTTGTCATTTGATGAACGAGATCACATCATTAGAGAATGATGTGATGGACAAGACCCATCCGTTAGCTTAGCATAATGATCGTTTAGTTTTATTGCTATTGCTTTCTTCACGACTTATAATGTTCCTCTGGCTATGAGATTATGCAACTCCCGAATACCGGAGGAACACCTTGTGTGCTATCAAACGTCACAACGTAACTGGGTGATTATAAAGATGCTCTACAGGTGTCTCCGATGGTGTTTGTTGAGTTGGGATAGATCGAGATTAGGATTTGTCACTCCGTGTTTCGGAGAGGTATCTCTGGGCCCTCTCGGTAATGCTCATCACTATAAGCCTTGCAAGCAATGTGACTAATGAGTTAGTTTTGGTATGGTGCATTATGGAATGAGTAAAGAGACTTGCCGGTAACGAGATTGAACTAGGTATGATGATACCGACGATCGAATCTCGGGCAAGAAACATACCGATGACAATGGGAACAACATATGTTGTTATGCGGTTTAACCGATAAAGATCTTCGTAGAATATGTAGGAGCCAATATGAGCATCCAGGTTCCGCTATTGGTTATTGACCGAAGATGTGTCTCAGTCATGTCTACATAGTTCTCAAACCCGTAGGGTCCGCACGCTTAACGTTCGATGATGATTTGTATTATGAGCTATGTGATTTGACGACCGAAGATTGTTATATTGGACGATGTTATTCGGACACCGGATGAGTTTCGAGAGGTACCAGATAATTATCAGAGTTCCGGAGGGTTATCGGAACCCCCCGGGGGAACTAATGGGCCTTGATGGGCCTTAGTGGGAATAGAGGAAGGGCCACAAGGGGCTGGTTGCCCCCTCCTTGTGTCCGAATTGGACAAGGGGAAGGGGGCGGCGCCCCCCTTTCCTTCCCTTCCCCCTCTTCCTTCCTTCTTCCCCCTTTCCTCTAGGTGGAATCCTACCAGGACTCCCTCCTCATGGCGCGCCCTACAGGGCCGGCCGACCTCCCCCTCCCACAAGTTTCTCTTAACCGTGTGTGGTGCCCCCCTCCACAGTTACACACCTCGGTCATATCGTCATAGTGCTTGGGCTAAGCCCTGCGCTGGTAAATTCATCATCGCCGTCGCCATGCCATCGTGCTGGCGGAACTCTCCCTCGTCCTCAAGTAGATCAAGAGATCGAGGGATGTCATCGAGATGAACGTGTGCTGAACGTAGAGGTGCCTAACATTCCGTACTTCGATCGGTTGGATCGCAAAGATGTTTGACTACATCAACCGCGTTACTAAACGCTTCCGCTTACGGTCTACAAGGGTACGTAGACACACTCTCCCCACTCGTTTCTATGCTTCTCCTAAATAGATCTTGCGCGATCGTAGAATTTTTTTTGAAATACTACATTCCCCAACAGTGGCATCTGAGCCAGGTCTATGCGTAGATGTTATATGCACGAGTAGAACACAATGAGTTGTGGGCGATAATAGTCATACTGCTTACCAGCAACGTCTTACTTTGATTTGGCGGTATTGTTGGATGAAGCAGCCCGAACCAACATTACATGACCGCGTTCATGAGACTGGTTCTACCGACGTGCTTCGCACACAGGTGGCTAGCGGGTGTCTTTTTCTCCAGCTTTAGTTGAATCGAGTTTGACTACGCCCGGTCCTTGTTGAAGGTTAAAACAACACACTTGACGAAAAATCATTGTGGTTTTGATGCGTAGGTAAGAACGGTTCTTGCTAGAAACCCGTAGCAGCCACGTAAAACTTGCGACAACGAAGTAGAGGACGTCTAAGTTGTTTTTGCAGGGCTTGTTGTGATGTGATATCGTCAAGACGTGATGATATATAAATTGTTGTATGAGATGATCATGTTTTGTAGAAGTTACCGGCAACTGGCAGGAGCCATATGGTTGTCGCTTTATTGCATGAAATGCAATCACCATGTAATTGCTTTACTTTATCACTAAGCGGTAGCGATAGTTGTAGAAGCAATAGTTGGTGAGACGACAACGATGCTACGATGGAGATCAAGGTGTCAAGCCGGTGATGATGGTGATCATGACGGTGCTTTGGAGATGGAGATCAAAGGCACAAGATGATGATGGCCATAACATATCACTTATATTGATTGAATGTGATGTTTATCCTTTATGCATCTTATTTTGCTTAGTTCAGCGGTAGCATTATAAGATGATCTCTCACTAATTTCAAGGTATAAGTGTTCTCCTTGAGTATGCACCATTGCTACAGTTCGTCGTGCAGAGACACCACGTGATGATCGGGTGTGATAATCTCTACGTTCACATACAACGGGTGCAAGCCAGTTTTGCACACGCAGAATACTCGGGTTAAACTTGACGAGCCTAGCATATGCAGATATGGCCTCGGAACACTAAGACCGAAAGGTCGAGCGTGAATCATATAGTAGATATGATCAACATAGTAATGTTCACCATTGAAAACTACTCCATCTCACGTGATGATCAGACATGGTTTAGTTGATATGGATCGCGTGATCACTTAGATGATTAGAGAGACTAGTCCTCGACCCGTGCACTTGCACGGGCTAGTTTTATTTTTTTTGATAATACAATTGTTTAATAATGTTTTATGTCAAAAGGTTGATTGTTGAGACTAACCACTCTCATTCATATAAGTCTTCTTGAAGTTAGCATGATAGTGGGGAAAACAAATATTTACCCGCAGAAAAGGGAAAAACAAATATTCTGTTTTGAGTAAAATGTGATCTATAAATAAGTTTAATTACCCAATGATAAAGTAGTTTTTGCAATATACACTTCTAAACAATAAATGTATATTCATATAGCATTTTATATGCTCCTTTTCAACTCATTAACTGCATACTTTCTTCTAAATGGTCATCATAATAAATCAATAAATAAACATACAAATAAAAATTACTTGGATGTTAATAAAAATGCAATGCATATAATGTAGATGCTAGATTCACCAATATTGAGTTATGATGGCATATACTCCATCCGTCCCAAAATAAGTGACTCAGCTTTATACTAATTTTAGTACAAAGTTAGTACAAAATTGAGGGGGTACAAAAGATGCATTTCTGACATTTTATAAACATGAGATTGACACTTCAATACTTTTAGAACATATATTTCGTTGAAACTTTATAGCCTATTGCGACTGCAAACAATGAATTCCAACACTGTATAATGATCTTTGACTTTCCCCACACTAAGATATCATCAACACTATATATATGTAAAAGAATTCCTAATTAATTAAGTATACCATTTAAAGTATTTTATGCTTCGGGCCCATCTGATAGATCATTTTGATCTTCAATCTGATGGACATGGAAATTTCAGAATTTGAAAGGTTCACCAATCTCTTTGATCTTCAGTGTGCTAATTAATGAGCCTACCCATTACTATTCAGCAAGGAGGTTAAGTATACTACTCTTCCATATGCTAAATGATTGAAACATTCTCGTTTGAACGTTGCTATGCACATGACGCTTTCCATAGGTTTTTTTATACAGTGCCACATATCCAACAATCCATCCATAAAATAAAGTGTAGCACAATGCTTGATTAACTATCGTGTAAGGATCGGGCACGAATGTCGGGTGTAAAGTAATTTCGTTCTCCTTTTTAGAGCATACAATTAATGGTACGTTAAGCTTTGTCCACGAGCAAAACATTACTTCTCAATGACCTGGCAAGTGAAGTAAAGTAAAAGCAAAGTAGAGCCCGGTTGATGTCAAACGTTTTCAAATCTTACCCACCATGCTCAGTCCAAAAGAACAATCTGAGTGAGGATAAGGCAAAGATATTACTTGTGAATATTAACCTGGATGAAAATCGATCTGACTTGTCATTATGTTGTAATGCAAGAAATAACATTTTTAAATAAATCATTGTAACGACTTATTCCCTAAAAATCACGTCAAAGATTGTTGGATTTTTTTAACTTAGATTTAGGTAAAGAAAGAATGTACAAAAAGGTCTGAGGGTGAATATTTTTCTGCAGAAAACTGCAAAGAGACAGCTAGCTAGTCTAACCGGCCATAGGGGTGGTTTTGACTCTTGAGTACTGTGCATGTGCAGATTTCTTCTGACGGGTGTTGAGAACATGAAAGGCTTGAACAATAGCAGACGAATCGGGGTATAAACCTGCGGAGAAACTGAACCCAATCAGTCCATGTGGGTGTAATGTTTAGAAACAAACCCATACAGCGTAAGGAGGAATAAAGAGATCAGGTCAATTGTGTTACTATCACATGACATAGTGTGCATAGTTGTTATTTCCAAAAAGAAGCGACGAACCTTGGAAGAAATTGGATCAAATGATGGTAGTTATGTGACAAAAAATAGAAACTAAATGTGATATAAAGAATTACTTGCTTGTTCGGCCCTTCGTGTTATTTATTTGCTTCGATGCTTTCCACGGCTGCATCCGATCCCCACAATAATGCCAATGAACAACCACCACCACCACTTTGATGTGATCTGCATGGTAAAGATTCCTTCCCTTAGTTAGCAAGGACATGTGTACAGAGGCAACATATGACTTGAAACGATCTGCACAAATTTGTTGAGCTACATAGAATGCATCAATTGGAGTGAAGTAGTGAAGAGCTATAGTAGTGTTGAAAACTTGAATCATACAAACCGTCCATGCATCAAACCTAGGTCCGTATACGGAGATAAATCTTTCAAATTGAGGAAATTACTAATGTGGTATTATTTTTATCAGTAATAACACTTGAGAACACCCCCATTTTCTCTGTTATATATATGCTTGTGTCGCCTGCACCTGCAATTTACAACCCTAATAATGTCTGTTGCATGTGTGTGTATTAGTTCTTGTTAAAAACAAAGTAGGTGCTCCCCTTAGTTTGCGCCAATTTTAGACCCTTGTTTGAGTGGATGCCGCCAAAAAAATGCTAGTGCCTTAGAATAGAGTTATTCAAGTGCGTAAAGTTTTGGTAGAGGTAAGCATGAAATGCATTAAGGCAGTTCAATCAAATATTTTAATTCACTGTCCAATCATACAAAATTTACATTAATGGTAATATTTGTTCACATAGATAGGTTGCGAAAAGCCTGCTATTCTATTTTGTCAGCAGTGGATACTTGAAATACAAATACTATTCCGATTATATCCTGCAGAGCAGTACCACGTGACATAACCAAAATAATAAGCATGCTGCCGCACTAACAATGATTGTAGATAAAACCCAAAGCTATGAGGTAATACATATATCCAAAATCCTCTGCAATTTAAAATATAGTTATTATTAAGGAAGAACTCAAAGCTATTACCATATAATGATGTCTTTAGACAGATAGCCTTGTTAAACATAAACATTCAGGAGATATACACTTAAGAAGAATAGTACTGCAATCAGCCATACTGTAGGATGTAAAGACGAATACAGTATTTGCTAACCCGAATGGTGTCAAATTCAGAAGATTACCTTTCAATTTTGAAAGATAAAAGTAGGTTTCTCTATGAACACGTATGTGACTTAGGAGCATTGTCATATCATAGATTCTTTTGCAAAGGAGAAGCATGACAACTTAAAGCGTTAGCATACACTGATACATATACCATGAATTTCTTTCAGGCTGATTGAACAATAAGCCTGATATTCTGAGGAGAATAACCCCATTACACAATTGCCACTTTCGCATGTGGCAATTCGTCGAACACGGTAGGAAATAAGGACCTGCAACATAATTATATAATGATTTGTACTGGGGTATACATAGGTCTAATATATTGCCTCGAGGAATACCACATGTATAGGTCGATCTCGTCCTTGCAAAATCACTGATGGTGTGGCTCAAATTCTGCTACTTGTATGGCATTCATACTGGCTAGTGGTCACACAGATCTTTCTTGCATGGATTTGACACGTCTGCCATTATCCACAGCCCTCAGTTGAGCATCCTTTGTTTCTTCACCGTCATCCTTTCACTTGCATGCGTGGGGTCTAGTATTGCTGCTGCCGAGTGAGGATACATTAGGCTATAGCTAGCGAGGGTTTGGTAATTGAAAGAAGTCACCTCATTCTAATAGCCACTTACATGCCTCTTAATTTCTTGTGACGAAGAGACTCGAGAGGTTTTGATGTCTAGTGTGTGGAGGGCATTGTGGTTGCCACATGTGCATCAGCTTTGTTGTTTGAATATGATATACAATTATGCACTCACAACAAATCTAGGCTTATTAAGTTTGCGTGTAACATCAACGTTTTGGACATAATATTATAGATAATTATATGAATACAAATGATATGGGGAAGGGAACTGAAGGATATGGAGTTGCTTGCCCGTTGACTGAGCCTAGGAGTGAGGAATATTGATGTAAATTGGGATGTGATCAGATGTGTCAACAATCCACTATAGTTTCTTGGCACGGAAGCTTCATGTGCCCCCGTGACCACCCAATCAAATTCAAACTGCTATCAGTACACCTCACATTGTGTTTTATGCCTGCGTCAACCATTGAAGGATGTTTCATCTAATGGATTTCTATTGCAGCATGGAAAAACTTGGAAGAGGCTTGAGTGCATCATACCTTTCTTTAGATAGAACATGAAGCTGGGGACGGTATGGAGAGAATACTCGACCAGTTGTTGTAGGGTTCTCGGATGCCCCACAGCCAAGAAAGGAGCCTACGGGGAGAACATATCTGCAGCTTACGGGAGATTCTGATCTGTCACCTTGCAGTTGTCGCTAATGACCTTCTTCCAGCCGCAACTTTCGCGTCGAGCAGGTGTTGAAAGATGATCATAGCTCTCCTATGTTGTTGCATGATATCTAACTCGTGGAAGTTACTTTCCATGTAATCAGTGCAGGCCGGCCGGCCAGCCAAGACGTGAGAAACAGTAGATGGCCAGAGAAGCGGAGAAGGATGAAGAGAACAGGGGATTGATAGGGAAGACCGAAAGAGGATTCTTCAACAGGAGCTGATGGCCCTTGCCACAGTCTGCATGATGCGGTGGAGGAGAGTAGATGTCGCATCTTCGCCCTGATCTCGTTCTCAAGGTCGGCGCATGAGCGAGCATAGACGCCCATCAGTACAACCCTCTTCCACTGCATAGTTGCTTGTACATAACAGAATATAGATTCAACGCTAGGTTGAAGGAGAAGGATGGATTCGAACATACCATATTTTCTGGATCAATTTTAGCCTGGTCTCGTTTCCTATGTTGATGGCGACTCTGAGAGGGAGGATGAGGAAGAGCTGTCGTAAGGGTAGGGGAGATTTTCTGCTCAGAAGCCTGCCCCCAATTTTTTTCCAATATAGATCGGGAGTTTTAGATAGATCGGGAGTTTCAAAAATAAGTTTTTTATGGTGGATTTCATGAGTCGATCTACACCGTAATAATTCGGTCCCACCAGATTAACGGCTCATAAAATCTAATTAACGTGGTAATTTCTTGGGAGTCGGTAATTAGTATAGGTATAGAAGATAGATGTCTATCTAAGTGGGAGTTCTTAAGTAATTTGATTAATTGAACTTTAATTTATCATGAACTTAGTACCTGATAGTATTTTGCAGATCTATGTTATTGTAGATAGATGGCCCGTGTTGTTGTTCCGTTGAATTTTAATGCATTCCTAGAGAAAACTAAGTTGAAAGATGATGGTAGCAACTACACGGACTGGGTCCGTAACTTGAGGATTATCCTCATTGTTGCACAGAAGAATTACATCCTGGAAGCACCGCTAGGTGCAAGACCCATTGCAGGAGCAACTCCAGACGTTATGAACGCCTGGCAGAGCAAATCTGATGACTACTCAATAGTTCAGTGTGCCATGCTTTACGGCTTAGAACCGGGACTTCAACAACGTTTTAAACGTCGTGGAGCATATGAGATGTTCCAGGAGTTGAAGTTAATATTTCAAGAAAATGCCTGGATTGAGAGATATGAAGTCTCCAATAAGTTCTACAGCTACAAAATGGAGGAGAATAGTTCTGTCAGTGAACATATACTCAGAATGTCTGGATACCACAACCACTTGACTCAACTGGGAGTTAATCTTCCTGATGATAGTTTCATTGACAGAGTTCTTCAATTACTGCCACCAAGCTACAAAAGCTTCAGGATGAACTATAATATGCAAGGGATGGATAAGACAATTCCTGAGCTCTTCGCAATGCTAAAGGCTGTGGAGGTAGAAATCAAGAAGGAGCATCAAGTGTTGATGGTTAACAAGACCACTAGTTTCAAGAAGAAGGGGAACTTCAAGAAGAATAGCAAACAAGTTGCTGCTCAAGTGAAAAAGCCCAAGTCCGGACCTGAGCCTGAGAGTGAGTGCTTCTACTGCAAAGGGGCTGGTCACTGGAAGCGGAACTGCCCCAAGTATTTGGCGGATAAGAAGGATGGCAAAATGAAAGGTATATTTGATATACATGTTGTTGATGTGTACCTTACTAATGCTCGTAGTAGCGCCTGGATATTTGATATTGGTTCTGTTGCTCATATTTGCAACTCGAAATAGGGGCTACGGATTAAATGAAGATTGGCTAAGGATGATGTGGCGATGCGCATGGGAAATGGTTCCAAACTCGATTGTATTTTCGGGGTTAGTTTTAGACCTAAATAATTGTTATTTGGTGCCAGCGTTGAGCATGAGCATTATATCTGGATCTTGTTTAATGCCAGACGATTATCATTTAAATCAGAGAATAATGGTTGTTCTATTTATATGAGTAATATCTTTTATGGTCATGCACCCTTGATGAGTGGTCTATTTTTGTTGAATCTCGATTGTAGTCATACACATATTCATAATATTGAAGCCAAAAGATGCAAAGTTAATAATGATAGTGCAACTCATTTGTGGCACTGCCGTTTAGGTCATATTGGTGTAAAGCGCATGAAGAAACTCCATGCTGATGGGCTTTTGGAATCACTTGATGCTTGCAAACCATGCCTCATGTGCAAGATGGCTAAGACTCCGTTCTTCGGAACAATGGAGCAAGCAAATTACTTTTTGGAAATAATATGTACTGATGTATGCGGTCTGATGAGTGTTGAGGCTCACAGCGGGTATCGTTATTTTATGACCTTCACAGATGATTTGAGAAGATATGGGTATATCTACTTGATGAAACATACGTCTAAAACATTTGAAAAGTCCAAAGAATTTCAGAGTGAAATGGAAAATTATCGTAACAAGAAAATAAAGTTTCTACGATCTGATCGTGGAGGAGAATATTTGAGTTACGAGTTTGGTCTTCATTTGAAACAATGTGGAATAGTTTTGCAACTCACGCCACCTGAACACAACAGCGTAATTGTTGGGGATATAACTATTAGGCATGACCCGCCTAGGAGGGGCCGGGTCATCCCCATGAAGATTTATCATTATGAAGCCCAAGATCGCACAACGGTTCATAGATAGGCTTAGTAGCGGGCCCATACCCGAAGGCGGCTTAAGGCCCATAAGCATAAACCGCCATGTATGTAAACTTGTAATGTAAGGCATGTAAGATACGTCACCGAGCTGGACACGTTGTATGAGCCAGCCGGGACTCTGTAGGCCGTAGGGCGTCAACCCGTGTATATAAGGGTACGACCCGGCGGCGGCTTAGGACAAGAAATAACAGATTCGAGAGCCGGTCAAGCGTATTCGCTCCCCTCTCATCGAAACCCTAGCAATTCCACATACAACTGGATTAGGCTTTTACCTTCACCGTATGGGGCCGAACCAGTATAAAACTCCTCGTGTCCTTTGTCCTGATTAACCCCTTTAAGCTAACCTCAACACGATGGCTCCACGACTAAGTCCTCTCTCTAGGACATCTGACGTGATATTTCCACGACAGTTGCCGCCCACCGTGGGGTTATCGCAAGATGGTTTCGAGTTCTTGAAGGGCAACTTCGAAGGGATCAATGGATACGCCGTGGGCCGGATGGCCAAGAGTCGCCGTGGCAGGCTTTACATCGATGATGCAGGCTGGGGCCCCGATGCCGGCTCAATTGAGTATGGGTACCGGGTCCCCTTCAGCAGAATTCATGTCTTCATCAGCAAGATCGGCGAACCGGGCCCTGAGCCGAACATCTGCACCGACATTGTCGAGACGGCTCAGCATGCAAGACCCGCCCGGATTCGGCCGACCATGAAACGTGCCTTTGTGGGATTTATCCATGGAGAGGGATCTGAGGACATATCAGCATTTGGTGACGAGACCGTCGTCTATTCTGATGGCGGGTCATCGACTGGTGAGACAGAGTTGTTGTACCAATTGCAAGACGGCCGGCTTGCAGGCTGTTCCGATGGCGACTTTATTCTGGACCCCTATGAGCCGCCAAACCGGGTTGCGATCTTCATGGCCGGTACATAGCCTATACAACACTCATCAACGGCGGCGGAGCTGGTTTCCGGGTCAGGAGCAGCGGCAACTACCGGGGCAGGAGGCCCTAAGCACCCGCCGACTCAGGTTTTAACTGACTTATTGGACAAGCTGACTGCGCTGATTACGGCAGCTATTAACCTGTCTGATCAAGATCAACATAATGCGGTGATTACAAAGGTGTGTGATGATATAGCATAGGCCAGGGAGGCGTTGAACGCTGAAAATACCAGGATGGCTGAGGAGCGAGCTGCTTTGGATGCACAGGCGCAACGAGTCCAATCGGAATCTTACCAGCTCATGCTATGTGACGCCCCGAGACCGATGCGCCAGGTGTCTCCCAGTTGTTCGCTGTCTTTGCCATGTCATTTGCTTGCGTGTTGCATCTTGCCATGTCATCATGTGCATTGCATCATCATGTTTTCAAAACTTGCATCCGTTCGGTTTCCCCGGTTTCATATGTTGTCCGTTCTGAGCCCAGACACACTTGCACGCGCCCGCGGCACGTCCGAAATAATATTATTTTATAAGTGTCCAGAAAATATTCTCGGAATGGGTTGAAAGTTGGCATGCGGTCTTACTATAGTATAGATAGGCCGCCTGTCAAGTTTCATCGCATTCGGATTCCGTCTGACGCCCCAACGGTTAACTATAGCGGCATTATAGCCGGTCTAACGTTGGACGTTTTTGGTCTCCGGAAACAGTCACATGGCCTCTCTCTCTTCTCTTCTCTCAGGATCGAGACCATCTGCATAGTCCACTACCTACCGCCAGGCTCAACCTAACCCTCCTCACATCCGAAGCCGTCCGATTGTTATCGGAGGGCCCTGATACCCCTCCTAACCACCTGACCCCCTCCTTGCATCAGTGCATCAAACCTCGAGTGCGCGTCCGAAAGTTGTCCCGGACCCAACCCAAGCAATCATCACCAACGGGTCCGGATCATCCCCAAATATCTACAAAACATCACCGTTTTCTTATTTGGACTCCCGTGGCTTTTTATCTCAACCGTTCGATTTTATTCAGATGGTCCAAATACCCATTCCTTTTCCCTATATAAAACCCCTAGTCCTAAACTTGTCGAACCCTAAAAGCTAGGACATTTGTCCCTTACCCCGCCGCCGCCGCATCTTCATCGGCATCCCTCCCGGACCAACCAACAGCCTCCTCCCCACGATCCACCAACCTCCTCATTTTGCGAATCGAGCCAACCACTCGTCGCCGCCCAATTTCCACCCGCGCGCAACCAGCCACAACCTCCTCCCGATCTGCCTCCATGCCGCCTCCCGCCGTCGACCGCAAGCCAGGAGCCCGAGCTCCTCTTCCCAAGCCGCAGCCACCCCGCAGCCATCCAACCTCGTCGGCCTCCAGGACCTCTGTTCCACCTCTCTATCTTCTTCTCCTCCCTCTCCTGATTTCTTTCTCTCTCACGTACCTCCCTCTCTCTTAGGTACGCATGAGCAGCGCCATGGATGGGCTCCTCCAGCTGACGCCAAGTCCCCGCCGCGGCCCTGCTCCGTTCGTCGCTATCTCTGTCAGATCCGGCGATTCCCTGCGCCCCGGTCTTGTCCTTGCCTTCAGGTCACCGCTACACCGCCGGCCACCCAAGCAGCAGCAGCAGCAGGAAGCGTCCATGGCGCCCCTCCATCTCGAACTCCCGTGCCGCCATGGACGCCGTGGAGTTTTCCTCCGCCCGGGAGCTCCTTCCTCGATGCCGAGCTCGCCAAGCCCCGACGCCAGGGACCTCCTCTGCACCCCGTCGACCGTAGCGCCAAGTCCCGCTTGCTGCCGCGTCGTGCTCTACATCGAGCTCCAGCGAGCGTCGCGACCCTGCCTCGCGTGGTCAGCGCCGCCGCTCTGAACCTCGCGCTCGCCCGCTCGTTCTGCGTTGACCGCAGCCACACCGTACGTGGGCCTCCTCTTGCAGTGCCTCAAGGCCCAGCCGGCTCCCCTGCATTCCCGCGTGGGCCGCCTCCTCTTCAGCCATCGTCAAGGCCCAGCTCCATCCCCCGTCGGGCTCGCTCCAGCTTGCCTGCTTCCTCGGCCCAGTTCCAGCACCCCAGCCCAGATCCGCCGGCCCAAGAGGCCCATGGGTGAGTAGCACACCCCCAGCGCCCACTGCACTGTTGGCCCAGACAGTTTGGGCCCGACTCATGTTTTTTTCCATGGAGTGATTTATCTTTTTATCCAGGAGTTTACAGATTTGCAGAAAAGTCCTCCTAGTTCATGCATATTATAACTCACAAATGGTGCATCAGTTTAAAATGTATTATATATGTAAATTTCTTAGAATTTTGTCTAGTTTCATAATTTGCAACTTTCATCTATGTTTAAAATGGTTAAACTGTTGTTTGTGCTAAAATGATTTAATTCATAACTTAATAACCATAGCTCCTTTTTAAATAAACTTTATACGTAAATGGGGTAGAAAAATGCCTAGATTAACATGGTGGCATCACATTGTATGTTTAACAATTTTAAAATTGGGTTTAGGGCAGAACAGTACCAAATCCATAAATTGCACATGAGGATTTTTTCGGACTTGTTGTTTGTTGTTTCGGCCTCATTTAAACTTGCCTAGATAGGTAGTTATCTTTTGCCTCACCTCTTGCCATGTTAATCAACATTTAATATTGTTGGGTACATAAACGATATCGAACTAAATAACTTGAATGTGGTGTTCCGTCAGTATGCAACTCGTTGCATATTGAGCTCCACTTAACTTGTAGTGTTGTTTTTGCACTTTGTCATGTCATGCTTCATTAAACTGGACATACATCATACTTGGTGGTGCATCATGTCATACTTATGTGATGGTTGTTTACTATGTTGTTTGCTTCTTTCTGGTGGTGCTTCTTCGGGTTAATTCCGATAACGTCGCGTTTGTGAGGACCCGTTCGACTACGTCCGTTGTCTTCTTCATGGACTCGTTCTTCTTCCTTGTGGGATCTCAGGCAAGATGACCATACCCTTGAAATCACTTCTATCTTTGCTTGCTAGTTGCTCGCTCTATTGCTATGCCGCGATACCTACCACTTGCTTTATCATGCCTCCCATATTGCCATGTCAAGCCTCTAACCCACCTTTCCTAGCAAACCGTTGTTTGGCTATGTTACCGCTTTGCTCAGCCCCTCTTATAGCATTGCTAGTTGCAGGTGAAGATAGGGTTTGTTACATGTTGGAACATGGATTTGTTGGGATATCACAATATCTTTTATTTTAATTAATGCATCTATATACTTGGTAAAGGGTGGAAGGTTCGGCCTTATGCCTGGTGTTTTGTTCCACTCTTGCCGCCATAGTTTCCGTCATACCGGTGTTATGTTCCTTGATTTTGCGTTCCTTACACTGTTGGGTGTTATGGGGAACCCTTGATAGTTCGCTTTGAATAAAACTCCTGCAGCAAGGTCCAACCTTGGTTTTACCATTTGCCTCACCACCACCTACTTTTCCCTTTGGGAGTCGCGCTCCTGAGGGTCATCTTTATTTTAACCCCCGGGCCAGTGCTTCTCTAAGTGTTGGTCCAAACTGGGCGATGTCTGGCGCCCCCTCGGCAACCAAGGTCTATGCCAACCCGACGTCTTGCCCATCCGGTGTACCCTGAGAACGAGATATATGCAGCTCCTATCGGGATTTGTCGGCACATTCAGGCGGCTTTGCTGGTCTTGTTTTACCATTGTCGAAATGTCTTGTAACCGGGATTCCGAGTCTGATCGGGTCGTCCTGGGAGAAGGAATATCCTTCGTTGACCATGAGAGCTTGTGATGGGCTAAATTGGGACACCCCTGCAGGGTTTTGAACTTTCAAAAGCCGTGCCCGCGGTTATGGGCAGATGGGAATTTGTTAATATCTGGTTGTAGAAAACTTGACACTTAACTTAATTAAAATGAATCAACCACGTGTGTAGCCGTGATGGTCTCTTCTCGGTGGAGCCCGGGAAGTGAACATGGTTCTTGAGTTATGCTTGAACGTAAGTAGTTTCAGGATCACTTCTTGATCACTTGTAGCTTCACGACCGTTGCATTGCTTCTCTTCTCACTCTCATTTGCGTATGTTAGCCACCATATATGCTTAGTGCTTGCTGCAGCTCCACCTCATTACCCTTTTCCTACCCATAAACTTAAATAGTCTTGATCTCGCGGGTGTGAGATTGCCGAGTCCCCGAGACTCACAGGTACTTCCAAACAGTTGCAGGAGCCATTGATACCAGTGCAGATGACGCAACCGAGCTCAAGTGGGAGCTTGATGAAGATCGTGTCCGCTGTGTTGTTTCGTTTCCTGTTGATCAGTAGTGGAGCCCAGTTGGGTTGATCGGGGATCTAGCATTTGGGGTTGTCTTTCATTATTTGGTTCCGTAGTCGGACCTTGATAGTATTCTGGTTGATGTAATGTTATATTTATGTATTGTGTGAAGTGGCGGTTGTAAGCCAACTCTTTATCCCTCTCTTATTCAGTACATGGGATGTGTAAAGATTACCCCTCTTGCGCATGCCTATTATGTGGTTATGCCTCTAAGTCGTGCTCCGACACGTGGGAGATATAGCCGCATCATGGGTGTTACAAGTCGGTAATCATAGCCTTCCCCGACTTAGGAGCCCCCTGCTTGATCGAATCGCTGACGTTGCTGAGTCTAGAACAAAATGTTTTGAGTCTTATAGGATTATATATATATATATATATATATATATATATATATATATATATATAGGAGAGTAGGATTCTTTTTACTCCTCAATCCCTTCGTCGCTCTGGTGAGGCCTCCTGACGTAGAGTTTTGACTCTTCTCAAATTTCACGAAAAAATTAGGATCACGCGGGTATCTTGGAATCGTTTTGATGGTTTTGTGACGAGAACATTGTTCTTGGTGCCTCCTGACATTTAGGGGTTGTGGCCGTGTCTCGGGGAGTTGAGCTCCGAGGTATTGTCGTCACAATTTTATCGTTGCAGTTCTGGAATACCTGAGTTTCGCCGACATCGAAAATCTCTTTTATGCAGTTGTTGGTGAGATAACCTCGACGCCACCCAGTAGTGGGGCGGGAGTTCGGGAGTATTGCCATAACTCATATAACGGATGCTTTTCGAAGGTTGAGGTAAATGATTTCCGAAGGTTTCTTGGTTATGTGTTGAAGGATGGATACCCATGGATGTAGGATTTGCTAGTTTTGGGTGAGATATTATGCTTCCCCTGTATCCCCAACACCTGATCGCATAACCAAAAAGTTTCGGGAGTTTATAAGTGGGAATTCAAGTAGCTCCTAGAATATCTTTCCAACAGACACATGATACGACATGGGGTCTATCTTATGTTTGTTTCCGGCTTATTTTGCAAGCCAATCCTTTGTTTTGTTTTGTTTTTTCAGTTGTGGTATTCGAGTTGCTTCGAAGTCAAATGTTGATTCCATACCTTTCCTAAGCGGTGTTCTCATATTCCTATGTGAATACAAATCCTTCTTGATCTTCGAGTTTGCCATCTCAAGTTCTTCTGAACCGGCGTGTTTCTCTTCAAGTGGATCCGATCGTTTTCAACATCCGCAAGATCAATTCTAAGTTTTCTCAACGGTGTTTATTCCATCTGCCAAAGTTGCCTTTGTTTTCCCGCCCACCCACCCCTTTTTCTTCGAGGACTCATATTTTCTTAATCAAATATCCATCTTATTGATGGGAAGTTCGTCCATTCTTTTCCAGCAATGTTCTTACCCGGTGATTCTCATGAAGATGCTAAGGAAGCTTCAAGCTCATTATTCGTCATTCTTTTCTTCTCGGGTGGATTCAAGTCAAGCCTTGTCGATCATATCTTTTCCTCGTTTCAAATGCTTTCTCATACCGGTGCACCTCTTAATCGCTCATCTCTCTCTATTCATATCCGAAGTGCGGAAGATATCTCAGGAGATTCGTGTTTTCATTCCTTATCTGTTCAAGATATCTCGAGGCTGTTATCTGTTTCAAGCCATCGGTGCAATATCTTTCAAGTAATCGTTCAACGGTGTTTGTCTTGAGTGGGCCCTAACCCACAGATCTTTTTCCAGGATCTTACGTGACTCTTCTTATTTCCTTGGAGTTACTCTCAAATTCTTTTCCATGTTTGACATAAGAATGAATTGTCATCAGTCATATGTCTTTCTCCAAGATCTTTCAAATTCTTTTCATCATTGGTTCAACCTTTCTATTATTCATCCTAGAGTATCTCAACAATTCATGGTGGTGTTTCTTCTCGTCATTCTCAACATTTGAAGACCGAAGAAGATTTTTCTCACAACCTGGCTCCATTCTCTTTAAGATTCAGGGTTCTAGCTTGTTGACATCCTCTCATAATTGTTTTCGATTTTGAGAATTCTTTTCACCCATCCGGAGCAATTCAGGAGTCTTTTCAGTTTGATTCCCCAGAGCCCATCATCTCAGAATTATTCATTCTCGGCTTTCAGCTCTCGTTCTCCAAATCATACCGGTGCATCATTCAAGTATTCTCTTATCAGCTCGTGATCTCTTCGTTCATTTGTATCTAAATCCCCTCAAGTATCCTCATTCGTTCTCTAATTCTTCCCGGTGTTTCTTTATTTTAATCTTCGTTCTTTTTCAATTCTTACAGTGGTTCATTCAAGATTTCTCTTCCTTCATTATCATATTAATTCATACGTTGTTTCAATCCTACCGGTGGTTCATTGAAGATTTTCCCAAGTTTGCGCTATATCTATCTTAATCCTTTCTACGAGAATAAGTAGTATGCCAAGTCCGTTGCTTGTCATCAATTTAAATTGGTGAAGGATACACATAACATAATTCTTATTCTTCTTTCATCCAAGTGATTAATTCCTTCCTCCGGAGTATGTTCATGATGAATAAATTCTCGGTTTCTTTTGTTCATCTTTCTTTTCCGGAGTTCCAAGTTTTTCTCGGGTATATCATCACGAGGCCCCATCATCGCAAGGCTTCACCTTGTGTTTTCAACTTCTCTTTCTTTTATCATCATTTTGTTACCAGAGTTCTTCATGGTGGTTCGTCAAGAATTCATTCCATTCTTCAATTGTTCTTCAAGATTTCTCTTGGAGTTAAGATCTGCCAAGCTATACTATAAAATGAACATGGTGTTCAACACATGTTTTGTGTTGAGGAGTTCAAGTATTCTTCATCTTGCATTCTGAAGTGCAATTCTTTCTAACGTATCATTTGAGGTGGTGTTATGTCATTTTTGACAATTTGAGTTTGTGTTTCATGATTCACATATTGTCAACAATGAGGTATTTTAAATCCATCAATTTCTTTATGCTGTTATCTTGAAAAATTCACCTAAAGCCTTCCATTCAGAATGCTGCTATCATGGTGTTTGTCAATGATCCAAGTTTCTCCTTCTCTTCTCAGCGAAAGAGTTTTCATCTTCGTGTTGCTCTCAAGCAATCAATTGTTTTCCGTTAGTGGCAGAATTTCACCTCATAATTTTGAGATGTCTTCCATAAGCCCACATCAAGCTTATCCTTTCGTTGTTGAAAATCCAACAACTCCGTTCTAGCATTTGTTGTAAGCGTGCCCTCTCAAGATCTTGTTTTCCCTCCGTTCATTTCATTCCATTCTTTCTTCTTTCGGAGGCATTGTGATGTTGCACTCTTCACTCTTCATCTCGAATTGTGAGGATCATGTTCTTTCCTTTTTCTTATCCATTTAACTGGAGTGTCGTGTTTTCATTCGAGCTCTCTCATCTTGTCAAGTTTTGCCTTCCTTCTCAACCGGAGTGTTGTCGGAAATCTTTCTTACCCATTGTGCCATTCTTTCAATAGTTCCGGAGGCAGTGTGTTGTTGATTTCATCAAGTATCCTCTCATCTTGTCAAGTTCATGCTCAATCTCTTCCATTTACAGTCGGAGTGATGTCCAAATTATATCATTCTTAATCCTTCTCTATCTTTTTTTAACCGGAGTATTGTCGTAATTGATCCTTATCGTTCTTTGTACACCTTGTTTCATCCGGAGTGCTTGCATGTACTTCCTGTCCATTGCAACCCTCTTCTTATGTCTTTCAACCTACAAGGTTCTAGTAAGGTTCCTTGTTCCTCTTATCGAACGGAGTGTTTTCAACTTCGGTCATCTTCATTGTATTCTTTCTTTCAATTTGTTCAAGCTCTCAAGTTTCGTGGTTTCACTCTTTTGTCCAAGAAGCAACGTAGTTTTACCTCTTCTCTTTCCTATTTCGTTTCCCATCCGGTGCTATTCTAGATCTCGGGACGAGATCCTCTCGTAGTGGTGGAGTGTTGTGACGCCCCGAGACCGATGCGCCAGGTGTCTCCCAGTTGTTCGCTGTCTTTGCCATGTCATTTGCTTGCGTGTTGTATCTTGCCATGTCATCATGTGCATTGCATCATCATGTTTTCAAAACTTGCATCCGTATGGTTTCCCCAGTTTCATCTATTGTCCGTTCTGAGCCCAGACACACTTGCACGCGCCTGCGACACGTTCGAAATATTATTTTATAAGTGGCCGGAAAATGTTCTCGGAATGGGTTGAAAGTTGGCGTGCGGTCTTATTATAGTATAGATAGGCCACCTGTCAAGTTTCATCGCATTCGGAGTCCGTCTAACGCCCCAACGGTTAACTATAGCGGCATAATAGCCGGTCTAATGTCAGACGTTTTCGGTCTCCGGAAACAGTCGCCGGGCCTCTCTCTCTCTTCTCTTCTCTCAGGATCGAGACCATCTGCACAGTCCACTACCTACCGCCAGGCTCAACCTAACCCTCCTCACATCAGAAGCCGTCTGATTGTCATCGGAGGGCCCTGAAACCCCTCCTAACCACCTGACCCCCTCCTTGCATCAGTGCATCGAACCTCGAGTGCGCGTCCGAAAGCTGTCCCGGACCCGACCCGGGCAGTCATCACCAACGGGTCCAGATCATCCCCAAACATCTAAAAAACATCACCGTTTTCTTATTTGGACTCCCCTAGCTTTTTATCTCAACCGTTCGATTTTATTCGGATGGTCCAAATACCCCTTCCTTTTCCCTATATAAAACCTCTAGTCCTAAACTAGTCTAACCCTAAAATCTAGGACATTTGTCCCTTACCCCGCCCGCTCATTCTGCGTTGACTGCAGCCACACCATACGTGGGCCTCCTCTTGCAGCCCCTCAAGGCCCAGCCAGCTCCCCTGCGATTCCCACGTGGGCCGCCTCCTCTCCAGCCATCGTTAAGGCCCAGCTCCATCCCCCGTCGGGCCCGCTCCAGCTGGCCTGCTTCCCCGGCCCAGTTCCAGCGCCCCAGCCCAGATCGGTCGGCCCAAGAGGCCCATGGGTGAGCAGCACACCCCCATCGCCCACTGCACTGTTGGCCCAGACAGTTTCGGCCTGACTCATGTTTTTTCCACGGAGCGATTTATCTTTTTATCTAGGAGTTTATAGATTTGCAGAAAAGTCCTTCTAGTTCATGCATATTATAACTCACAAATGGTGCATCGGTTTAAAATGTATTGTATATGTAATTTGCTTATAATTTTGTCTAGTTTCATAATTTGCAACTTTCATCTATGTTTAAAATGGTTAAACTGTTGTTTGTTCAAATTTGCTTAAATAACATGCTAAACTGATTTAATTCATAACTTAATAAATGTAGCTCCTTTTTAAATAAACTGTATATGTAAATGGGCTAGAAAAATGCCTAGATTAACATGGTGGCATCATATTGTATGTTTAACAACTCTAAAATTGGGTTTAGGGCAGAACAGTACCAAATCCATAAATTGCACATGAGGATTTTTCCGGACTTGTTGTTTGTTGTTCTAGCCTCATTTAAACTTGCCTAGATAGGTAGTTATCTTTTGTCTCACCTCTTGCCATGTTAATCAAAATTTAATATTGTTGGGTACATAAACGAGATCGAACTAAATAACTTGAATGTGGTGTTCCGTCAATATGCAGCTCGTTGCATATTGAGCTCCACTTAACTTGTAGTGTTGTTTGTGCACTTTGCCATGCCATGCTTCATTAAACTGGACATGCATCATACTTGGTGGTGCATCATGCCATGCTTATGTGATGGTTGTTTACTATGTTGTTTGTTTCTTTCTGGTGTTGCTTCTTCGGGTTATTTCCGATAACGTCGTGTTTGTGAGGACCCGTTCGACTACGCCCGTTTGTCTTCTTCATGGACTCGTTCTTCTTCCTTGTGGGATCTCAGGCAAGATGACCATACCGTCGAAATCACTTCTATCTTTTCTTGCTAGTTGCTCGCTCTATTGCTATGCTGCGATACCTACCACTTGCTTTATCATGCCTCCCATATTGCCATGTCAAGCCTCTAACCCACCTTTACTAGCAAACCATTGTTTGGCTATGTTACCGCTTTGCTCAGCCCCTCTTATAGCATTGCTAGTTGCAGGTGAAGATGGAGTTTGTTCCATGTTGGAGCATGGATTCATTGGGATATCACAATATCTCTTATTTTAATTAATTCATCTATATACTTGGTAAAGGGTGGAAGGCTCGGCCTTATGCCTGGTGTTCTGTTCCACTCTTGCCGCCATAGTTTCCGTCATACTGGTGTTATGTTCCTTAATTTTGCGTTCCTTACACGGTTGGGTGTTATGGGGACCCCTTGACAGTTCGCTTTAAATAAAACTCCTCCAGCAAGGCCCAACCTTGGTTTTACCATTTGCCTCACCACCACCTACTTTTCCCTTGGGAGTCGCGCTCCCGAGGGTCATCTTTATTTTAACCCCTCCGGGCCAGTGCTTCTCTAAGTGTTGGTCCAAATTGGGCGATGTCCGGCGCGCCCTGGGCAACCAGAGTCTATGCCAACCCGAAGTCTTGCCCATCCTGTGTGCCCTGAGAACGAGATATGTGCAGCTCCTATTGGGATTTGTCGGCACATTCGGGTGGCTTTGCTGGTCTTGTTTTAGCATTGTCGAAATGTCTTGTAATCGGGATTCCGAGTCTGATCGGGTCCTGGGAGAAGGAATATCCTTCGTTGACCATGAGAGCTTCTGATAGGCTAAGTTGGCACACCCCTGCAGGGTTTTGAACTTTCGAAAGCCGTGCCCGCGGTTATGGGCAGATGGGAATTTGTTAATATCCGGTTGTAGAAAACTTGACACTTAACTTAATTAAAATGAATCAACCACGTGTGTAGCCGTGATGGTCTCTTCTCGGCGGAGCCCGGGAAGTGAACACGGTTCTTGAGTTATGCTTGAACGTAAGTAGTTTCAGGATCACTTCTTGATCACTTGTAGCTTCATGACCGTTGTGTTGCTTCTCTTCTCGCTCTCATTTGCGTATGTTAGCCACCATATATGCTTAGTGCTTATTGCAGCTCCACCTCATTACCCTTTTCCTACCCATAAGCTTAAATAGTCTTGATCTCGCGGGTGTGAGATTGCTGAGTCCCCGAGACTCACAGATACTTCCAAACAGTTGCAGGTGTCATTGATACCAGTGCAGATGACGCAACCGATCTCAAGTGGGAGCTTGATGAAGATCGTGTCGGCTGTGTTGTTTTGTTTCCTGTTGATCAGTAGTGGAGCCCAGTTTGGTTGATCGAGGATCTAGCATTTGGGGTTGTCTTTCTTTATTTGGTTCCGTAGTCGGACCTTGATTGTATTCTGGTTGATGTAATGTTATATTTATGTATTATGTGAAGTGGCGGTTGTAAGCCAACTCTTTATCCCTCTCTTATTCAGTACATGGGATGTGTAAAGATTACCCCTCTTGCAACATGCTTACTATGCGGTTATGCCTCTAAGTCGTGCTCCGACACGTGGGAGATATAGCCGCATCGTGGGTGTTACATGCTAGATCAGAACGCCTCAAATGAAGTGATGAGAAGGAGGTATCAGAGTCGTTTTCCAGTGACTTATGAAGCAAGTAATCTTTTTAACATGCCAGAAGTGGGAACTAGTGACCCAGCAGCATTAAACCGGGCTGGAGCGCCTGGGGCAGGAACGCCGGCTCAGCCACGTGTAATGGATCCGCCTCGACAGAACAATAACCCGCCACAGCATGTATCGATGCCACCGGGTCATTACTCCAACCCTTTGGATAACATGGTTGCTGCAGCGTCCCGACTGGCGGCTATCCGTGTGGAAGGTGACTCGCCAGCAGCGGTTGAAACACGAAGGGCTAGAGAGTGTCTCCAGACATCGTTGGTGCAGCAGTAGGTGTACTCTTACAGCCGTGATAGGATTCATTCCACACCTCACCCGATCCGAAGGTACAACAGACATTTAGATGAGCCGGCAGTGTCAAGCAGTGGACGGAATCATAACCCTCCGCGTGGTAATGACCCGGCGGGCGGTGGTGCTAATGCTCAGAACGTGGTGGATCAAGGAAGAGCCCATCGACAGGTCGAGCTGGCGGCTCAGTATGCGGCTCGTCAACCAACTCCGATTTGTCCAACCACCACAGTGGAGCCGGGTCTGACCTTTAGAAATTTGGGGGTGCCGTGTTTAGCACCGGATCTGCGAAACAAGCGACTGCCCAAGGATTTCAAAGGGCCTCGTAAGGTGCCCAATTACACCGATGATTTAAGTCCTGAAGCGTGGGTTAAGAGTTATGAGATGGCCATGGAGTTGTTGGATGCCACTGAAGCAGCTTGTGCTAAATACTTTCCTTTGATGTTGCAAGGAACGGCCCATACTTGGTTAAAGGGGCTCCCAGCTAATTCCATCAGGTCATGGGCCGAGTTAAAGGCCCGGTTCATCTAGAACTTTAAGGATACATGTAAATAACCCATGTCCATTGTGGATCTGGCTTCTTATGTCCAAGAGGAAGGCGAGTCAACAACCCATTGGGTGCACCGGGTCTCAACAATATTACATTCATCAGAATGTATTAACGCCGACTCAACGGTGTTAATGTTGGAGAACAATTGTCGTTTCCTGCCTCTAAATCAGAAGTTAGGACGGCTCAAGCGTCACTGCAATGACATGGGGATGCTCATGGCGGCTTTGGTTAAATATGCTGACTCTGATAGTACCCAGGATCCCGAGTCTAATGACGATAAATCAGGGAAGGGAAAGACGAGCGACAACGTTAAAGGCCAGCAGTATAACCCATGAGGCAACGGTAAGCACAAAGATGATAATAGTTTCGACTTTGTGGCTAACACCAAGGCACAGGATAATGGACAGCGTCGTAAGGGCAGACAGCCGCCAAGAGCCAGCGGATCCAGTGTCAATCTTGAGTGAATGTTGAATGACCCCTGCCCGCGACATGGTATGAAGGAAAGACCATCTGGGCACCTGTGGAAGGATTGTAACATCATGAGGGAGTTCAAGAATTCAAACTTTTTTCATAACAGTCACGGGCCTGGTGGCGGTCCTGGGTCCGGCTCTCCCAGTCCGGGTCACGGCGGTGGTGGCTCTACTTCCGGGTTTCAAGGAAATCAGAATAATCATGGAAGCCAGGGTGGTTACAACTAGGAAGCTAATTAGGGGGGTCAGCAGCAGCAGCAATCTGGTTATCAGAGCAACCCAAAACAGTTGAATAGTGGGCAGTATCATGTATTTACCACTAGCTTATGTAAACATGACCAGAAGCTTCATAAGAGGGCAGTCAATGCTATTCAGCCGGCAGTTCCCCGTTACTTGTGTTGGTCTGAGCAGCCCATTGTGTGGAGCCGGGAGGATCACCCACCCCGAGTTGATAATCCGGGTCACTTAGCATTGGTGGTGGCACCTCAGGTTGGAGGGTATAAGTTCACCAAGGTACTCATGGACGGAGGAAGCAGCATTAATATTCTCTATTATGAGACCTTCCGTCGCATGGGATTGACAGACAAAAATCTTAAGCCGTCAAACACCATTTTTCATGGTGTGGTGCCTAGTAAGTCGGCATATCCGGTGGGTAAGATAGCTCTGGAGGTTGCTTTTGTAGATGAACATGATTCCAGGTCGGAGACATTGACCTTTAAAGTGGTGAAAATCAAAAGCCCATATCATGCTTTGTTTGGACGACCGGCTTATGCTAAGTTCATGGCCAGGCCCTGCTATGTTTATCTATAGCTCAAGATGCCGGGTCACAAGGGGACCATCACAGTACATGGAAGCTGGAAGATAGCTTTGGAGTGTGAAGAGGGTGATGCAGCTTACGCCGAGTCAGTTTGTGCGACAGAGGAGTTAAAGTTCTACAAGGACAATGTTGACCCAGCAGATATGACGTCCCTAAAGAATCCCACAATAGAGCATGACCCGGTTTTGAAGTTTAAATCGGCAGACGATACCAAGATGGTTGATTTTGTTCCTGGCGACTCGTCCAGGCAGTTCACAATCAGTGCCAATCTGGATCCAAAATAGGAAAGCACGCTCATCGAGTTCATCCGTGAGAACCGGGCCATTTTTGCATGGAAGCCTTCTGACGTGCCATGTGTACCGAGGGAACTCGCTGAGCACTCTTAATATTGATCCGAAATTTAAACCGGTTAGGCAGTTTCTTCGCCGGTTTAATAAGGAGAGGTGGAAAGCTATTGGAGAAGAGGTAGCCCGGCTTATGGTGGCTGGGTTTATTGTTGAGGTTTTTCATCCTGAGTGGTTGGCTAACCCGGTCCTGGTGCTTAAGAAAAATGGCACTTGGCATATGTGTGTGGATTACACGGATTTAAACAAAGCTTGTCCAGCTGATCCTTTTGCTCTCCCTCGTATTGATCAGATTATTGATGCTACAGCGGGTTGTGAGCATTTGAGTTTTTTGGATGCTTATTCTGGTTATCATCAGATCAAGATGGCAGTTAAGGACCAAGAGAAGACAACATTCATAACTCCCTTTGGAGCCTTCTGCTATGTATCAATGTCCTTGGGGCTCAAGAGTGCGTAGGCGACTTACCAGAGATGTGTGTAGAATTGTATACATAGCCAGATTGGGCGCAATGTTCATGCTTATGTAGATGACATTGTAGTAAAGTCAAGGAAGAAAGAGACCCTGGTTGATGATTTGAAGGAGACATTTGACAATCTTCGGGTCTACAAGATGATGCTTAACCCAGCCAAGTGTGTTTTTGGTGTGCCAGCAGGCCAGCTCTTGGGTTTTCTGGTTTCAGACAGAGGCATTAAAGCTAACCTGGAGAAGATCAAAGCCATTACCTCTCTGGCTAAACCAGCGTGTATCAATGATGTTCAGCGACTGGCGGGTCGTATTGCGGCTGTGAGCCGGTTCGTAAGTCGGCTAGGCGAGAAGGCTCTGCCTCTTTATCAGATGATGAAGAAGACATATCATTTTGTTTGGAGTGATGCTGCTAACCAAGCCTTTGAGGATCTAAAAAAACAGCTGGCTGAGCCGCCAGTACTTGCTGCCCCTATTGATAAGGAGCCATTGCTGCTATATGTGGCCGCTAATGCCTGGGCCGTCAGCATGGCTATTGTAGTGGAGCGAAATGAGGTAGGCAAGGAGCATCCGGTTCAAAGGCCGGTTTATTATATCAGTGAGGTTCTTATTGAGTCCAAGCAGAGATATCCACACTCGCAGAAGCTCGTATATGGGGTGTTCTTGGCAAGCCGGAAGCTTAAGCATTATTTTTTATGTCATCCCATCACTATGGTCAGTTCTGCTCCTTTGGGAGACATCATCCACAACAGAGAAGCGACTGGCTGAGTTGCCAAGTGGGCTATTGAGCTTGGACCTCATGGGTTGAAGTATGTGCCTCGCATGGCTATAAAATCGCAGGCATTGGTGGATTTCATTAATGATTGGACAGAGCTGCAGATGCCTGAGGAAAGGCTGGATAACACAGATTGGACGATTCACTTTGATGGGTCCAGGCAATTGGAGGGCTCGGGGGCTGGAGTTATTCTTACTTCCCCTCGAGGTGATAAATTATTTTTTATGTTGTCCGTTTGATGTTTCCTTGTACTAACAATGCAGCTGAATATGAAGCCGGGTTAAATGCTTCGATGATTCAGACTTGGTGGCTCAGTAAGTCTCTGGTACTTGGGATTCTAAGGATCCACTCATGGCGGCTTATCAGCGAGAGGTGGATATCATCGCTGGTCACTTTAAGGGTTATCAAGTGGATCACATTGATCGAAGGAAAATGAAGCGGCGGATGCTTTAAGCCGGTTAGGTTCTCAACATAAACCAGTGCTGCCTAATGTATTTCTTGACGTCTTGCATAACCCGTCGGTCAAGTTACCTACGGAGGAGGATGTAGCTATTCCTGACCTAGAAGCTCAGTTGGTGGCGGCTCTGCGCGTGATCCCAGATTGGACAATTCCTTATTTGGCTTACATGACCCGAGGCGAGTTACCTGAGGATGAAACTTTAGCCAGGCAGATAGCTCGGCAGTCTAAGTCAGTGACAATTGTTAATGGAGAATTACATCACCGCGGTGTTACAGGGGCATTTCAACATTGTGTTTCTCTAGAAGAGGGCTGTGAGATCTTATGAGAGATTCATGAAGGAGATTGTGGTCATCATGCCGGTTCAAAATCCCTTGTGGCTAAAGCTTTCTGTCATGGGTTCTATTAGTTAACAGCTCATGCTGATGTGGAGGACCTTGTCAGTAGGTGTGATGGATGTCAGAAATTTGCAAGACAAGCTCATGTGCCAGCTCAAGAATTAAGGATGATTCCAATTACTTGGTCGTTTGCAGTCTGGGGACTTGATATGGTTGGACCTTTCAAAAGATCCAAGGATAAGAAGACCCACCTATTGGTGGTGGTTGACAAGTTCACTAAATGGGTAGAGGCAGAGCCGGTTATTAAGTGTGACGCAGCAACGGCGGTTCAATTCATGAAGAAGGTGATCTTCTGTTTTCGCTTTCCACACAACATTATAACAGATAATGCCACTAATCTTTCTAAAGGTGCTATGGAGGAATTTTGTCAGCGAGAGCATATCCAACTCGATGTATCATTAGTGGCTCACCCTCAATCCAATGGTCAAGCTGAGAGAGCAAATAAGGAGATCTTGAAGGGTATCAAGCCCCAGCTTATGGTCCCCTTGCAGAGGACGCCAGGTTGCTGGGTAGAGGAGTTACCTTCCGTGTTATGGAGCATCAACACCACCCCAAACAGATCTATGGGCTACACACCTTTTTTCATGGTTTATGGAGCAAAGGCAGTTCTTCCTAGTGACATCCGTCATGACTCGCCTCGTGTGGCGGCGTATGTTGAAGCTGACAATGAAAAAGCACGTCAAGATGTGCTAGATCTATTGGATGAGGAGCGTGATATAGCAGCAGCTCGTTCGGTGATTTATCAGCAAGACTTACGCCGTTATCACAGCCGCCGAGTTAAAACCAGAGCTTTTCAAGAAGGTGACCTGGTGCTCCGGCTTATCCAAGACCAGACAGATATGCATAAGTTATCCCCACCTTGGGAAGGACTCTTTGTGGTCAGCAAGAATCTGAACAACGGGTCATACTATCTTGTCGATGTTCGACACCACAAGGACTCACGCATGTCGGAGGAGGAGATCCGCCAGCCCTAGAATATCGCTCAACTTAGGCCTTACTATACCTGAGCCACCGACTCTTCCAATGTACATATTTTGACAATGTATATACTATGATCAATATAATAAAGCTGGCATCCCTGCTAAAGCAGGGCCTCTGTCGTTTTTTCATCTCTGATTAATAAGTCTTCCATGACTTGGGGGCTTTTTCTTTATACATCACAGTTCTAATAACCCTCTGATCCGGCTTATAAGCCGTATACATACATGAAGAAAATTTTGGGACCAAAGAGGGTCAGTGGCAAAAGCACGGCTCAAACATGGGTACCCCTTGAGCACAGCTCACAATATCACCAAGGGGCTCTTTTATTCTAAAGAACAATGAGTTCATAACCTTGTGATAGGCTATAAAAGCCAGGCTTGGAAGCCAGGTGTCTTACCCTAAAACCTGGGTTATCCTACCTGTATGCCAACTGCTTCTCCATCAGGTAATCCTGATTGACCCATCGAACTCTTAACAGTCATATTTGAACTTGTTAAGGTTAAAACAATGGATATCATGAGAGAGCACGGTTTTACGGATAGCAAGGAGAAGCTCAGGCTATAAAGCCGCCTTCCTTGGAACTTGGATAAATCGGCCTGTGATGTCTGATAGCGACTCTGACCCCGCGTACTCCTGACAAGTCTATCTTTCAATAAGAACTAAACTTGTCCGGGTTAAAATATCGATTGGGTATTGTGAGTGTCGGCTCACGGAAAGCGCGAACCTTCCAGTGGCTAATGCTAGTTTCATTGAAGAAGATATTTTGGCTTGGCGGCCTATGAAAGCCTTGGATTTTTTCTGTTGCTCTTTGATTTGAATATCCTTTTGAAACTTCTCTCTTTTTATAATACCTGGTTGAGAGCCTTTAAGGTTTATAAAGCCTTCTGAGTTGTATATGACAATATCCGGTGTTTATTGACCCGGTCTGGTTTTGACTATAAGTCGCCCATATGAGATAAAAATCCAGTGTTTATTGACCCGGCCTGATTTTTCTGACTACAAGTCGCCAATAAGGAATCAAAGTCAATATCAGGTGTTTATTGACCCGACCCGGTGTTCGTTTGTAAACCGACAAAGTATGATAACTATCAGTATCCACAGTTTTGGGTATGGCCCTTACTACACTGGTTTGATGAAATCAACCATGTGATCAAATATCACAGGTATGAAATATTTTTCAGATATATATGATTATTATTCTAACCAGCCTTGGTTAAAATTCATGATAAAGTTTATCTTTGGGCATTATGACCCGTCCAGCGGTAAACCGCCTGGGCACATTTTCTATATTGTATGTAGGAGCAAATTCAAAAGTAACCACAAGGGCCGAATCGCATACATTCATATCATAGGATAAGTGAGTAGCACAACTATGCATGATAGCATAACAGAACATGGAGTTTAAGTATTAGCCTATTACAAGGCATATCGAGCCCAGGGACAGATAAGTTGTTTATGATAAACCCGAGCCGGGCCATGCATCTTGGCTTGGCTGATTCAACGTTTCTGCATCATCCCTTGCCGGTTCATCCATAGCTTGGAAATTGGGTTTTGTCCAGTCAAAGCCTTGAAGGGCGACAAATTCAGCCTCATCATCAATTAAACCGGCCGGGTTAATCTCAAGGGCGAAGGTGTGCTCCCTAATTGGCGGAATTAAATCCATCACTTTATAACTGGGAGTCGCCATCTTTTTATTACCAGAGTCAAAACCCGGCTGGTACTTAGTAACATTGGTTTCTTCGTCAAGGATGGTAGCATGGGGACGAATTTCCTTCACACAGGCAGCAAAATCTTCTTGGTCAAAAGGAGTCCCATCTTCCTTAAAGCTGGGGTACCCTTTGGCTACGTCTGCCGGGTCTAGCTCCGGTACCCAGGCTTTGGAGCGGCTTAGAGCAGTTAAGGCTCCGGCTCTCGCACAAGACCGCTTAATCTCTTGAAACTAAGCAGGGAAGACATACAACTTCTTTAAAACATCGCTCAATAAGCTTGGCTCCTGGTTTTCTGGGGAGATGGTGGCAAGGGTTCACCGAGTTCCAATGTATAATTGTTCCATGAGTGTATAAACCGCCTTCAGCTTCACCAGAGTATCTTGGTTCAGATTACGGCTCCGGGGACCTGTGCAGTTTACACGATGGGTTAAGTGGCGGCTTATGGAATATCGACAAACGATTCACTTTCAAGTAATAAGAAGACTTACCAAAGATGGCACAAACCATCTGAGACACAAAGTTTTTAAACCGGTGAGCTCAGCGGTAACTTTTTCCAAAGTTGCTTCAGCTTTCTCCGCCCGCCGGGTCAGAACAGTTTTTTCTTGAGCCCAAGCCTCCTTCTCCGCTACAAAGTTTGTCTTCAGTTTTTCTGTTTCAAAAACGCTGAACTAGAATTTAGATTCAGCTTTCCGGGTCTCAGTTTCTTGAGCCGCCAGCCGGGTCTTCGCATCAGTCAGTTGAGAATCCAAGTCAGTCATGGCGGTCTGCAGACAAGCACAGATGTGTCAAAGTATATTCCAATAAAGGTCATAATGATTGAAGTCCCAAGCACTTTGCAAAGCAACACCACTTGGCACTTGGGGGCTAATGTCTGCCAAAACAATTCTTAAATGAAGAAATCACTCTTCTAAAAAAGTCCCAAGTGTTTTACAGGTAACAATGCTTGGCACATGGGGGCTAATGCATGGTATTCAGAAGGTTTTTCCCTCTTAAGCCGGATAAAAAATAGCAGTTTCAACTGGTTCATGAAAGTTATGAAGTTAAGTACTGACTCATTCATGATGATTAAGCCGGCCCTTGGGGACTACAGGTACTAAATTGTGCTATCAGTTAAATCCGGTTAAACATTTTGAACCGGACTCGGGGAAAATCTAGGTCAGAACATCAAGCTATATCTCAAGTCTACAGATCATTCAAGTTTATCATAATCAGAAGACTTGCAGACTGGCAGAGCATATAAACTTACGAAAGCCGGACAACATACCTCATATTTTAATTGCAGTTGTTTGACCATCTCAATTTCAGAGTCACGGCTGGAATGCACGTGACTAAGATAGCCAGATAGCACGTCACTAATACTCAGGTGAGCATAGTGAGAGATGTCAAACCTCACTTTTGTCTCTCCAAGACCTCTTGCTTGGCGGAGTATCTCGCTAACACAGTTGGATTTCCCGGTTCAGTAAATCCAGTCCTAGTGATTAAAATATCATCGTTATGAGCGTCTGGCGGGTTAGCTGAACTTGATGGCTCAGTAGTGCATGGATTGAGGATAGTTTCGTCAATAGATGGCTCAGGAAGATCTGAGTGAACGTGGGCAGCAGGGTTTTCCGGTGCTTCAGGTTGTTCCGAGGCAAGAGTCGGTTGCGCCGGTTTAGCGACTTTCGGGTCTTCAGCCGGTCTGGCCACCTTGGCCTTTTTGGGCTTTGCTTGACCACTAAGGAGAATTTAAAAAGTCAATGTAACAATACAAGCATAAAGGTGCGAAAGAAAGGATAATTATCTTTACCCGGGGGCGGTCTTAAAAGCCGGCAGCTGAGTTTGGGAGGAATCACCAGAGGAGGAACGAGCAATCTCCTATAAAGAAAAATGGAATTATGGTCGAGTGATTTATAAAAGAGAGTCGTTCATCAGAGTTAAGAGGTAAAAGAACCTCATTCTGGCGTTTCCGAGGAGTTTTCGGTAAGCCAGAGGGCAGCTCATTATCTCCACTGGTCCGGGTCTAATGGCGGCTCTCATGTTGCTGCTTTTTCAAAAAAAAATGAGGATCTAAATAAGCCAAGGGGTGTGAAAACCTTACTTTCCGGGTTACCCGCCGAGGTTTCTGCCTTGGCAAAGGTTTTGAGTCGGAGGAAATAATAGTTACCTCTTCTTCTACTGCCTGGCTAGCCCCCATGCCATCCTGGTAATAGTCAGTGTTAATAAGGTTGTTAAAAAGCAGGCCAAGAGAGTCAAGGGCTACCTCCGACTCAGAGACATCATCCAACTTGAACATGTCAAAAGTAGTTGGTTTCTTCTTAGATTTTCTGGCTATCTTCTTTGCGGCTATTGCGGTGGCTCTAGCTTTTTTTTGGCAGCCTCATGATCATATTTGGCCTTCCAAAAGTCACATTTGGCCTGTAGGAAAATAACAGGTTGAAACTCATGCAAATACTTAACTGCTAAAGAAAAAGGAGTCAAGGGGATGTACCTCTGGTGTCGGGTTAAGTTTGCAGAAAGGATTCAATCATACTTTGCTGCAGTCTTCATATTTGCTGTTGACGAGGGTGGTTGACATTTCAACAATAGCTTCTTCAGTCAGGCGTAGAGAGCTATAGCGTAATCGATCGTCTGCTCCTCCGGTGTAGTTATACATCAAATCAGATCGGCGGCTTAGAGGGATGATCCGCCATGCGATCCAAGAGCGGATCAAGTCAACTCTAGTTAAGCCATTTCCTAGCAAGGCTTGAACCCTTTTGATGGTTGGAATGAGTTTCTTATGTTCAGTGGCAGAAAGCTTATCAGGGAGTGAATACTTAGCGTCAAGACACTCAGCGTGGTAACCCGGCATTGGTTTTTCATCAGCTGGCAACGTGTCTTTACAATAGAACCAAGTTTGGTTCCACTCCTTGGGATGGCTTGGCAAGACTACTAAAGGAAAGACAGCATCCCATCTGCGCTGAATCGAAATCCCACCAAGTTCCAAGCTGGGGCCGTTGGTGTATTCATTCTGGCGGTTCAAATAGAAATACTCTCTGAAGAGTTCAACAGTAGGTTCTTCTTCAAGATAAACCTAGCAGAGAACTTGAAAATTATAGATGTTTGATATGGAATTTGGTCCAATGTCTTGCGGATGAACCTTGAAAAATGCAGGACCTCTCTGAAGAATTTTGAGCCGGGCGGTGAAAAACCCCGGTTCATATGATCAGTAAAGACGATGATTTCACCATCTTTTGGCTGACGCTTTTCTTCAGCCGGGTCAGGGGCGCGCCAGGATATGATGCTCTTCTCTGGTAAATACCCAACGGTGACAAAATCCTTTAGAGTGTCCTCAGTGACTGTGGAAGGGACCCAGTTGCAAACTGTCGTCGTCTTTGGCGGCATGGCGAAAAGACAAGCTAGAAAGAAAATAATTTGCCAGTTCAAGTTAATTGGTGGAATTACAGGTTAATGATTGCAATATAGATGTGTAATGGGAGCTTAAATAAGGGCTAATGGTATATGAAGGAAAAATAAGCCGGCATGGTAAGCCGCCATGACTAAGGAGATTCAAAAATTTCCAGCGACAAAAAAATGGTTAAGTACTGAGGTAAACAAGTTTGACAGACTGCAAATATTACTTTGGATCAACGGCTGTTCAAAAAAGAAAAATAAATGTAGACCTAAAAGTCAGTACAGATGAGTTCATGAGCTTGCCCAAGAGTTTTCTTCCAAGAAAAGGGGATCTACTAGTATTGAAAGTGGAAATAAAATAACTACCGCATTGGTTTTACGCTATTTTCAGATCAAGAAGTACACATCACAGCATTGAATATGAACTATGATGAACTACGAAAAAATATGAAGAACACAGAGGAGCTCGCGAACCCTAGTGCGGATATAAGGTATGGAAAGGCCGAAACTTACAGATGCAGATCTACCGCGGAGGGTCACCGCCGTTCTCTGGATCAACTTAGGCTGATGCAGCAGCCGAGTTTGAGGAAGATGAGGTGCTCTGCGATGATGGCAGAGCTCGAGTGGCAGAAGGGTTGCGAGAGGAAGAAGATGCTGGAAAGGGGGAGAATGAGGAAGACCGGTCGTATCTATTTATAAGGAGATAGGCGAACAGGCAGGTGCGAAAAATGAGGAGGGCAAATGAAGGTTATCTAGCTAGATGGACGCCTCAATTTTTAGAAAGACATGAAGGAAAAGATCCGTTGAAGATGACATCATTGCAGTTTCCGGAAATATTGGGAGGTGACGTCATGGCGGGTTATGAGGTTTACATAGATAAGAGGAGGAAGGATTTTTTCTAAGTCTTGAAGATTGACATGAACAAGTTTGTAACACCCACAATACGGCTATATCTCCCATGTGTAGGGGCATGACTTAGAGGCATAGCCGCATGGTAGGCTTGTCGCAAGAGGGGTAATCTTCACACATGCCATGTACTGAATAAGAAAGGGATAAAGAGTTGGCTTACAATCACCACTTCACACAATACATAATTAATCCATACATCATCCAAGGTATAATCAAAGGTCCGCCTACGAAACCAAAATAAAGGAAGACAACCCAAATGCTAAATCCCCGATCATCCCAACTGGGCTCCACTACTGATCATCAGGAAAGAAAACATAGTAATGGCCCGAATCCTCGTCGAACTCCCACTTGAGTTCGGTATCATCACCTGCACTGGTATCCTCGGCACCTGAAACTGTCTGGAAGCATCCGTGAGTCACAAGGTGTCGGTGTCAAAACCGGCGGATCTCGGGTAGGGGGTCCCGAACTGTGCGTCTGCCTCCTGTTACCATCTGCCTTAGACGCACAGTTCGGGACCCCCTACCCGAGATCCGCCGGTTTTGACACTGACATTGGTGCTTTCATTGAGAGTTCCATTGTGTCGTCGCCGTAAGGAAGGATGCCTCGTCTCGTTGTTAAAAACAACATTACCACCAGGGGATCCCTGGCTGTCGACCAAACTCTCCGGCTTGGCAGTTTCATCATGACCGCCCGTTCGGCCGCTGCACCGACGATGACTTCTCGGGTCATCAAAAACAGCCTCCACGTCGGCTCAGAATTCGCCGAGCAGATGGATCCAATGGAGCTCTCTTCCCTAAACGAGCTCTTGGATCGTATCGCCACCTTGGGAATCGCTACAGACTATGATCGGATTGGGCTTAAACCCGATCAAAGGGAGATTAACTCTCCACCGGTGGAGTAACAATGTGGCGATTCTTCCTCTATCTTGAGGACTAACTATGTCCGGATTCCTGAACTCTCCGAGCCGGATACCCGTTTACGGGAGGACATCACCGAAGCACTGAACCTAGAGTCAGGCAGAGGGCCAAACTTATGGGGCAACACTCCGGAATCCGAACTTCCAAGATTGGAAACTCCTCGGCCCCTGGGTCCTAGATCGGGTAGGGGTTTGGACTCAAATCCACCCACCCACCCAGACATCAACGATCTTTCCCACATCAGGCAAGAGCCCCATGAAACAGTACATCATTATTGGGCCAGATTTCTCCTTGTGATGAACAAGGTTAAGGACTGTCGCGAGGAAGACGCAGACTCATTTTTCTGCAATAATTGCACGGACAAGGGAATCCTTAACGCCTTAAGTCGCCATGACATATCACGCTTCGCTGACTTGGCGTCCATAGTACGAAAGTACTGTGCGATGGAAAGTGCCTGGAAAACTGAAATGAAATTTTGGGATAATCCGGCTCGGAATATACACCCAGTCAGAAGTAAAAGGGTCCACTATCATAAGACACCCGAGTTAGTTACAAAGAAACAAAAACCCTCTATAGGGCATGGAACCGTATTGGAGGGATGGCTTAACGGACCCTGCAAAATTCATAGTACAACGGATACCATACCAACACACAGCCTTAGAGCATGTTGGATACTCCGGCAGGTGACCAAAAGTGATGAGGATCTTCTCATCCCAAATGCCACAGAGCACCATCCCATGGATAACAATACGGTATTAATAGTCTTTGAAACCTTCGCATCAAATAATAGGCGTAAGCGAACACTCCGCAGCCTCGCCGAAATCTGCAACATGGCAGCAATGAATCCATGGAGTGACACGGCTATTACCTTCAATGCCAGTGACGAACCTAAATTCTAAATAGCCCGAGCACCAGCTGCACTGGTCCTCAATCCAATTGTGGACGGCTTTCGACTCACCAAAGTACTCATGGACGACGGTAGTGGATTGAACCTCATCTATGAGGAAACTCTTCAAAAAATGGAAATAGACTGGAACCGCATTGAGCAAAGCAGCACAACCTTCAGAGGAATCATCCCTAGTCGGGAAGCACGCTGTGCTGGGAAAATCACACTAGATGTGGTATTCGGCATGCCGGAAAACTATAGGTCCGAAGAAATTACATTCCAAGTGGCCCCATTCAGTAATGGATACCATGCCCTTTTAGGATGGGAGGCGTTCACGATCTTCCAAGCCATACCCCATTATGGGTACATGAGGCTCAAAATGCCCGGGCCCAACGGAATCATCACTCTCGCTAGTGATCCGGACACAGCACTCCGCGCTGATAACAAAACAGCCGCATTGGCCCTCGAGGCATTATCTGAAGCCCTTTCGGCCAAGGAATTAACTGCGCTACGCTCTACAGTGGACAGGGACGACGTGATACTTGACAAGAGATCCAAGTCCACCTCTTTTAAACCAGCGGATGAAATAGTCAAATTCCAAGTCCACCCAACGGACCCAACAAAAACAGCCTCCATCGGGGCACAGTTAAACCCCGCTGTGGACGCCGCACTATGAGAGTTCCTACGCGAGAATTGGGACATATTCGCCTGGCACCCCTCAGACATGCCAGGAATCTCACGCAGGCTGGCCGAGCACAGCCTCCATATTCTAAAGGGATTCAAGCCGGTCAAGCAGACTCTTCGGCGTTTCTCTGAACCTAAGAGACAAGCTATGGGAGAGGAACTAGCCAAGTTATTGGAGGCCGGATTCATTAGAGAAATAAAACACCCAGACTGGCTAGCAAACCTGGTGATGGTACCAAAGAAGGACAAATCCTGGCGCCTATGTGTCGATTTCAAGGACCTCAACAAGGCTTGCCCAAAGGATCCCTTTCCCCTCCCCCGCATTGATCAAATTATCGATGCTACCCCAGGACACGAGTCATTGTGTTTCCTCGACACATACTCCGGCTACCACCAAATCAAGATGGCGGAGTCCGACCAAGCCGCAACGGCATTTATCACACCATACGGCCCCTTGTGTTTCAACACAATGCCTTTTGGGCTCAAAAACGCCGGCGCAACATATCAGCGCATGATTTAGACATGTCTCGAGAAACAGATCGGCAAAATAGTAGAGGCATACGTAGATGATGTGGTCGTCAAAACAAAACACGTCGACTCTCTAATAGACGACTTGAGGCTCACATTCGACAACCTTCGAACATACGACATCAAGCTTAATTCGGAAAAATGCGTTTTCGGCGTACCAGCCGGAAAGCTCCTGGGATTCATTGTCTCCAGTAGAGGAATTGAAGCTAATCCGGCCAAAATCCGAGCTCTGTCACAGTTGGCAATCCCAACGGACCTCAAACAAATCCAGAAATTAACTGGATGTGTGGCGGCTCTAAGCCGCTTTATCTCCCGCTTAGGAGAAAAGGCATTACCCCTTTATCGCCTCCTTCGGCGCACCGAACACTTCGAGTGGACGGGCTGCCACAGCCGGATTGGAAGAAAAAAAAGCCATACTGGCAACCAACCCAATCCTGGCCGTGCCAAACATCGGCGAACCAATGCTGTTGTACATTGCGGCAACTCATCAGGTTGTAAGCGCAGTGCTCGCCGTCGAACGAGAAGCGGACGGACATAAATTCCCCCTTCAAAAGCTGGTATATTATGTATCCACTGTCCTCACTCCATGCAAATCACGGTACCCACATTATCAAAAGATAGCCTATGCGGTATTCATGGCATCCCGGAAGCTGCGACACTACTTTCAAGAGTGTTCGATTACAGTAGCCTCGGAAGTGCCACTTAATGACATTATAAACAACCGCGACGCCACGGGCCGGATTGCCAAATGGGCCATTGAGCTCCTCCCGTTCAACATAACATACAAACCTCGGCGAAGCATTAAATCGCAAGTATTGGCCGACTTTGTCGCCGAATGGACAGAAGCCAAAGTCCCTAAAGAGTACGACACATACTCCAATTGGATCATGCACTTCGACGACTCAAAAATGCTGGCTGGTCTGGGGGCTGGCGTCGTCCTGACGTCCCCAACCAGAGATACAGTTCAATACGTACTGCAGATACTGTATACAGACTCCAACAACGTAGCCGAATACGAAGCCCTGTTACATGGTCTTCGGATGGCAGTTTCCATGGGCATTCAACGCCTGGAGGTGTGTGGGGATTCGAACCTCGCAATATACCAAATAAATGGAGACTTCGATGCCAAGGATCCGAAGATGGCGGCCTATCGAAACTCCGTCCCAAAGATGTCAGCTCGGTTCGAGGGGCTCGAATTTCACCATGTGGCTCGGGAAAACAATCAGGCGGCAGATATCCTTGCCCGCATCAGCACAAAACCCAATGCGGTCCCCCCCCCCCAACATCTTTTTGGAGAGGTTATTTAAGCCATCCATGGTATGGGAAGGGGACGCCGGTAACAATAGTCCGCACCCGGCCAAAATGCCCAATACCGAACACTCTAACATAATCGGAGGCTCTACCACCGAAATAACACCTTCAGCCCACGTAATAATGGCCATCATCGCCCCGTGGACAGAACCATTCCTGGCCTACCTAACTAGGCAGGAACTTCCCGAGGACCAAAATGAGGCACACTGCATAGTGCGGCGATCTAAAGCCTACAGGGTCCATGAGGGAGAGCTGTATAAAAAAGCACTACCGGAGTCCTTCAAAGGTGCATCGCCGAAGAGGAAGGGCGGAAGCTGTTGGTAGAAATTCACGCCGGACTCGGCGGCCACCACACTGCAGCCCGGGCCCTTGTAAGCAAGGCCTTCCGTACAGGTTATTATTGGCCGACGGCCCGGGCAGACGCACAGGACTTGGTCCAACGCTATGTCGGTTGCCAGCTTTTTGCAAACCAAAGCCACATGCCACCCACCGCCCTCCAAACAATCCCCATTACCTGGCCCTTCGCGGTCTGGGGGCTTGACATGGTTGGACCCCTTAAAGGGGGAACCCATAAAAAATACTTACTGGTCATGGTGGATAAATTCACCAAATGGATAGAAGCCAAACCTGTTAAAACGGCCAAATCCGAACCGGTGATAGACTTCATATCCGGGGTTGTACACCGTTATGGCGTCCCCCATAGCATCATCACTAACAATGACACGAAATTCACGACCGACAAGGTAAAACTCTGGTACAGCAACATGGGCATCAAGCTCGATTATGCTTCTGTCTATCACCCACAAACCAATGGCCAAGTTGAGCGAGCAAATGGTCTTATCATGAGCGGCATCAAACCCAGACTAGTGCGGTCCTTAAAGGAGTCTAACACGCACTGGGTAGAGGAGCACGACTCCGTACTCTGGGGGCTGCGGACCACACCGAATCGTACTACCGGATACACACCCTTCTTTATGGTGTATGGCGTAGAGGCAGTTCTGCCCTGCGACATAATCCATGGCTCACCTCGAGTGTGCATGTACGAAGAAAGAGAAGCCGAGCTTGATCGGCAGGACAGACTGGACACCCTGGAGGAGGAGCACGACGTGGCAAAAGCCCGTTCCGCATTATATCAGCAACAGGCTCGCAGATACCAAAGCAAAGAAGTATGGGCCAAAACTTATAACGTTGGCGAGTTAGTTCTATGTCTGCCGGAGAAGAAAAAGACCAAGCTCGAGCCCAAATGGGAAGGTCCCTTCGTTATTGACCAAGTTCTGACCGGTGGAGCGTACCTTCTGCGGGATGCATCGAATAATCGACTTGAGCCGAACCCATGGAACGCAGCCAGGCTCCAAAGATTCTACGCCTGGCGCCGGACTCTATGTTCGTCTCCTTCCTCTGTCCATTTTTTGCATATACATTATCTGTCTTTTTTCTCTTTCTTTCTTTTATTCTTTCTCGAGGCCTTCAAGGGTCAACTTGTGCCTCGCTTGCACACTATAGACACGCTAACCGCGCTCATTATACCTGGGGGCTTCTTACATAGAAGCTTAACTATTTATCTGGGCTTCATGCCCTGCACATGTGTTATTCTTCTGCATGTACCTTTTCTTCGCCATTATATGCATCGATATGACTTAAGTTTTCGCCAAGATGGGTTGCCTGGCTCTTGTATTTATGCCCTACGTTCCCGTTAATTCGGCTAGGGCATAAGGGGAGCACCTCTGCGATTGTTACTACTGGGTCAGCCGGATGTGTACCTCAGACTGGGTGAAGCCAAAAGCTAACGTTCTTAAGGGATTATTAGGTCGGTGAAAAAAAGATGATTTCTATTCATTTTCCATATAGGCCCCCAGATGTTTTTGCCTGCGTCACCTCTCGCAGTTCAGACATGCACTTTAGGGCATGCGTACCCAGGGAAAGGAACCCCTAACGGAACTATTCTCCCTGGAAGATGTTTCTTACTACCCATGTAATATAACATAACTAGTTGGGTACTTGTCTGTTCAAGCACTAATGACCCCTACACCTGGTTTCCACGCATACCCCGGGTCTTATATAACTGAGCGGGTATTCGGACACACTCCGGACTATCGGGTCCCGAGGTTGAAGCGAAAAGGTCCGCCATGACAAATGATTTACAATCCGGCTAGAAGGCATTATACATGTCACTTTAATTACATAGTCATGTAGACTGACTAAATTCCTCTTCTATACCATCCAACAGGTTGTCTAGCCTACAATACTATTACAAATACTTTGCGGCTAATTCTACTTGCCCATACACTAAGCTAACGGGGATCTCTTTCCCATCAGGCCCCACAGGTCCGACCTCGGCCATGTGGTTTGGGTCAGCCTTGGTATACCGCGTCTTCACCATGGCCCAGGCTTCCCTGGCACCTTGACGGCAGGCCGATATCTTCCATAATCGGAAGTGCCGCCGTGCTCCCTTGAGCTTCTCCACAAGCTCTCCAATGCCTTGTGGCAGGGAGGCGGATGGCCACAAGGCATGGGCAATACCTTGCATCACCTGCCGAACTTGTTCGTGCAGTTGTGAAAGCTCGGGTAGAAGATCACCCGCAGACCCGGGCATCTCCTCCGTGGGACGACCCGTCAGCACACCTGCAGACATAAATCTGTTAGCCGGCTTCTCCGCCACCCCCTTTTAAGGGTTCGTTCAAGCACTTACTGAAAATGTCGCGTCGAAGCCGCTTATTCTCCTTCTTGGAGTCCGCAAGCTGGGCTCGAACATCTTTCAGTTCCACGCTCAGCTTGGTATTGGCGTCTTGGAGATTATTTTTCTCCCGCCTGACCTCAGTCAGCACGCGTTCGCCAGCCTTTAGCTGTCGTACGGCATGCTGGTCCTCCGGATTCTCTCTAGATTCATCTGCAACATCTATTGTTAGATCTGCAGCCACGCCGCATGCTATATGGTACCCATCATTCTTTGAAACAAATGTTACCAGCCGGGGACTTTTAGGTTCCTTCAATGCGGCAATAGCGGCCCGAAGTTGGGTCTTGCATTCCTCCAGCTCCTGTGACAGTCGAGTATTCTTCTCTGTAAGAACCTGCACAATAGATGATCCTTAAATCAGTCTGCTAACTGTTTCAAGTCTCAGGGGCTACTGATACACATAATCGTCAGATTTGCTTACTCGTACATCCCTTACATACTGGTCCGTGGCTCTGGCTAGAACATTTTGAGCAGCACGGAGGTACGCGTCTCCAGAATTGAAGGCATCAAATGCCTCTGGTGAGAAGCAAGCGTCACGGAGTACGGCCCGACGACGCCTATGATTCATGGCGCTCTCCACTTCTGAATTTGTAGTGGATAGTCTATCTGCATCCTCTGTAGGGGGAGTATCCGGCGTCCGCCCCATGTCGGCTTCCGCCTCTATGTCCGGTCCTGGAGCCCGACTGGTGGAAGCATGATCGGCAGCCTCACCAGACATATTCCGGCGAGCGTTTTTTCTGTTAAAGAAACATGGACGTCATTACATTTTGAGAAAGACGACAACCACGGAGCGGGGTTTTTGTCATACCTCTGCGCCGGCGTCTCCGTCCTGACCGCCTTCCTATTTGGCCTACCGGGCCTCGATGCCTCTTGTTGGCGAGTTGCTGCGGGTTCGGCATGGCGTCCCAAATGCTTTCCCTGTAAAACACCATATGTATATGGTAGGTGAAGTATCTAAAAGGGGATCCTAGTTTTTGGAGTTGGGATTTTGGTTTTTCTTATGAGCGACGCAAGGAGCAGTCCGGGATAGTCGGCCGTAATGGCCACCATGGCATCATCACAGCTCAATTGATAGAACTGCCGGTCTATCAGCTCCACGAATATGTCCGGATCTTCTTCGAGTCCGGGACCGAGGGCTCGGTCGGGGTCCTCTAGTTGTGGGGACGGGCTGTTGACCTCCCTTATGGCTTTTTGCAGTTCCTGCCGTAAGATGGCAAGGTGAGTACCTACGACAAAGAATGTGGGAAGAATGGGAGTAAGGAGATATAACTCACCCAGCTTGGAGGGTTGTACATGGAGAATCCATCCCGTGGCTTGATGCGGATGAACTCCTCTTCCTATCCCTTGAGCAGCTCGGACAGGATTTTTGCTAAAGCAGCAGCATTGTCCGGACCCTTACGCCCGCAACGGGTGGCATTGTCTTCCCCGTTAAAACACCATAGGGGGTGCCCTCGATATTGAAGTGGTTGCACTCCCCGCATTATGCATATTGACATAACCTCGATTACTGTCAATCCTGATTGAGCCAGCGCTTTAATCTGGTTCATCAAGTAAAGGACTTCTCCGTTGTCTTCCTCCTGGGGGCTCCGTGGGCGCCAGCTTCGGCGTTTCTTCATAGGAGCATTGTTGAACTCAGGAAGACCCCGCCGAACAGGGTCTAGAAGGGGGACGTCCTCCATATAAAACCATTCTGAAGGCTAGTTGTCGGTGTCAAAACCGGCGGATCTCGGGTAGGGGGTCCCGAACTGTGGTCTAGGCTGGATGATAATAGGGTGCAGGAGACACAATGTTTTACCTAGGTTAGGGCCCTCTTGATGGAGGTAAAACCCTACGTCTTGCTTGATTGATATTGATGATATGGGTAGTACAAGAGTAGATCTACCACGAGATCGGAGAGGCTAAACCCTAGAAGCTAGCCTATGGTATGATTGTATGTTATGGTTGTTGTCCTATGGACTAAAACCCTTCGGTTTATATAGACACCGGAGAGGGTTAGGGTTACACAAGGTCGGTTACAAAGGAGGAGATATCCATATCCGTATTGCCTAGCTTGTCTTCCATGCCAAGTAGAGTCCCATCCGGACACGAGACGAAGTCTTCAATCTTGTATCTTCATAGTCCAGCAGTCCGGCCAAAGGATATAGTCCGGCTGTCCAGAGACCCCCTAATCCAGGACTCCCTCAGTAGCCCCTGAACCATGCTTCAATGACGATGAGTCCGGGGCGCAGTATTGTCTTCGGCATTGCAAGGCGGGTTCCTCTCCAAATTCCGTGTACCTGTTGAAATAGTGTCCGGCCTCTTGTGAATGTTGCACTCCTTGACTTCCACACCCAATAATGGCCACTTTCCACGTGTCGAGCGAATGTGAAGAGCCAGGGTGTTTTTACATTTACCCCCCTAGCTGTGTGAATGAGCTGCCTATTAAAAAGATGAGGATTCAGATCCAAATCACACCATCCTCCCTTGGCGAGCCTTCATCGGAGCACATTCGACAGAGATCCATTCCATCATGGCCGGTCGACGCAGCTCCTCCTCTCACTCCTCTAGCCCCAAGCCTGGAGATTGGGAGAGATGTTCCGTCCCGCATAGCAAATTAGTGATGCTTCAGACCAAGGGATTTCTTCCCCCAGCGTACATGGTCCCGGTTCGAGCCGGGCTTGCCACCTATAATGGCGGAGAGCAAGCGGAGAGCCTTCCCAATCCCTCCAAGGGAGAGCGGGTATGCATTGTCCCTTATTTGGTAAGAGGGCTAGAATTTCCAATTCATCCGTTTCTCCGGGGGCTCCTGGAGTTCTACGGCCTCCAGTTGCATAACCTTACGCCTGCCTCCATGCTGCATATCGCGGGATTCGTAGCCCTTTGCGAGTTGTTTTTGGGCTGTGAGGCTCATTTCGCTCTGTGGAGGAAGTTGTTCTGCCTTGTGCCCCATTCTCAGAAGGGGTCAATATATCAGGTGGGCGGAGTCGAAGTGTGGCGTATTGCCGGGACCGGATACCTGTCCGGAACCCCAAAGAAGACGTCCGAAGACTGGCCTTCAGAATGGTTTTATATAGAAGACGTCCCCCTGCCGGATCCTATTAGAATCGGCTTTCCTGAGTTCGACAACGCCCCTTTGAAGAAGCGCCGGAGCTGGCGTCCATGGAGCTCCCTGGAGGAAGATGACAGGGACGTTCTTTACCTGATGAGCCGGATAAGTTTTTAACTCGATCCGGATTGACCATGATCGAGGTTATGGCCATATGTATTATGCGGGGGGTGCAGCCGCTTCAATATAGAGGCCACCCCATGTGGGATTTCAACAGGGAGGATGACGCCACCCGCCACGGCCGCAAAGGGCCGGGATCGGCTGCTGATCTAATAAAGATCTTATCCACTTTGTACAAGGGAGAAGAGGAGGAATTCCTTCGTGTCAACCCGCAGGGCGGATTTTCTATGTACAATCCTCCGAGCTGGGTAAGCGGAGACTTTTTCTCGCCCATCCATTTCATATTCCCGTAGTTAAGTATTCAGTCTAGCGATTTCATCGCAGGAGCTGTGCCAGGCTGTAAAGGAGATGAATAGCCCTCCTCCACAACCCGAGGACCCTGGACGGTCCCTTGACCCGGCCTCCCAGGAGGATCCAGACATATCTATGGAGCTGATCGATGGGGTATTTTACCAATCGAGTAATGGCAATGCTTTGGTGGCCATTACGGCCGATTACCCTGGGCTACTTCCAGCCTCACAGGTGACTGAGACCGAAGTCCCAGCACTTTGAAAGGGGATCCGTTCTTGCGTTTTTATGATTGTCGTGTAATAGCCGTGTTTTGCAGGGGAGGTCCTCGAGGCGGAAGGCCGAGCCTGTGGCGACTAGCCAACAAGGGGCCGCGAGGCCAGGCAGGATGAAAAGACCCACAGTCCGGATTAAGACACCGGCGCAGTGGTACGGCGCGTCGTCTTTATTGCAAGACATTATTCTCATAGGCATATTAACGCCCATGCCTTCTTTTCAGGAAAAAGAGCGCTCACCGGACTATACCCGGAGAGGCTACCAATCGCGCCTCCACCAGCCAGGCTCCAAGGCCGGATTTAGAGGCGGGAACGAATACGAGGCGTGTGCCGGGCGCTCCTCCGACAGAGGATGCGGGTAAACTGTCCGCCACCAATTCCGAGGTGGAAAGTGCCATGAACCATAAGCGTCGCTGGACTGTTCTTCGTGGCGCTTGTTTCTCCCAAGAGGCATTGGATGCCTTCAACTCGGGAGACGCGTACCTCCGTGCCGCTCAAAATGGTCTAGCCAGAGCCACGGAGTAGTATGTAAAAGACATACGGGTGAGAAAATTTGGTGATTATATATATCAGTAGCCCCAGAGACTTGAAACAGTTAGGATAGCTGATTTAAGGATCATTTGTTATGCAGGTTCTTACAGAAAAGAATACTCAACTGTCCCAGGAGCTGGAAGAGTGCAAAGCCCAACTTCAGGCCGCACTGGCCGCAGCAGGGGAGCCCAAAGAGACCCCCTTTGGTAACATATCCTTCGAATGATAAGTATCATATAGAATGCGGCGTATATGCAGATCTGACGATAAAATTGCAGATGATGCTGGAGTAAATCCGGGTAAGTAACAGCTCCTATGCCAGCTGAAGGCCGGTGAGAGCGTGCTTACGAGGGTGAGGCAGGAGAAGAATGATCTCCTAGATGCCAACACCAAGCTGGGCGTGGAACTAAAAGATGTTCGTGCCCAACTGTCGGACTCTGTTAAGGAGAATCGGCGGCTTCGACGCGGCATATTTAGTAAGTGCTTGAACGAACTTTGAAAATGAGTTCGGCGAGGAAGCTGGCTGACAGAGTTATGTCTGTAGGTATGCTAACAGGTCGTCCTGCCGAGGAAATACCCGGTTCAATGAGTGACCTTCTTCCCGAGCTCTCGCAGCTGCACGAATGAGTTCGGCAGGTGATGCAAGGTGTCGCCCAGGCCTAGTGGCCATCCATCTCCATACCCGAAGGCCTTGGAGAGCTTGCAGAAAAGCTGAAGGGAGCGCGGCGGCACTTCCGATTATGGAAGATATCGGCATGCCGTCAGGGCGCCAGGGAAGCCTGGGCAATGGTGAAGACACGGTACATGAAGGCTGGCCTGAACCACATGGCTGAAGTCGGACCTGTGGGGCCTGATGGGAAGGAGATCCCTGTGAGCTTAGTGTACGGCCAAGTAGAATTGGCCGCAAAGTATTCCCAACAGGACTGTAGACTAGACAGCCTATTGGATGGTATTGAAGAGGAATTCAACCAGTCAAATTGACTATGTAATTTTAAAGTGACATGTATAATGCCTTCTAGCCGGATTGTAGATCGTTTGTCGTGGCGGACCTTTTCGCTTCAACCTCGGGATCCGAAGGTCCGGAGTGTATCCGAATACCCTCTCGGTTATGTAAGAACCGGGGCATGCGTGGAGACCAGGCGTAGGGGTCATTAGTGCTTTATCAGACAAGTTCCCAACTAGTTATGTTATATTACATGGGTAGTAAGAAACATCTTCCAGGGAGAATAGTTCTGTTAAGGGTTCCTTTCCTGGGTAAGCATGCCCTAAAGTGCATGTCCGGACTGCGATAAGAAGCACAGAAAAAGCATCTAGGGGGTAGATATGGATAATAAATAAAAGTCATCTTTTGTTCACCGACTGAATATTCCCTTAAGAACGCTAGCTTTCGGCTTCACCCAGTCTGAGGTACACGTCCGGCTGACCCGGCGGTAACAATCGCATAGGTGCTCCCCTTATGCCCTAGCCGAATTAACGGGAATGTAGGGCATAAATACAAGAGCCAGGCAACCCAGCTTGGCCAAAACTTAAGTCATATCGATGCATATAATGGTGAGGCCCAGGTAACACATGTGTTGGGCGTGAGGCCCAGGTAAATAATTTAAGCTTCTGTGAAAGAAGCCCCCGGGTATGAAGAGTGCGGCTAGCGCATCTGTAATGTACGAGTGAGGCACAAGGTGACCCTTGAAGGCCTAGAGAAATAAAAGAAAGAAAGGGAAACAAGACAGATCATGCATATGCAGAAAATGAACAAAGGGAGGGGACTAACATAGAGTCCGGTGCTAGGCGTAGAATCTTCGAAGCCTGGCTGCGTTCCATGGGTTCGGCTCGAGTCGACTAGTCGATGCATCCCGCAGTCGGTACGCTCCACCGGTCAGAACTTGGTCGATAATGAAGGGACCTTCCCATTCGGGCTCGAGCTTGTTCTTTTTCTTATCTGGCAGTCGTAGAACTAGTTCGCCAACGTTATAAGTTTTGGCCCGTACTTCTCTGCTTTGGTATCTGCGAGCCTGTTGCTGGTAAAATGCGGAACGGGCTTTGGCTACGTCGCACTCTTCCTCCAAGGTGTCCAGACTGTCCTGCCGATCGAGCTCGGCTTCTCTTTCTTCGTACATGCGCACTCGAGGTGAGTCATGAATTATGTCACAAGGCAGGACTGCCTCTGCGCCGTACACCATAAAAAATGGTGTATATCCGGTACTACGATTCGGCGTGATCCGCAGCCCCCAGAGTACGGAGTCGAGCTCCTCTACCCAGTGCGTGTCAGACTCTGTTAAGGAGCACACTAATCTGGGTTTAATGCCGCTCATTATAAGACCATTTGCTCGTTCGACTTGACCGTTGGTTTGTGGGTGATAGACTGAAGCATAATCGAGCTTGATGCCCATTTTGCTGCACCAGATTTTTACCTCGTCGGTCGTGAGGTTCGTGCCATTATCAGTGATAATGCTGTGGGGGACGCCGTAACGGTGTACAACCCCGGATATGAAATCTATCACCGGTCCGGATTTGGTTGTTTTAACCGGTTTAGCCTCTATCCATTTGGTGAATTTATCCACCATGACCAATAAGTATTTTTTAATTGTGGGTTCCCCCTTTAAGGGGTCCAACCATGTCAAGCCCCTAGACTGCGAAGGGCCATGTAATGGGGATTGTTTGGAGGGCGGTGGGTGCCATGTGGCTTTGATTTGCAAAGAGCTGGCAACCGGCGCAACGTTGGACCAAGTCCTGTGCATCTGCCCGGGCCATTGGCCAATAGAATCATGTACGGAAGGCCTTGCTTACAAGAGCCCGGGCTGCGGCGTGATGACCGCCGAGTCCGGCGTGAATTTCTGCCAAAAGGTTCCGCCCTTCCTCTTCGGAGATGCACCTTTGAAGGACTCCGGTAGTGCTTTTTTTGTACAATTATCCCTCATGGACCCTGTAGGCCTTGGATCGCCGCACTATGCAGCGTGCCTCATTTTGGTCCTCTGGAAGTTCCTGTCTAGTTAGGTAGGCCAGGAATGGTTCTGTCCACGGGGCAATAATGGTCATTATTTCGTGGGATGAATGTGTTATTTCGGTGGCGGAGCCTCCGATTGTGTCAGAGAGTTCGGTATCAGGTATTTTGGCCGGGTCCGGACTGTTGTTACCGGTGTCCCCTTCCCATGCTACGGATGGCTTGAAGAGCCTTTCTAGGAATATGTTGGGAGGGACCGCGTTGCGTTTTGCGCCGATGCGGGCGAGGATATCCACCGCCTGATTGTTTTCCCGAGCCACATGGTGAATTTCGAGCCCCTCGAACCGAGCTAACATCTTTAGGATGGCATTGCGATAAGCTGCCATTTTCGGATCCTTGGCATCAAAGTCTCCATTTATTTGGGATATCGCGAGGTTTGAATCCCCGCGCACCTCTAGGCGTTGAATGCCCATGGATACTGCCATCCAGAGACCATGTAGAAGGGCCTCATATTCGGCTGCGTTGTTGTAGTCCGTATGCATTATCTGTAGTATGTATTGAACTGAATCTCCTGTTGGGGACGTCAAAACGACGCCAGCCCCTAGACCAGCCAACATTTTGGAGCCGTCGAAGTGCATGATCCAGTTTTAATATGTGTCGTACTCCTTAGGGAGTTCGGCTTCCGTCCACTCGGCGACGAAGTCAGCCAAAACTTGCGATTTAATAGCTTGCCGTGGCTTGTAAGTTATGTCGAACGGGAGGAGCTCAATGGCGGCAATCCGGCCCGCCGTGTCACGGTTGTTTATAATATCGTTAAGTGGTACTTCCGAGGCTACCGTTATCGAACACTCTTGAAAGTAGTGTCACAGCTTCCGGGATGCCATAAATACCGCGTACGCTATCTTTTGATAATGCGGGTACCGTGATTTGCATGGTGAAAGGACAGTGGACACATAGTAAACCGGCTTTTGAAGGAGGAATTTGTGTCCGTCCGCTTCTCGTTCGACGACAAGCACTGCGCTTACTACATGATGAGTTGCCGCAATGTATAATAGCATTGGTTCACCAATGTTTGCCGCGGCCAGGACTGGGTTTGTTGCCAATATGGCTTTTATTTCATTGAGTCCGACCGTGGCGGCATCCGTCCACTCGAAGTGTTCGGTGTGCCGGAGGAGGCGATAAAGGGGTAATGTCTTTTCTCCCAAGCGGGAGATAAAGCGGCTTAGAGCCGCCACGCATCCAGTCAATTTTAGTATTTGTTTGAGGTCTGTTGGGGTAGCCAACTGTGACAACGCTCGGTTTTGGCTGGATTAGCTTCAATACCTCTACTGGAGACAACGAATCCCAGGAGCTTTCCGGCTGGTACGCCAAAAACGCATTTTCTGGATTGAGCTTGATGTCATATGTTCGGAGGTTATCGAATGTGAGCCTCAAGTCATCTACTAGAGTTTCGACATGCTTGGTTTTAACGACCACGTCATCTACGTATGCCTCCACTGTTTTGCTGATCTGGTTTGCCAGACATGTCTAAATCATGCGCTGATATGTTGCGTCGGCGTTTTTGAGCCCGAAGGGCATTGTCCTGAAGCAGAATGGGCTGTATGGTGTGATGAATGCCGTTGCGGCTTGGTCTGGCTCTGCCATTTTAATTTGATAGTAGCCGGAGTATGCGTCGAGGAAACACAATGAATCGTGTCCTGCGGTGGCGTCGATGATTTGATCGATGTGGGGGAGAGGGAAAGGATCCTTTGGGCAGGCCTTGTTAAGGTCCTTAAAATCGACGCACAAGCGCCAGGATTTGTCCTTCTTTGGTACCATCACAAGGTTTACAAGCCAGTCCGGATGTTTTATGTCTCTGATGAATCCGGCCTCCAATAGCTTGGCTAGTTCCTCTCACATGGCTTGTCTCTTAGGTTCGGAGAAACGCCAAAGAGCCTGCTTGACTGGCTTGAATCCTTTTAGGATATTTATGTTGTGCTCGGCCAGCCTGCGTGGGATTCCTGGCATGTCTGAAGGGTGCGAGGCAAAAATGTCCCAGTTCTCGCGTAGGAACTCTCGAAGTGCAGCGTCGACATCAGGGTTTAATTGTGCCCCGACAGAAGCTATTTTGTAGGGTCCATTGGATGGACTTGGAATTTGACTATATCGTCTGCCGGTTTAAAGGAGGTGGACTTGGATCTTTTATCGAGTATCACATCATCCTTGTTCACCATGGAGCGCAGCGCAGTTAGTTCCTCGGCCGCTAGGGCTTCGGATAGTGCCTCGAGGGCCAGTGCGGCTGTCTTATTTTCGGCGCGGAGTGCTATGTCCGGATCACTAGCAAGAGTGATGGTTCCGTTGGGCCCGGGCATTTTGAGCTTCATGTACCCGTAATGGGGTATGGCTTGGAAGATTGTAAACGCCTCCCGCCCTAATAGAGCGTGGTATCCGCTGCTGAACGGGGCCACTTGGAATGTAATTTCTTCGGACCTGTAATTATCCGGCGTGCCGAATACCACATCTAGTGTGATTTTCCCAGCACAGCGTGCTTCCCGACTGGGGAGGATTCCTCTAAAGGTTGTGCTACTTTGCTCAATGCGGCTCCAGTCTATTTCCATCTTTTGAAGAGTTTCCTCATAGATGAGGTTTAATCCGTTGCCGCCGTCCATGAGTACCTTGGTGAGTCGAAAGACGGCCACGATTGGACTGAGGACCAGTGCGGCTGGTGCTCAGGCTGTTCGGAAGTTGGGTTTGTCACTCGCATTGAAGGTAATAGCCGTGTCACTCCAAGGATTTATTTCTGCTACGTGGCAGATTTCGGCCATGCTGCGGAGTGTTCGCTTGCGTCTATTATTTGACGCGAAGGTCTCAAAGACCGTTAACACCATATTGTTGTCCACGGGATGGTGCTCTGTGGTATTTGGGAGGAGTAGATCCTCACCACTTTTGGTCACCTGCCGGAGTATCTAACATGCTCTAAGGTTGTGCGTTGGTATTGCATCCGCTGTACTATGAATTTTGCAGGGTCCTCTGAGCCATCCCTCTAGTACGGTTCCTTGCCTCGTAGAGGGCTTTTGCTTTTTGGTAGTTAACCCAGGTGTATTGTGATAATGCACCCTTTTATTTCGGACTGGGTTTGTATTCAGGGCCGGATTATCCCAAAATTTTATTTCGGTTTTCCAGGCGCTTTCCATCGCACAGTACTTTCGTACTATGGACACCAAGTTGGCAAAGCGTGTAATTTCGCAGCGACTTATGGCGTTGAGGATTCCCTTGTCCATGCAATTATTGCAGAAGAATGAAATTGCGTCTTCCTCGCGGCAGTCCTTTATCATGTTCATGACCAGGAGGAATCTGGCCCAGTAATGGTGTACTATTTCTTCGGGCTCTTGCCTAATTTGGGATAGATCGCTTATGTTTGGGTGAGTGGGTGGAATTGAACCCGAATGCTCACCCAATCTGAGACTCAGGGGCCAAGGAGTTTTCGAACTCGGAAGTTTGGATTCTTGGATGTTTTCTGATAAATCTAGCCCGCTGCCTGACTCTAGGTTCAGGCCTTGAGTGACGTCCTCCCCTCCGTGGGTATCCGGCTTGGAGGGATCGGGAATCCGGACATAGCTAGTCCTTAAGATAGATGAAGGGTTGCTGCATTGTTCCTCCACCACTGCAACGTGATGGGTGACCTGGGGAGAGTTGATCTCTCTTAGATCAGGTTTAGGCCCAATCTGATCGTAGTCTGTAGCGACTCCCAGGGCGGCGATGCGATCCAAGAGCTCGTTTACAGAAGAGATCTCCATTGGATCTAACTGCTCGGCGAGTTCCGAGTTGACATGAAGATTGCTTTCGATGACCCGAGAAGTCATCGTCGGTGCAGCGGCCGAACAAGCGGTCATAAGAAAACCACCTAGCCGGAGAGTTTAGCCGATAGCCAAAGCTCCCTCAGCAACAGTGCCGTCTTTAAAGACGGGATGAGACGTCCTTCCTGGTGGCGACGGCATAGTAGAACCCTCAATGAAAGCACCAATGTCGGTGTCAAAACCGGCGGATCTCGGGTAGGGGGTCCCGAACTGTGCGTCTAGGCTGGATGGTAACAGGAGGCAGGGGACACAATGTTTTACCCAGGTTCGGGCCCTCTTGATGGTGGTAAAACCCTACGTCCTGCTTGATTGATATTGATGATATGGGTAGTACAAGAGTAGATCTACCACGAGATCGGAGAGGCTAAACCCTAGAAGCTAGCCTATGGTATGATTGTATGTTATGGTTGTTGTCCTACGGACTAAAACCCTTCGGTTTATATAGACACCGGAGAGGGTTAGGGTTACACAAGGTCGGTTACAAAGGAGGAGATATCCATATCCGTATTGCCTAGCTTGTCTTCCATGCCAAGTAGAGTCCCATCCGGACACGAGACGAAGTCTTCAATCTTGTATCTTCATAGTCCAGCAGTCCGGCCAAAGGATATAGTCCGGCTATCTGGAGACCCCCTAATCTAGGACTCCCTCACTAGTCCTCGAACGTCTTCTTCGGAGTACCGGACAGGTATCCGGTTTCGGCGATGCGCCATATTTCGGCTCCGCCCACTTGATAAAGTGACCCCTCCTGTGTGCGGGGGACGAGGCAAAATAACCTTTTCCACAGCTCGAAATGAGCCTCGCAGCCCAGGAATAACTCGCAGAGGGCAACATAGCCGGCGATGTGTAATGTGGAAGCAGGGGTGAAATTATGCAGTTGGAGGCCGTAAAACTCCAGGAGCCCGCGGAGGAACGGATGAATTGGAAATCTGAGTCCCCTTAATAAGTAAGGAACAAGGTATACCCGCTCCCCCGTAGAGGGACTGGGGAAGGTCTCCGCTTGCTCCCCGCCATTGTAGGTGGCGAGCCCGGCTCGGATGGGAACCATATACGCTGGAGGGAGAAATCCCCTAGTCTGCAGTTTAACTAATTGACTATGTGGGAGAGAACACCTCTCCCAATCACCGGGCTTAGGGCTACGGGGGCAGGAGGAGGAGATGCGGTTGTCAGCCATGCTAGAGTGGATTTTTCCAAAGCACGCTCCGATGGATTCTCGCTGGGGGAGGATGATATGGATTGGATCTAAGAATCCACATCCCTTCAATAGACAATTTATTTATCTGGCTAGGGGGCGAATGTAAAAACGCCATGGCTCCTCGTATTCATTCGACGCATGGAAGACAACCCTTATTGGGCGCAGAAGCCAAGAGGACCAACATTTATGGGGCCTTGCAATGCCGAAGACAATACTGCATGTTGGACTTGGCGTCATTGAAGCTTGGTTCGGGGGATACTGGGGGAGTCCTGGATTAGGGGGTCTCCGGACGGCCGGACTATATCCTTTGGCCGGACTGTTGGACTATGAAGATACAAGATTGAAGACTTCGTCCCGTATTCGGATGGGACTAACGCAAGCTAGGCAATACGGATATGTAGATCTCCTCCTTTGTAACTGACCTTGTGTAACCCTAGCCCCCTCCGGCGTCTATATAAACCAGAGGGTTTTTAGTCCATAGGACAACATACAATCATACCATAGGCTAGCTTCTAGGGTTTAGCCTCTCTGATCTCATGGTAGATCAACTCTTGTACTACTCATATTATCAAGAATAATCAAGCAGGATGTAGGGTTTTACCTCCATCAAGAGGGCCCGAACTGGGTAAAACATCATGTCCCCTGCCTCCTGTTACCATCTGCCTTAGACGCATAGTTCGGGACCCCCTACCTGAGATCCGCCGGTTTTGACACCGACAAGCATGATGCCAGTATCTTTAATATGTTGTGACTGCAGATGGAGTTGTCACCATGGAGACCCTTCGGGCGGAACTTGCCTGAGCCAAGGAACAAGCCAGAAATAGCGATGCGGCCGCTCTAAAGGCAGTCGAAGAGCTGAGGGCCGAATAGGCCACGCATTGCCAGAGCAAGGAAAGAATGGCCAAGATGGACATTGAGTTGAAATATGTCACCATCCGGTACCAGCTTCTTGAAAAAGAAAGCCGAGCGAAGGCGACGGACTTGGAAAAGGCCACGGTAGCAGCCAAGGAAACCCGCTCCAGAATCAGAGCGACGAAGGAGGAGCTGCGTCAAGCTGGAGATATCGCGGCTGGGAAGCCCTTTTTGTTGTGGAATAAGTTCGGAGATCCGAAGTATGCCCCTCTTGATCAGCTATGGAGTTCTGTGGATGCATACATGGATTTGGCAGCAAGTGCTGCTGATGCGGCCGAGTACTTCAAGGATCAAAAAGATCATGAAGTGGAAAAGCTGTTCTGGTCACAGTTCCATGCTCCAGTGCGTCCGCTGCTATTGAATGAGCGAATGGCCGAGTGGTCCGAGCTCCATAGGTTGTCCATACTTGCCATGAGGTCTGTTGCGGATCATCTATGGCCGGAAGGGCCAAGGCCGAATAGTTACTTTAGATTAGTGCAACAATTCCTTGGTGCTGTGCCGCACATCGACGCTATGAAGAGGTCGGCGTGCATAGAGGGTTCGCGGATGGCACTTGCCTGTGTCAAGACGTACTGGGCAGAGATGGAGGCCACCACTATTGCAACACAGGGTTCGGCCGTGGGCCGAGTATCTGTCGAGTACTACTTTGAAGAGGTCCTTGAAGGCGCTCGTTTGATAGAGGCGCAGTGCTCAAAGAATATTATGCTCTAGTGACATGTATTCCCATTGTAAAAACAATATTTTATTGAATTATGAAGGCTGTGTTTATACTTTTGCCTAAAAGTATTATGATGCCTCTTGTGCGGCCGTTTATGTATATATGTATATAACCTGAAAGTTTGCAGTCATCAGCTTCAGCCCCCACGCATATAATGCGGGGGTGTTCGCAAAAAAAGCGTATTCACACTTGATCCGACGTCTTGGTCCATTAAGGAGGTGGTAGCGCAGCGAACGAGGCAATTGGACTATATTGCTTTAACACTTTCACTTAGCCATAGGAGTTTGACTGCGGGACTACTAGATAGCCCCTGGTACCTTCGCGCTCATCCGAATATGGGGCACGTACGTACATGACCGGGAAACGGCCCTTCGTTAATGCGAAGGAATCCTGAAGATTCCACTAACTCATCGAGTGGTTGACCAGTCTCGCGCTTTATCATGACAGTCAGTTTTTGGCTTTCTCTACTGAAGTGCTCATCCGGATGAACCAGGGCACAATCGCAGTAGTTCTCCCAGTGCTACCTTAGCCGATATACCGGGACGTAAGGTACCAAAACATGGGAGCTGGGCAAACCCAACATTTGACCAAAGACATGATTCGGAGCTGATGCATATAAGGCCAAACTCGCGACGCCGAACACACCCTAAGGTATTTGGTCTGTATAACATATACCGGGCTGAACAATGCCCTTAATAATAAACACCGAGTGTCCAGGTACGTGCAATATCCTGACGTGGCCACATGCCAATAATGTCATCATCCTTCTCGGTTGTATTGAGTATCCGGAGGATGTGAACAACAAGAGACAATAAAAAAGGTTTATGCAGGGTCTTAATCTGAAAAGAAACCTTTGAGCGGGTCCCTGCTGCACGTCTGCGCCTGTGTCTCTATTGTGCCGTGTCCTGGATGGGTTTAGCACAGTTGTCATATGTAAAAGAGAAGAACTTAGGTGAAAGTTGTCGTGCAAGAAAATTGGTTATTATCAATAAACCATTAAAATTCAAGATGAGTCAAGTTGATCCGAATTAGCCCTGATTACACGCGGGAAGCCCCTGCTGCCATCTATGAGGGTTTAACCATCAAACCAATCTCATGTATATGTAGTGATGCGCCGGACTCGTCTAACCGTGTCCATGGTCTTGACGACCTGTCATTTATTTTGGTTGGTGAGGCCGTCTAGTGCTCGGCTATTAAAGTCGCCGCACATTATTCCGCGCGTAGAGAACGCTCAATATTTCCACTAACTGTGATGGTGCCACGTGGACCGGGCATCTTAAGCTTGAGAGAAGCGTAATGCGGTAATGCATTAAAACGAGCGAAAGCCGCTCTTCCGAGTAGTGCTTGATAGCCACTTCAGAATGGAGCGATATAGAAAGTTATCTTTTCGCTTCGGAAGTTGTCGGAAGAACCGAATACAATCTCTAGTAATAGAGAGCCCGTGCAGCGGGCTTCTTAGCCTGGTATTACTCCCTTGAAGGTAGTATTGCTGTGGCTGATTTTTGTCGGCTCTATCCCCATTTTGCGGACTGTTTCCTGATATATCAGATTTAGACTACTGTCGCTGTCCATAAGGACTCGTCCGAGATGGTATCCGTTTATTATTAGGTCTAACACCAAGGCAGCCAATCCTTCATGCCGGATGCTTGTCACGTGATCCCTGTGATCAAAGGTGATCGGGTAGGCCAACCAAGGGTTGAACTTAGGGGTGATGGGCTCTACGGCGCGTGTGTTTCGGAGTGCATGTTTGCTTCTCCTCTTCGTCACATGGATCATGTTTACTGTTTTAACCTCTGGTGGGAATTTTTTCTGTCCTCCAGTGCTTTGCTGGCGAGGTTCATCCTCGTCTTCGCTTGGTGTCTCCCCCCATTCGTGTTCGGCGTTTAGCTTACCGGCCTGCTTGAAGACCCAGCATTATCTGTGGGTGTGATTTGCAGGTTTATCGGGGGTGCCATGAATCTGACATAATTTGTCGAGAATTTTGTTTAGGCTAGATGATCCATCTCTGCTGCCTTTGAAAGGCTTTTTCCGCTGACCCAGTCGAGAGCCCCTGAATCCGGTATTGACCGACGTATTATCTGGGATGTCTTCTTTATTTCGACGCTTATTTTTACTGCGCTGTGGTTTTCCATTGCCATCCCTGACTTCGGATGTGCTTGGGTCGCTGGTGCTACTGCGAGCTAACCAGCTATCTTCGCCCGCGCAAAAGCGGGTCATGAGGCTTGTCAGGGCTGCCATTGTTCTCGGTTTTTCTTGGCCGAGGTGTCTGGCAAGCCATTCGTCTCGGACGCTGTGTTTGAAAGCTGCTAAGGCTTCGGCGTCCGGACAGTCGATGATTTGGTTCTTCTTAGTGTGAAACCTGTTCCAAAGCTTTCGGGCTGACTCTCCGGGCTGTTGAATTATATGACTTAAATCGTCTGCATCCGGAGGTCGGACATAGGTCCCTTGAAAATTAGCCTGAAAAGCATCCTCGAGCTCCTCCCAGCTTCCAATTGAGTTTTCAGGGAGGCTTTTCAGCCAGTGCCGAGCTGGTCCTTTAAGCTTGAGGGGCAAGTACTTGATGGCATGGAGGTCATCTCCGTGAGCCATATGGATATGGAGGATAAAGTCCTCAATCCAGACCCCAGTGTCTGTGGTCCTGTTGTACGCCTCTATGTTCACTGGTTTGAATCCTTCTAGGAATTCGTGGTCCAGCACCTCATCAGTGAAACATAGGGGGTGTGCGGCACCCTTGTATTTGGATGTATCATGGCGTTCAGACGGTTGTAGTATTCGGTTTTGATTTTGTGCCGGAGCACGCTTCCTAGATCCATAGATGGATCTGTTCATACTGGATTTTTGGCGCAAGTCCTCACGTAGATCGTGTGTTGACTTATGTGTGACTTTGTTAGCCGCTCTATCGCGGTCACAAGGTGGTTGATCTGGCCAGTTGGCCATTTTATTTTTCGGCTGTATGGGCTCTAAGGCCTCATCGTCTAATTCGGGTAATAGCTTGCGCTTTGGATAGCTCTTTGTGTGGTAACCTCCACCATACTTTTCTTCGTTGTCGAGCACTTTTTCCACCTGCTGTTGAGCGTATTTTGTTTGACCTTAAGCCTTTGCTTCTGCTTCTTCAGACTCCTCGTTGTGGCAATAAGCCGTTTGCGGAGGTTCTCTTGCTTCAAGTGTGTTTCCGGCATGATGTGTGCATCTTCGTCCGGACTGTTTTCCTCCCCAGAGGGGGTTTGATGAGGTTTATCCTCGGCGTCGCCGTGTTTAGACGTCGGATCTGTACTATGTTCGCCGTTTGCAGCTTCATCGTGCTCTGCCGCTGGAGCAATGTGGTCGTCGTTTCCTCTGGAGTCGACTGGAGTGTTATTTTCTCTTGCGCTATTATCACTGTTTTTGCCGAGGCGGGATTTGGAGCGGCGCCTATGCCGACGCTTTGTTTGCTTCTTGGAGGGGTCATCCTCCGCTGTCTCCTCCCGTTCCTCGTCATCGTTTTCTTTGGGTGTATCCACCTTGTATATGTCATGTGATGAAGTGGTTGTCCAGTGCCCTGTGGGCACTAGTTCCTGTTCCTCTCCTGCATCGTCGTCCATGCCGTCGATGTTTGCAGAGTCGAAATCGAGCATGTTGGTGAAATCATCGACAGAGGCTACTAAGTGGGTGGTGCGTGGGCAGCGAATTCCTTCGTCGTCCGCATCCCATTCTAGCCGGACATAGTTCGGCCAAGGATCTCCTGACAAGGAGAGAGACCTTAATGAATTTAGCACGTCGCCGAAAGGTGAGTGCTGAAAGATATCCGCGGAGGTGAACTCCATGATCGGCGCCCAATCGGATTCGATAGGCACGGATGCAGGTGGCTCGGAGTCCGTGGCCGGAGACGAATCCAGTGGTTCGGCAACACGACTCTCGTAAGGGGTGAAGTCAGTATCCGGCTCCATCGCCACTGAGAGTGCAGCCTCCGGGGCGGGGTCTATCCCTCCGTCCTCGGATGCAATTTGCTCCGGATTGAAGGCCGGAGTAGTCGTAGGTGGGATCTCCCAAAGACTGTCTGATGACAGAGCTAAATCATGCTCGTCGTGATCATGCGGTGCACCTGACATGGGGTCGAATCCGTCGAAGATCAAGTCTCCGCGGATGTCGGCAGTGTAATTTAGGTTTCTGAACTTGACCTGATGGCCAGGGGTGTATCTCTCGATCTGCTCCAGATGGCCAAACAAATTGGCCCGTAGTGCGAAGCTGCCGAATAAAAAGATCTGTCCGGGGAGGAAAACCTCACCCTGGACCGCATCGTTACCGATGATCGAAGGAGCCATCGAGCCTTATGGTGACGTCACAATGGAACTCTCAATGAAAGCAAAGCACCAATGTCGGTGTCAAAACCGGCGGATCTCGGGTAGGGGTCCCGAACTGTGCGTCTAAGGCGGATGGTAATAGGAAGCAGGGGACACGATGTTTACCCAGGTTCGGGCCCTCTTGATGGAGGTAATACCCTACGTCCTGCTTGATTGATCTTGATGATATGAGTATTACAAGAGTTGATCTACCACGAGATCGAAGAGGCTAAACCCTAGAAGCTAGCCTATGGTATGATTGTTGTTCTACAGACCAAACCCTCCAGTTTATATAGACACCGGAGGAGGCTAGGGTTACACAAAGTCGGTTACAAGGGAGGAGATCTACATATCTGTATAGCCAAGCTTGCCTTCCACGCCAAGGAAAGTCCCATCCGAACACGGGACGAAGTCTTCAATCTTGTATCTTCATAATCCAACAGTCCGGTCAAAGGATATAGTTCGGCTGTCCGGAGACCCCCTAATCCAGGACTTCCTCACAAGGACTCAGCAATCTCACACCCGCGAGATCAAGACTATTTAAGCTTATGGGTAGGAGAAGGTAGTGAGGTGGAGCTGCAGCAAATACTAAGCATACTTGGTGGCTAATCATACGCAAATAAGAGCGAGAAGAGAAGCAACGCACGGTCGAGAAGCTATAATTGATCAAGAAGTGATCCTGAAGCTACTTATGTTCAAGCATAACACAAGACCATGTTCTCTTCCCAGACTCCGCCAAAAAGAGACCATCACGGCTACACACGCAGTTGATTCATTTTAATTGAGTTAAGTGTCAAGTTCTCTATAACCGGATATTAACAAATTCCCGTCTGCCACATAACCGTGGGCACGGCTCTCAAAAGTTTACACCCTGCAAGGGTGTCTCAACTTATCCCATCACAAGCTCTCACGGTCAACGAAGAATATTCCTTCTCCCGGAAAGACCCGATCAGTCTCGGAATCCCGGTTACAAGACATTTCGGCAATGGTAAAACAAGACCAACAAGACCACCCGACTATGCTGACAAATCCCGATAGGAGCTGCACATATATCGTTCTCAGGGCACACCGGATAAGCTAAGCGTACAGGTACCAACATAAACCAAGCTACCAAGGGACGGTCCCGCACAATGCTCTAGTTTGGACCAACACTCAGAGGAGCACTGGCCCGGGGGTTTAAAATAAAGATGACCCTTGGGCTCGCGAGAACCCAAGGGAAAAGGCTTAGGTGGCAAATGTTAAAACCAAGGTTGGGCCTTGCTGGAGGAGTTTTATTCAAAGCGAACTATCAAGGGGTTCCCATAACACCCAACCGCGTAAGGAACGCAAAATCAAGGAATATAACACCGGTATGACGGAAACTAGGGCGGCAAGAGTGGAACAAAACACCAGACATAAGCCCGAGCCTTCCACCCTTTACCAAGTATATAGATGCATTAAAGTAAATAAGATATAATAATGATATCCCAACAATATCCATGTTCCAACATGGAACAAACTTCATCTTCACCTGCAACTAGCAACGCTATAAGAGGGGCTGAGCAAAAGCGGTAATATAGCTAAACAATGGTTTGCTAGGAAGGTGGGTTAGAGGCTTGACATGGCAATATGGGAGGCATGATATAGCAAGTGGTAGGTAGCGTGACATAGCAATAGAGTGAACAACTAGCAAGCAAAGATAGAAGTGATTTCGAGGGTATGGTCATCTTGCCTGCAAAGTTCTCAGAGTTGTCGAAAGCTTGATCCTCGTAAGCGTACTCAACAGGTTCGTCGGCCACGTACTCGTCTCCCGGCTCTACCCAAAGCAAGAACACAAGAAAAGGACCAACAATCAATCGCGGTGCAATGCTCAAGCAACATGATGCAATACATGGCATGATATGCAAGACATGATATGCAATGCATGTGCGTGCTCCGAAAGGGAAAGAAAGAACAAGGCATCAACTGGCAAACCAAGTGTGACGCTGGAAAGATGAGATGATTTCGGTTGAAATCGATATAAAGATCACCGCAAACGGATGCACGGTTTGCAAATGGCAAGCAAAACAAGAATGGCACAATTCCGCGATTAACAACACGATGCCATATAGAATGCAACAACAAACTAAGATACTTCACTACAACATAGCAACAAAGCATATGGCCATGATGTACAAGAGATTCTTGACAAAACATGAACACTGGGCTACAGCTGAATCACAGTAGAACAGGTTCAAACAAGCATGGCAAAAGTGCAAAAGATATCAGCTTCACGGACTTAGTGAAAATACTAACATGTCAAAAACAACATCAGGAAGCATAGTTTAGAGCTAGCAAACAACATGCTACAAGAACATATCGCGGCAAATAAAGGCATGGCATGATTCTACTGAAATCATAAAACAAAAGTCCCTTACTGAACATGATCCAAAAAGGCACAGGAGATATGATGGCACCCATGTAAACATAGCAAGTTTTATTAACAGTTTCAGACTTAGCAGAAAAACAGAGCATGTCATAAACAGAATTTTGATAGCAACTTTGCGAGCTCATGCCACTCACCACAAAGCATTGCATGACAAAACAAGCATGGAAACTGCAATATGACATGTTCATGAAGCTAATCATGGCAAGACCAAGTTCATAGGATGCATGGATCACTAGCAACAACCATGGCAAAATTGATTAACATGTTAACAATCTGTCAGGAACATTTTATAGCAAAAGTACAGCAAGAACAAGACATGCTAGGGCACTCCATAATTGCAAACAGGGGCTTGGATGGATAGAGCATAACCACATGTTCAAAACATCCTTACTTAAGTATCTCAAAACAAGTATGTATCTCACTGTAGCATCAAGTTTACATGGCATCAAAATAACGACAGAAAAAAGACTTGGCAAAATCCTAAGTCCCTGAAAACAGCAACATCACGGAGCCTAGTTTGCATGCTTGTGCTAGTCACCACATAGATCACAAAAATACAAGACGAGGACCCCGGTAAAGATGGAATGATGTAGTTCAAAACTCATGTAGACCTCAAGCTCATATGATGCACACATCAAATGCAACAAAAATGACAAAACCTCATAAACTGATAAGTAATAGCAGTTAACATTTTATAGCACACTTGCATCAATGAAAATGGCATCAAAATGAACATGAACATGCATGGAAATGCTACTGGCATGAAGAGCTCGACGAGACGAACAATTTGGTATATCATATGCATCATTTGGATCTACGGTCATCGAGATACGGCATGATGAACAGGGCATAAAAATACTAGAATTCCTGGGACTTAGTGAAAATCTCACCCTCCGGAAAAGTCAACAGGACGGAGCGGTACAGGTCAGGGACAAGGCCGTTTGGATCGGCTCCTGGTGGATCTCGTCCACCCAGACCGGATATGGCCAGCGTTGACTCCAGCGAGGATGCGGCGGAGATCCGGCGGAGGGGCGGCTCACCAGCGTGAGGAGGCGGGGCGACGGATGGCGGTGGTGGCGCGGTGGAGCGGAGCCGAGGTGGCGGCGGTGATGCATGGGCGCGAGCGGCGCACGGAAGCCGAGGCGGCGGGGCGGCGCGCATGGAAGTCGAGGCGGCGGGGCGGCATAGGTAGGCGGTGGTCGGCGCCGGAGTGGAGCACAGCGACGAGGTAGGCAGCGGCGCGGGGAAACGGGCACGCGCGGGCGCACGTGGCGACGGACAGGCCCGCGGGGGCCAAATCTGGGCCCGGCGGGCTTCGGCGGAGGAGGTGCGGCGGGGGACACGTGGCAAGCCCCGGTTGGCTGCGGGCAACGTTGATTTTGTCCGGCGAGGGGCGGACGCGTCCGGTGGCGGCGGGCGATGAAATTTAGGGTTTCATCTGCGCGGAAACGGAGGGGATCACATATTTATAGGTAGAGGGAGGTTGGAGTGTCCAAATGAGGTGTAGTTTTCGCCCACACGATCGTGATCCGACGATCGAGGACATGGAGATGGTTTAGATGTGTTATTGGGCCGTTTTGGAGGGGTGTTGGGCTGCAACACACAAGAGGCCTTCGCGGTTACCCGATTAACCGTTGGAGCATCAAACAGCCTCCAAATGGAACGAAATTTGACTGGCGGTCTACCGGTGGTGTACCAAGGCCACTTGACAAATCTCGGTCCATTCCGAGAACGTTTAACACCCGCTCATGAAAATAGACAAGAGGGGTGTGCCGGTGCATGTGGGAATGTCGGATTGCGAAACGGACAACGGGGAAAATGCTTGGATGCATGAGACGAACACGAATGCAAATGTGATGCACATGATGACATGATATGAAATGCACGACATGAACAAAAATCAAAACAACGGCAAAACCCAACCACGAAGGGAAATCTAATAACTTAAAGCAAAAATGGCAAGAATCGGAGTTACAAATATGGCAAGTTACATCTGGGGTGTTATAAAGTTCAAATCAACCTGGGGCCTAATGTTGGGGATATAACTATTAGGCATGACCCGCCCAGGAGGGGCCGGGTCATCCCCATGAAGATTTATCGTTATGAAGCCCAAGATTGCACGATGGTTCATAGATAGGCTTAGTAGCGGGCCCAGACCCGAAGGCGGCTTAAGGCCAATAAGCATAAACCGCCATGTATGTAAACTTGTAATGTAAGGCATGTAAGATACGTAACCGAGCCGGACACGTTGTATGAGCCGGCTGAGACTTTGTAGGACGCAGGGCGTCAACCCGTGTATATAAGGGGACGACCCGGCGGCGGCTTAGGACAAGAAACAACAGATTCGAGAGCCGGTCAAGCGTATTCGCTCCCCGCTCATCAAAACCCTATCAATTCCACATACAACAGGATTAGGCTTTTACCTTCACCGTAAGGGGCCGAACCAATATAAAACTCCTCGTGTCCTTTGTCCTGATTAACCCCTTTAAGCTAACCTCAACGCGATGGCTCCACGACTAAGTCCTCTCTCTAGGACATCTGACGTGATATTTCCACGACAGTAATGGTGTGTCAGAACATCGTAATCATACCTTATTAGATATGGTGTGATCTATGATGTCTCTTACTGATTTACTGCTATCGTTTTGGGGTTACACTTTAGAGACGGCTGCATTCACGTTAAATAGGGCACCTTCTAAATCCGTTGAGATGACACCATATGAACGGTGGTTTGGCAAGAAACCCAAGTTGTCGTTTCTTAAAGTTTGGGGTTGTGATGCTTATGTGAAAAAGCTTCAACCTGATAAGCTCGAACCCAAATCGGAGAAATATGTCTTCATAGGATACCCAAAGGAGACTGTTGCATACACCTTCTATCACAGATCCAAAGGCAAGATATTCATTGCTAAGAATGGATCCTTTCTAGAGAAGGAGTTTCTCTTGAAAGAAGTGAGTGGGAGTTAAGTAGAACTTGATGAGGTAATGTACCTTCTCCCGAATTGGAAAGTAGTACATCACAAAAAGCAGTTCAAGTGATTCCTACACCAATCAGTGAGGAAGCTAATGATGATGGTCATGAAAATTCAGATCAAGTTACTACCGAACCTCATAGGTTAACCGGAGTATGATCCGCACAAGAGTTGTACGGTAATCCTGTTCTGGAGGTCATGTTACTTGACCATGACGAACCTATGAACTATGAGGAAGCAATGATGAGCCCAGATTCCACGAAATGCCCTGAGGCCATGAAATCTGAGATGGGATCCATGTATGAGAACAAAGTGTGGACTTTGGTTGACTTGCCCGGTGATCGGCAAGCAATAGAGAATGAGTGGATCTTCAACAAGAAGACCGACGGTGACGGAAATGTTACTATCTACAAAGCTCGACTTGTCGCGAAAGGTTTTCGACAAGTTAAAGGAGTTGACTAGGATGAGACCTTCTCACCCATGCGATGCTTAAGTCTATCTGAATCATGTTAGCAGTTGTCGCATTTTATGATTATGAAATCTAGCAAATGGATGTCAAAAGTGCATTCCTTAGTGGATATCTTAAATAAGAGTTGTATATGATGCAACTAGAAGGTTTTGTCGATCCTAAAGGTGCTAACAAAGTGTGCAAGCTCCAGCGATCCATTTATGGACTGGTGCAAGCCTCTCGGAGTTGGAATATACGCTTTCATAGTGTGATCAAAGCATATGGTTTTATACAGACTTTTGGAGAAGCCTGTATTTACAAAAAGGTGAGTGGGAGCTCTGTAGCATTTCTAATATTATATGTGGATGACATATTGTTGATTGGAAATAATATAGAATTTCTGGATAGCATAAAAGGATACTTGAATAAGAATTTTTCAGTGAAAGACCTCCGTGAAGCTGCTTATATATTGGGCATCAAGATCTATAGAGATAGATCAAGACGCTTAATTGGACTTTCGCAAAGCACATACCTTGATAAAGTTTTGAAGAAGTTAAAAATGGATCGGTCAAAGAAAGGGTTCTTGCCTGTATTACAAGGTGTAAAGTTGAGTCAGACTCAATGCCCGACCACTACAGAAGATAGAGAGAGAGAAAATGAAAGGCATTCCCTATGCCTTAGCCATAGGTTCTATCATGTAGGCAATGCTGTGTACCAGACCTGATGTGTGCCTTGCTATAAGTTTAGCAGGGAGGTACCAAAGTAATCCAGGAGTGGATCACTGGACAAAGGTCAAGAACATCCTGAAATACCTGAAAAGGACTAAGGATATGTTTCTCGTTTATGGAGGTGACAAAGAGCTTGTCGTAAATGGTTACGTCGATCCAAGCTTTGACACTGATCCGTATGACTCTAAGTCACAAACCAGATACATAATTATATTGAATGGTGGGGCTGTTAGTTGGTGCGGTTCCAAGCAGAGCATCGTGGCGGGATCTATGATGTCTACTACACAACCTTCTTCTTGTAGACGTTGTTGGGCCTCCAAGTGCAGAGGTTTGTAGCACAGTAGCAAATTTCCCTCAAGTGGATGACCTAAGGTTTATCAATCCATGGGAGGCGTAGGATGAAGATGGTCTATCTCAAACAACCCTGCAACCAAATAACAAAGAGTCTGTTGTGTCCCCAACACATCCAATACAATGGTAAATTGTCTAGGTGCACTAGTTCGATGAAAAGATGGTGATACAAGTGCAATATGGATGGTAGATATAGGTTTTTGTAATCTGAAAATATAAAAACAGCAAGGTAACTAATGATAAAAGTGAGCACAAACGGTATTGCAATGCGTTGAAACAAGGCCTAGGATTCATACTTTCACTAGTGCAAGTTCTCTCAACAATAATAACATAATTGGATCATATAACTATCACTCAACATGCAACAAAGAGTCACTTCAAAGTCACTAATAGCGGAGAACAAACGAAGAGATTATTGTAGGGTATGAAACCACCTCAAAGTTATTCTTTCTGATCGATCTATTCAAGAGTCCGTGGTAAAATAACATGAAGCTATTCTTTCCGTTCAATCTATCCAAGAGTTCGTACTAGAATAACACCTTAAGACACAAATCAACCAAAACCCTAATGTCACCTAGATACTCCAATGTCACCTCAAGTATCCGTGGGTATGATTATATGATATGCATCACACAATCTCAGATTCATCTATTCAACCAACACAAAGAACTTCAAAGAGTGCCCCAAAGTTTCTACTGGAGAGTCAAGACGAAAACGTGTGCCAACCCCTATGCATAAGTTCACAAGGTCACGGAACTTGTAAGTTGATCACCAAAACATACATCGAGTAGATCACGTGAATATCCCATTGTCACCATAGATAAGCACATGCAAGACATACATCAAGTGTTCTCAAATCCTTAAAGTCTCAATCCGATAAGATAACTTCAAAGGGAAAACTCAATCCATTACAAGAGAGTAGAGGGGGAGAAACATCATAAGATCCAACTATAATAGCAAAGCTCGCGATACATCAAGATCGTGTTGAATCAAGAACACAAGAGAGAGAGAGAGAGAGAGAGAGAGACAGAGAGAGAGAGATCAAACACATAGCTACTGGTACATACCCTCAGCCCCGAGGGTGAACTACTCCCTCCTTGTCATGGAGAGCGCCGGGATGATGAAGATGGCCACCGGTGATGGATCCCCCCTCCGGCAGGGTGCCGAAGCGGGTCTAGATTGGTTTTCGGTGGCTACGGAGGCTTCCGGCGGCAGAACTCCCGATCTAGGTTATTTTCTGGAGGTTTCTGTATTTATAGGATTTTTTGGCGTCGGGAACAAGTCAGGGGGGTCCCCGAGTCGTCCATGAGATAGGGTGGCACACCCGAGGGGGTAGGGCGCGCCCCCACCCTCGTGGACGGCCCGGGACTCTTTTACTCCAGGGGCTTCTTTTGGTCCATAAAAAATCATCAAAAATTGGCACATCAATTGGACTCCGTTTGGTATTCCTTTTCTGTAAAACTCAAAAACAAGGAAAAAACAGAAACTGGCACTGGGCTCTAGGTTAATAGGTTGGTCCCAAAAATCATATAAAATACCATATAAATGCATATAAAACATCCTAGATGGATAATATAATAGCATGGAACAATAAAAAATTATAGATACATTGGAGACGTATCAATCTACGTGTGAAGCGGAGTACATAGCTGCTTCGGAAGCAGCAAATGAAGGAGTCTGGATGAAGGAGTTCATATCCATCTACGTGTAATACCTAGTTTATCGGGTCCAATAAAAATCTTTTGTGACAATACTGGAGCAATTGCCTTGGCGAAGGAATCCAGATTTCACAAGAGAACCAAACACATCAAGAGTCGATTCAATTCCATCCGCGATCAAGTCAAGGTGGGAGACATAGAGATTTGCAAGATACATATAGATCTGAATGTTGCAGAGCCGTTGACTAAGCCTCTCTCATGAGAAAAACATGATCAGCACCAAGACTCCATGGGTGTTAGAATCATTACTGTGTAATCTAGATTATTGACTCTAGTGCAAGTGGGAGACTGAAGGAAAAATGCCCTAGAGGCAATAATAAAGTTGTTATTTATATTTCCTTATATCATGATAAATGTTTATTATTCATGCTAGAATTTTATTTACCGGAAACTTAGTACATGTGTGGATACATAGACAAAACAGAGTGTCCCTAGTATGCCTGTACTTAACTAGCTCGTTAATCAAAGATGGTTATTTTTCCTGACCATAGATGATACGTCTCCAACGTATCTATAATTTTTTATTGTTCCATGATATTATGTTATATGTTTTGGATGTTAATGGGCTTATTTATACACTTTTATATTACTTTTGGACTAACCTACTAACCCAAGGCCCAGTGCAAATTGTTGTTTTTTGCCTATTTCAGTGTTTCGCAGAAAAGGAATATCAAACGGAATCCAAACGGAATGAAACCTTCGGGAGAGTTATTTTTGGAACAAACATGATCCAGATGACATGGAGTGGACGTCAAGAAATCAACGAGGAGGCCACGAGGCAGGGAGGCGCGCCTGCCCCCCTGGGCGCGCCCCCACCCTCGTGGGCCCCTCGTGGCTCCACTGACCTACTCCTTCCTCCTATATATGTCCACATACCCCGAAAACATCCAGAAGCACCACGAAACCCTATTTCCATCGCCGCAACCTTCTGTACCCAAGAGATCCCATCTCGGGGCCTTTTCTGGAGCTCCGCTGGAGGGCGAATCGATCACGGAGGGCTTCTACATCAACACCATAGCCTCTCCGATGATGTGTGAGTAGTTTACTTCAGACCTTCGGGTCCATAGTTATTAGCTAGATGGCTTCTTCTCTCTCTTTGGATCTCAATACAAAGTTCTCCTCAATCTTCTTGGAGATCTACTCGATGTAACTCTTTTTGCAGTGTGTTTGTCGAGATCCGACGAATTGTGGGTTTATGATCAAGATTATCTATGAACAATATTTGGTTCTTCTCTGAATTCTTATATGTATGATTGGTTATCTTTGCAAGTTTCTTCGAATTATCAGTTTGCTTTGGCCTACTAGATTGATCTTTCTTGCAATGGGAGAAGTGCTTAGCTTTGGGTTCAATCTTGGGGTGTCCTTTCCCAGTGATAGCAGGGGCAGCAAGGCACATATTGTATTGTTGCCATCGAGGATAAAAGGATGGGGTTTATATCATATTGCTTGAGTTTATCCCTCTACATCATGTCATCTTGCCTAATGCGTTACTCTGTTCTTATGAACTTAATACTCTAGATGCATGCTGGATAGCGGTTGATGTGTGGAGTAATAGTAGTAGATGCAGAATCGTTTCGGTCTACTTGTCGCGGACGTGATGCCTATATACATGATCATGCCTAGATATTCTCATAATTATGCAGTTTTCTATCAATTGCTCGATAGTAATTTGTTCACCCACCATAATACTTATGCTATCTTGAGAGAAGCCACTAGTGAAACATATGGCCCCGCGGTCTATTCTCTATTATATTAATCTCCCATCAACTAGCTATTTCTGGCACCGTTTATTTTGCAATCTTTATATTCCAATCTATATCATAAAAATACCAAAAATATTTATCTTATTATTATTTCCTCTATCAGATCTCACTCTCGTAAGTGGCCATGAAGGGATTGACAACCCCTTTATCGCGTTGGTTGCGATGTTCTTATTTATTTGTGCAGGTACGAGGGACTTGCGTGTAGTCTCCTACTGGATTGATACCTTGGTTCTCAAAAACTGAGGGAAATACTTACGCTACTTTGCTGCATCACCCTTTCCTCTTCAAGGGAAAACCAACGCAGTGCTCAAGAGGTAGCAAGAAGGATTTATGGCGCCGTTGCCGGGGAGATCTACGCACAAGTCAAGACATACCAAGTACCTATCACAAACTCCTATCCCTCGCATTACATTATTTGTCATTTGCCTCTCATTTTCCTCTCCCCCACTTCACCCTTGCCATTTTATTTGCCTATTTTCCTTTTGCTTTTCTTTCGCCATGGCCGAATCAAAAAGAGCTAAGGGTTCTCTCCCTAGCTTCAGTGCTTTGGATAGTCCCTTTGTTCTTTCTAAGTTCATAAATAATGATGCTATGGAAAGACCTACCGGGGTTATCAATGAGGGTTTGAATAATTTTGATGAAGATGATCCCGGAATTTTTTGTTATTTACTTGATCAGTCTTTAAAATATGCTTGGGATAGGTTATTAAGAATCTGAGCCAGCTATGTACCCCGATAGCACATCGAAATATACCTGAAAAGCTTTTATGTTGGCTTACCCTCTTCATTCAAGCAAGTTTTAGACTCTATTTTTGAAGAAGGTTTTCTTGAGGGGGATCCCATATATACCTATGAAAAGATGAAAACTATATTTCGGCATCCCATGAGTGAGAAGGTTGAATCCACCTCTCTTTTGTGCTTTTATCAAAATGAAATTATCAAAGAAATGAAGTCTAGCTTATATGCAAATTTCTGTAGCGTGCTTAATCTTTCTTCTACCATTAATGGCCACATACTTTCTCAGAATAGAAGGATAAATGCTATAGATAAGAAATTTTCTCTTTTCTTTCCTAATACCAAAGAAGGCAATACTTAGATCTATCCTTGCTTTTATGCCTAGCTAGGGGCGTTAAACGATAGCGCTTGTTGGGAGGCAACCCAATTTTATTTTTGTTCCTTGCTTTTTGGTTCTGTTTAGTAATAAATAATTCATATAGCCTCTGTTTAGATGTGATTTTATGCTTTTAATTAGTGTTTGTGCCAAGTAGAACCTTTGGGAAGACTTGGGGAAAGTCTTTGCGATCTTGCTGTAAAAAAACAGAAACTTTAGTGCTCACGAGATTTGCTGCCATTTTTTTACTGGAGAGTGAGATTAGGTTGATTCTTTTTGAAGATGATTAATAGATAAATTCCTCACGTCCAGAAATTTATTTTAGAATTTTTTGGGTTACAGAAGTATTCGAAACCTACAGATTACTACAGACTGTTCTGTTTTTGACAGATTCTGTTTTTTGCGTGTTGTTTGCTTATTTTGATGAATCTATGGCTAGTATTGGAGGTTATGAACCATAGAGAAGTTGGAATACAGTAGATTTAACACCAAAATAAATAAAGAATGATTCCATTACAGTACCTTAAGTGGTGATTTGTTTTCTTATACTAACGGAGCTCATGAGATTTTCTGTTTAAGTTTTGTGTTGTGAAGTTTTCAGGTTTTGGGTAAAGATTTGATGGATTATGGAATAAAGAGTGGAAATAGCCTAAGCTTGGGGATGCCCAAGGCACCCCAAGGTAAAATTCAAGGACAACCAAAATCCTAAGCTTGGGGATGCCCCAGAAGGCATCCCCTCTTTCGTCTTCTTCTATCGGTAACTTTACTTGAGGCTAAATTTTTATTCACCACATGATATGTGTTTTGCTTGGAGCGTCTTGTATGATTTGAGTCTTTGATTTTAGTTTACCACAATCATCCTTGCTGTACACACCTTTTGGGAGAGACACACATGAATTGGAATTTATTAGAATACTCTATGTGCTTCACTTATATCTTTTGAGCTAGATAATTTTGCTCTAGTGCTTCACTTATATCTTTTAGAGCACGGTGGTGGTTTTATTTTATAGAAATTATTGATCTCTCATGCTTAACTTATATTATTTTGAGAGTCCTTTAGAATAGCATGGTAATTTTCTTTGGTTATAAAACTAGTCCTAATATGACACGCATCCAAGATGGGTACAATAAAAACTATCATAAAAAGTGCATTGAATACTATGAGAAGTTTGATACTTGATGATTTTTTTGAGATATGAAGATGGTGATATTAGAGTCATGCTAGTTGAGTAGTTGTGAATTTGAGAAATACTTGTTCTAAAGTTTGTGATTCCCGTAGCATGCACGTATGGTGAACCGTTATGTGATGAAGTCGGAGCATGATTTATTTATTGATTGTCTTTCTTATGAGTGGAGGTCGGGGACGAGCGATGGTCTTTTCCTACCAATCTATCCCCCTAGGAGCATGTGTGAGGGAGTCCTGGATTAGGGGGTGTCCGGATGGCCCAACTATACCTTCGGCCGGACTCCTGGACTATGAAGATACAAGATTGAAGACTTCGTCCCGTGTCCGGAAGGGACTTTCCTTGGCGTGGAAGGCAAGCTTGGCGATACGGATATGTAGATCTCCTACCATTGTAACCGACTCTGTGTAACCCTAGCCCTCTCCGTTGTCTATATAAACTGGAGAGTTTTAGTCCTAGGACGAAAAAACAATCATACCATAGGCTAGCTTCTAGGGTTTAGCCTCCTTGATCTCGTGGTAGATCTACTCTTCTACTACCCATATCATCAATATTAATCAAGCAGGACGTAGGGTTTTACCTCCATCAAGAGGGCCCGAACCTGGGTAAAACATCGTGTCCCCTGCCTCCTGTTACCATCCGACCTAGACGCGCAGTTCGGGACCCCCTACCCGAGATCCGCCGGTTTTGACACCGACATTGGTGCTTTCATTGAGAGTTCCTCTGTGTCGACACTTTTAGGCCCGATGGCTTCTCCGATCATCAACAACGATGCGATTCAGGGTGAGACTTTTCTCCCCGGACAAATCTTCGTATTCGGCGGCTTTGCACTGTGGGCCAATTCACTTGGTCATCTGGAGCAGATCGAAAGCTACGCCCCTAGCCATTAGGTCAGATTTGGAAGTTTGAACTACACGGCCGACATCCGCAGAGACTTGATCTTCGACGGATTCGAGCCACAGCCGAGCGCGCCGCACTGTCACGATGGGCATGATTTAGCTCTGCCACCGAACAGTGCCCTGGAGGCCGCACCTGTGTCCGCTCCGACCCCTAGCTCGGAGCCGGTCACACCAACCGAGGATGGGTGGTTAGACACCGCCTCAGAGGCTGCAATCTCTATGGTGATCGAGCCGAACACCAGCCCTATTCTCTGCGAAGCCCGTGACTCCAAGGAGTCGAACTCCTCTCCAGACTCTGAGCCCTCCGCGCCCCGACCGATCGAACCTGATTGGGCGCCGATCATGGAGTTCATCGCTGCGGACATCTTTCAGCACTCGCCCTTCGGCGATATTCTGAATTCACTGAAGTCTCTCTCTTTGTTAGGAGAGACCTGGCCGGACTATGGTCAGCAAGGTTGGGATGCGAATGATGAAGAAATTCAAAGCCCACCCACCACCCACTTCATAGCCACTGTCGATGATTTAACCGACATGCTCGACTTCGACTCCGAAGACATTGACGGTATGGACGCCAATGCAGGAGACGATCAAGAACCAGCGCCTATGGGGAACTGGAAAGCCACCTCGTCATATGATATATACATGGTGGACACCCCAAAAGAAAGCAATGGCGATGGAACAGCGGAGGACGACCCCTCCAAGAAGCAGCCTAAGCGCCAGCGTCAGCGGCGCCGCTCTAAATCCCGCCAAAACAAAAACGGTGATTCCAGCATGGGGGATAATAACACCCCAGACAGTGCCGAAGACAACCACCTCCAGCAAGATTCAGCACAGGAGGATAGAGAAGCCAGCCCTCATGAGAGAGCGACAGACAGAGAGGTCGAGGACGATAATTATATGCCTCCCTCCGAAGACGAGGCAAGCCTCGACGACGACGAATTTGTCGTGTCGGAGGATCCCGTCGAACAAGAGTGTTTCAAACGCAGGCTTATGGCCACGGCGAGCAGCCTCAAGAAAAAACAGCAACAGCTTAGAGCTGATCAAGATTTGCTAGCCGACAGATGGACTGAAGTCCTTGCGGCCGAAGAGTATGAACTCGAACGCCCCTCCAAGAGCTACCCAAAGCGCAGGTTGCTACCCCAATTAGAGGAGGAAGCACTTAAACCTACATCACCAACGCATGATGCGGCCGACCGGCCACCCCGTGACCGCGACAAAGAGGCCTCTCGGCCCTCCACTCAAGCCGCACCCCGGCGCCGCTCAAAAACCACCAAGGCATGGGAAAATGCGCCAGACCTGCGAGATATATTTGAGGACAAGGCAAGACAAACAAGATCGATCTACGGATCACGTGAGCGCCCCACGGCACGAGACGGTACTCGTCACGCCGGATATAGTAAATCCGATCGGGCCGAACACAGTAGACAAAGCTCGTTTGAGCTGCATCGTGATGTAGCCCAATACAGAGACGCCGCACACCCACTATGCTTCACAGATGAAGTAATGGATCATCAAATCCCCGAGGGTTTCAAACCCGTGAACATCGAATCATACAATGGCACAACAGATCCTGTGGTATGGATCGAGGACTATCTCCTTCATATCCACATGGCCCGCGGTGATGACCTACACGCCATCAAATACCTCCCACTCAAGCTTAAAGAACTAGCCCGACATTGGCTTAACAGCTTGCCAGCAGAATCAATTGGTTGTTGGGAGGACCTGGAAGCCGCATTCCTCGACAATTTCCAGGGCACTTATGTGCGACCACTAGACACCGATGACCTAAGCCACATAATTCAGCAGCCAGAGGAATCGTCCAGACAATTCTGGACACGGATCCTAACCAAGAAAAATCAAATCGTCGACTGTCCGGTCGTAGAGGCCCTAGCAGCTTTCAAGCATAACATCCACGATGAGTGGCTTGCACGGCACCTAGGACAGGAAAAGCCGAAATCTATGGCAGCCCTCACGACACTTATGACCCGCTTTTGCGCGGGAGAAGACAGCTGGCTAGCTCGTAGCAATAACATGACCAAGAGCCTTGGTAATTCGGATACCAAGGATAGCAGTGGCAGGTCGCGTCGCAACAAGCAAAAGCGCCGCATTAACGGCGACAATGCTGAGGATACGGCAGTTAATGTCGGATTCAGAGGCTCTAAACCCAGTCAGCAGAAAAAGCCATTCAAAAGAAATACTCTGGGCCCGTCCAGTTTGGACCGAATACTTGACCGCTCATGCCAGATACATGGCACCCCCGAAAAACCAGCCAATCACACCAACAGGGATTGTTGGGTGTTCAAGCAGGCAGGCAAGTTAAATGCCGAAAGCAGAGACAAGGGGCTGCATAGCGATGACGAGGACGAGCCCCGGCCACCGAACAACAGTGGACAGAAAGGTTTTCCCCCACAAGTGCGGACGGTGAACATGATATACGCAACCCACGTCCCCAAGAGGGAGCAGAAGCGTGCGCTAAGGGACGTATACGCGATGGAGCCAGTCGCCCCAAAGTTCAACCCGTGGTCTTCCTGCCCGATCACTTTTGATCGAAGGGACCACCCCACTAGCATCCGTCATGGCGGATTTGCCGCATTGGTTCTAGACCCAATTATTGAAGGATTTCACCTCACTAGAGTCCTTATGGACGGCGGCAGCAGCCTGAACCTACTTTATCAAGATACAGTGCGGAAAATGGGCATCGATCCCTCGAGGATTAGACCCACCAGAATGACCTTTAAAGGCGCCATACCAGGTGTAGAAGCCAACTGTACATGCTCAGTTACACTTGAAGTGGTCTTCGGATCTCCGGATAATTTCCGAAGCGAGGAGTTAATCTTCGACATAGTCCCGTTCCGCAGTGGCTATCACGCACTGCTCGGGCGAACCGCATTTTCCAAGTTCAATGCGGTGCCGCACTACGCATACCTCAAGCTCAAGATGCCAGACCCTCGAGGAGTCATCACGGTCAATGGAAACACCGAACGCTCTCTCCAAACGGAGGAGCATACGGCGGCTATCGCATCGGAAGTACAAAGCAGCCTCTCAAGGCAATTCTCCAGTCCCACCATTAAATGTCCGGACACCGTCAAGCGCGCCCGGAGTAACCTACAACAAGACCGCCTTGCACGTTTCGAGCAAGCATAGCAATGAGGCCCCAACCCCAGCCTTCACGAACTTGCGAAACCAGTGTTGCGCGTACATAACTACGCTCTAGAAATACCATGGGCACAGGGGGAGGGGCACCATCATGGCACACCCGAAACGCGGCTTAAACCACACTAGGGGCTGCTGATTTCTTAATTTTCTCTTATTTTCAAGACTCCATTCTTCGGAAGGCTTGTTCGGCAGTACAATTGACGCACAAACGATACAACCAGGGAAGCATAAAGCTACGCCGCACTATGGAACTCTAAGGTGGTCTCTATAACGAGCAGTATACCTGTTTCGCATAACATTCCGCAGCTCGCCCCTCGAAAGGACATATTTGATAGTCCCATATTTTGCTTATCGCACTATTTGTATCGTTCTGCTTTGATCGCAGCTTTTTTAAATAAACAATGCATAGCTTCCGTCTATTATTGCATTACCTCTTTTTTACGAATATATGTTCATTAATGACATGTTGCACCCGTACACTTTGGTACGGCCAATACACCAGGGGCTTAAGTACCACACAACATGGTGTGAGAAGTCCGAACACTTTCACAAGTGCGGCACCCCGAACTTATAGCATTATATGCATCGGCTCCGAATCATGTCTTGGGTCAATAGTTGGGTTTGCCCGGCTCCTATGTTTTGGTACCTTACGTTCTGTTATATCGGCTAATGTAGAACTAGGAGAACTACTGCGATTATGCCCCAGTTGAGCTGGGCTAAGCACCTCAGTACAGAAAGCTCAAACTTACCGTCATGATGAGGCGAGAGCTAGTCGCTGTTCGAGAGGTTTTCGAGTCCCTAAAGACTTATGCCGCTTAGAGCGAGGAGTCGGCTTTGTCCGGCCTAGGCATGGATAGTGCCCCGAACTCGGTCTTCCGAACACTAGGGGCTTCGCTGAAATTTAAAATTATAGAATTCTATGGCTAAGTGAGAGTGTTCAAGCATTATAGTCCGATTGCCTTGTTCGTTGTGTTGAGCGCCTCCCTCGAAGGACCCAAGAATGGGAAAAAGAGCACTCATGTTTATCCCGAACACCCCAGCACTCGTGCCATGGGGGCAGAAGCCGACGACTTGCCATCTCTCAAATTTGATAAACGGCCGCACAGAAGGTAATATTTTAAATTCAAAAAGCATTGCTTAGCGCACATGAACAAGTTTTCAGTGCACAGGACAAAACGAGCGAGTTCACTGAAAAATTACATTCATGGAACATTCATCCGCCACAAGGCGGGCACCCTTCAGAACGCCCTCATAATACATCTCGAGCTTGCGATGCTCCTTCCCCGGCGGTGGCCCGTCCTTCACAAGCTTCTCAGCATCCAGCTTGTCCAGTGCACCTTCGCATGGGCAAGCGCCCTATGGGCACCCTCGATGCATACGGAGCGCTTGATGACTTCGAGCCTTGGACAGGACTCCACCAGCCGCCTCACCAGCCCGAAGTAGCTCCCAGGCATGGCCTCTCCAGGCCACAGTCGGACTATGAGGCCCTTCATGGCCTGTTCGGCCACCTTATGGAGCTCGACTAGCTGTTTCAGCTGGTCTCTTAAGGGCACCGGGTGTTCGGCCTCAGCATACTGAGACCAGAACACCTTCTCCATCGAGCTTCCCTCCTTGGCTCGGTAGAAGGCGGCGACATCCGACACGCTATGGGGCAAGTCTGCGAATGCTCCTAGAGAGCTCCGGATTCGGGTAAGTGACAAGTAATTCACTTTTACGTGCTTGCTTTGCATAAAGAATGCCTTACTCGCCGCTATCTTTTTTATTGCCTCAACCTCCTCGAGGGCCTTCTGGGCTTCGGCCTTGGCAGACTTGGCATCTTCAATGGCCGCCGCGAGCTCAGACTCTCGCGTCTTCGAGTCAAGCTCCAAACTCTCATATTTTTTCATGAGAGCCCGGAGCTCTTGCCGCACCTCGCCAACCTGCGTCTCATGCTTCTCCCGCTCGGTGCGCTCCGCGGCCGCCCTCTTTTCGGCCTCGGACAACGCTTGCTTAAGGGTCGCCACCTCAATTGTGGCCCCTACAATAGCCGCGTTAATCCTGTCACTTTTTGCAATTGCACCTTTCACATATTTCGATAAGGTATTTCTTACCTTCCTTCTCCTCGAGCTGCTGTTTGGCTAGGCCGAGCTCTTGCTCGGACCGCTCGAGGTTCTGCTTCAGCATATCCACCTCCGCAGTAAGTGCGGCGGAGGCCAGCAGCGAAGCCTGCATACGCATATTGACTTGATCATGTTAGACTCCTGCGAATGTTATTAGATCCTCTATTCGGCTTTTCTTTCCGAACGATGAACAGAGCATCAGGGGCTACTATCTATGCGGTAATATTTTTACATATTCTTTACTTACTTCAAAGCCTATTAGAAGGCTGGCACAGGCTTCAGTCAGTCCGCTCTTGGCGGACTGAACCTTCTGGATCACCGCACTCATAATAGTGCGGTGCTCCTCGTCGATGGAGGCGCCGTTAAGCGTCTCCAGCAAACTGTCCGGTGCCTCCGGTTGGACGGAGGTCACCGGCTCGGTAGGCTTGCTCCTCTTGGAAGGAGGCTGCCTACCGGAGTCCGGAACCGTTGAAGGTTCCGGCTCGGTGTCCGGCTCAAAGCCGGACTTGGAGCCCTTGGGGGTTCTATCCACTTTACGCCTGGAGTCCGGGAGGTTGCCTTGCGGCGCCTCCAGGACCACCTCCTCCTGGCTTGGAACCTGTTGGGACGCCACCTCAGCGCCGTCCGTAGGGTGGGGGAGGAAGCCGTCGGAAGCGAATTCACATCCGACGAATCCAGGGAGCCGCTCGACGACTCGTCGAGCCTGGCCTTGGGCGGACTGCACAATCATGTTCGACGTAAGGAAAAACTGTGCAATGGGGGAATACTATGAATCACTCTGGTATCCGGATACTTACGATCTCGCCGGGGGCTTGGCCCTGTGCGGCCACTCCTCTTCGTCGTCGTCGGTGTTGGTGGAGTAGTCTGGAGGACGGGTCTTCCCCCTCTTGGACCCTTCGGCCTCCCCGGTTGGGGCGGCCTTCCTTTTCTTCCCTCCCCCTGCTGGAGGGGGAGAGGTCTCTTCTTCCTCCTCGTTGTCTTCATGGGAGGAGTGCGCCTTGGAGTCGTTCGATGATGAATCCAACACCTCCTAGCGCCGGGCACTCTTTCGAGTCCCCGTGGCCTTCTTCTTGGCCTTCTTCTCCGGCACCACGTAGGGTGCCGGAACCAGCAGCTTCGCCAAGCGAGCATCCGCTGGGCCTTCGGGCAAAGGAGCCAGACAGTTGATCTGTCCGGACGTCTCCTGCCAATCCTGTCAAAGGTAAGGGAGCTTAGATCCCGCATGGAGTCAAACTATGAAAAACTAATACCCTGTAAAAGGTAAAAGCAGCTTACCGCACGAGCGTGACGCTGCGTGCTGAATCCGCGATCCTCGGAAGCGGATGCGGGGGCCTCGACGCCCTTGAAAAGCACCTTCTAGGCATCTTCGTACGTCGTGTCAAAGAGCCTGCTCAGAGTTCGGTGCCGCGCCAGGTCGAACTCCCACGGGTTGAAAGCCCGTTGTTGACACGGGAGGATCCGGCGGATGAGCATAACCTAGACTACGTTGACAAGTTTGAGCTTCCTGTCCACCAGGGTTTGGACGCATGTTTGGAGTCCGAACAACTCTCCTTTTTTACCCCACGATAGGCCCGTCTCTTTCCAGGAGGCAAGCCGCGTAGGGGGTCCGGATCGGAACTCGGGGGCTGCGACCCATTTAGGGTCGCGCGGCTCGGTGATGTAAAACCACCCCGATTGCCACCCCTTTAGGGACTCCACAAAGGAGCCCTCGAACCATAGGACATTGGGCATCTTGCCCACCATGGCGCCTCCGCACTCCGCTTGGGTGCCACGCACCACCTTCAGCTTGACATTGAAAGTCTTGAGCCATAGGCCGAAATGGGGGCGGATGCGGAAGAAAGCCTCGCACACGACGACAAACGCCGAGATGTTGAGGACAAAGTTCGGGGCCAGATCATGGAAATCCAGGCCATAGTAGAACATGATCCCCCGGACAAATGGGTGGAGAGGGAAGCCCAGTCCGCGGAGGAAATGGGGGAGGAACGCCACCCTCTCGTGGGGCCTAGGGGGGGATGAGCTGCCCCTCTTCGGGAAGCCGGTGCGCAATGTCGTTAGACAAATATCCGGCCTTCCTCAGTCTTTTGCTATGTCCCTCCATGACGGAGGAGACCATCCACTTGCCTCCCGCTCCGGACATGGCTGGAGAAGGTTGAGGTGGGGTGTGCGGACTTGGGCGCTGAAGCTCGAGTGCGCGGAAATGGATAGGCAAAGGAGGAAGAAGGTGTGGATGAAAAGGTGGACCATTATCCCCTTATATGGGCGGATGCAACTATGCGCCCCCACCAGCCTGGTAAAACTCGCTTATCTCCCAAGCACCGTAGTCAATGGCGCGGTTGGGTTACCCACACCCATATTGATGAGAATCCCGGAATAAGGGGACACGATCTCTACTTTAACAAGACGTGCCAAGGAAACCGCCTCGCTAAGCGCCCTGAGGTGGGACAGTAAAACGATTCGAATAAAGACTTGGCCGTGGTGTGATGTCATGCTACGAAATACGTCAGGAGATTAGATTTGTGTAAATATTATTCTCTCTATGGCAATACGTGGAAACTTATTTTGCAGAGCCGGACACTACCTTTGTGTTCAAAATCTTCTATGAAGTACTTGGAGGAGGAACCCGCCTTGCAATGCCGAAGACAATCTGCGCGCCGGACTCGTCATCATTGAAGCCTGGTTCAGGGGCTACTGAGGGAGTTCTGGATTAGGGGGTGTTCGGATGGCCGGACTATACCTTCGGCCGGACTCCTGGACTATGAAGATACAAGATTGAAGACTTCGTCCCGTATCCGGAAGGGACTTTCCTTGGCGTGGAAGGCAAGCTTGGCGATACGGATATGTAGATCTCCTACCATTGTAACCGACTCTGTGTAACCCTAGCCCTCTCCAGTGTCTATATAAACCAGAGAGTTTTAGTCCATAGGACAAAAAACAATCATACCATAGGCTAGCTTCTAGGGTTTAGCCTCCTTGATCTTGTGGTAGATCTACTCTTGTACTACCCATATCATCAATATTAATCAAGCATGACATAGGGTTTTACCTCCATCAAGAGGGCCCGAACCTGGGTAAAACATTGTGTCCCCTGCCTCCTGTTACCATCCGACCTAGACGCGCAGTTCGGGACCCCCTACCCGAGCTCCGCCGGTTTTGACACCGATAATGCGCATAGTACTTTTTTTGATAACTAATAAATTTTTGCAATAATTATGTGAGTTCTTTATGACTAATGGTGAGTCCATGGATTATACACACTCTCACCCTTCCACCATTGCTAGCCTCTCTAGTACTGCGCAACTTTTGCCGGTACCATAAACCCACCATATACCTTCCTCAAAACAGCCACCATACCTACCTATTATGGCATTTCCATAGCCATTCTGAGATATATTGCCATGCAACTTGCCACCGTTTCGTTTGTTATGACACGCTTCATCATTGTCATATTGCTTCGCATGATTATGTAGTTGACATTGTATTTGTGGCAAAGCCACCATTCATAATTCTTTGATACATGTCACTCTTGATTCATTGCATATCTCGGTACACCGCCGGAGGCATTCACATGGAGTCATATTTTGTTCTAAGTATTGAGTTGTAATCTTTGAGTTGTAATTAAATAAAAGTGTGATGATCATCATTATTAGAGCATTGTCCCAAGTGAGGAAAGGATGATGGAGACTATGATCCCCCCATAAGTCGGGATGAGACTCCGAACGGAAAAAAAGAGGCCATAAAAAAGGCCCAAATAAAAAAGAAAAAAGGGAAAAAAATGAGAGAAAAAGAGAGAAGGGACAATGCTACTATCCTTTTACCACACTTGTGCTTCAAAGTAGCACCATGATCTTCATGATAGAGAGTCTCCTATGTTGTCACTTTCATATACTAGTGGGAATTTTATATTATAGAACTTGGCTTGTATATTCCAATGATGGGCTTCCTCAAAATGCCCTAGGTCTTCGTGAGCAAGCAAGTTGGATGCACACCCACTTAGTTTCTTTTGTTGAGCTTTCATACACTTATAGCTCTAGTGGATCCGTTGCATGGCAATCCCTACTCACTCACATTGATATCTATTGATGGGCATCTCCATAGCCCGTTGATACGCCTAGTTGATGTGAGACTATCTTCTCCTTTTTGTCTTCTCCACAACCACCATTATATTCCACCTATAGTGCTATGTCCACGGCTCATGCTCATGTATTGTGTGAAGATTGAAAAAGTTTGAGAACATCAAAAGTATGAAACAATTGCTTGGCTTGTCATCGGGGTTGTGCATGATTTAAATATTTTGTGTGATGAAGATAGAGCATAGCCAGACTATATGATTTTGTAGGGATAACTTTCTTTGGCCATGTTATTTTGAGAAGACATAATTTCTTTGTTAGTATGCTTGAAGTATTACTATTTTTATGTCAATATTAAACTTTTGTCTTGAAACTTTCGGATCTGAACATTCATGCCACAATAAAGAAGATTACATTGAGAATTATGCTAGGTAGCATTCCACATCAAAAATTCTGTTTTAATCATTTACCTACTCGAGGACGAGCAGGAATTAAGCTTGGGGATGCTTGATATGTCTCCGGCCCTGTTTGGTTCGGTTGTGGATTTCTAAAAGTAGCTGTGAAAAAACTGTTGCGGGAAAACGGTTGTGGAAAATCTAATGTGAAAAAGAACGTATCTATAATTTTTGATTGTTCCATGCTATTATATTATCTGTTTTGGATGTTAATGGGCTTATTTATACACTTTTATATTACTTTTGGGACTAACCTATTAACCCAAGGCCTAGTGCAAATTGCTGTTTTTTTGCCTATTTCAGTGTTTCGCAGAAAAGGAATATCAAATGGAATCAAAATGGAATGAAACCTTTGGGAGAGTTATCTTTGGAACAAACGTGATCCAGAGGACTTGGAGTGGACGTCAAGAAATCAACGAGGAGGCCACGAGGCAGGGAGGCGCGCCTGCCCCCTGGGCGCGCCCCCCGCCCTCGTGGGCCCCTCGTGGCTCCACCGACCTACTTCTTCCTCCTATATATGTCCACATACCCCGAAAACATCCAGGAGCACCACGAAACCCTATTTCCACAGCCGCAACCTTCTGTACCCAAGAGATTCCATCTTGGGGCCTTTTCCGAAACTCCGCCGGAGGGGGAATCAATCACGGAGGGCTTCTACATCAACACCATAGCCTCTCCGATGATGTGTGAGTAGTTTACTTCAGACCTTCGGGTCCATAGTTATTAGCTAGATGGCTTCTTCCCTCTATTTGGATCTCAATATAAAGTTCTCCTCGATCTTCTTGGAGATCTATTATATCTATGAACAATATCTGGTTCTTCTCTGAATTCTTATATGTATGATTGGTTATCTTTGCAAGTCTCTTCGAATTATCAGTTTGGTTTGGCCTAATAGATTGATCTTTCTTGCAATGGGAGAAGTGCTTAGCTTTGGGTTCAATCTTGCGGTGTCCTTTCCCAGTGACAGCAGGGGCGGGAAGGCACGTATTGTATTGTTGCCATCGAGGATAAAAAGATGGGGTTTATATCATATTGCTTGAGTTTATCCCTCTACACCATGTCATCTTGCCTAATGCGTTACTCTATTCTTATGAACTTAATACTCTAGATGCATGCTGGATAGCGGTCGATGTGTGGAGTAATAGTAGTAGATGCAGAATCATTTTGGTCTACTTGTCGCGGACGTGATGCCTATATACATGATCATGCCTAGATATTCTCATAATTATGCACTTTTCTATCAATTGCTCGACAGTAATTTGTTCACCCACTGTAATACTTATGCTATCTTGAGATAAGCCACTAGTGAAACCTATGGCCCCCGGGTCTATTTTCTATTATATTAATCTCCCGTCAACTAGCTATTTCTGGCACCATTTATTTTGCAATCTTTATATTCCAATCTATATCATAAAAATACCAAACATATTTATCTTATTATTATTATCTCTATCAGATCTCACTCTCGTAAGTGACCGTGAAGGGATTGACAACCCCTTTATCACGTTGGTTGCGAGGTTCTTATTTGTTTGTGCAGGTACGAGGGACTTGCGTGTAGTCTCCTACTGGATTGATACCTTGGTTCTCAAAAACTGAGGGAAATACTTACGCTACTTTGCTGCATCACCCTTTCCTCTTCAGGGAAAAACCAACGCAGTGTTCAAGAGGTAGCAATAGACATGTGTTGTCATTTGATGAATGGGATGACATCATTAGAATGATGTGATGGACAAGACCCATCCGTTAGCTTAGCATAATGATCGTTTAGTTTTATTGCTATTGCTTTCTTCGTGACTTATACATGTTCCTCTAACTATGAGGTTATGCAACTCCCGAATACCAGAGGAACACCTTGTGTGCTATCAAACGTCACAACGTAACTGGGTGATTATAAATATGCTCTACAGGTGTCTCCAATGGTGCTTGTTGAGTTGGCATAGATCGAGATTAGGATTTGTCACTCCGTGTTTCAGAGAGGTATCTTTGGGCCCTCTCGGTAATGCTCATCACTATAAGCCTTGCAAGCAATGTGAATAATGAGTTAGTTGCGGGATGATGCATTACGGAATGAGTAAAGATACTTGCCGGTAACGAGATTGAACTAGGTATGATGATACCAATGATCGAATTTCGGGCAAGTAACATACCGATGACAAAGGGAACAACGTATGTCGTTATGCGGTTTGACCGACAAAGATTTTCGTAGAATATGTAGAAGCCAATATGAGCATCCATGTTCCGCTATTGGTTATTGACCGGAGATGTGTCTCGGTCATGTCTACATAGTTCTCGAACCCGTAGGGTCCGCGCTTAACGTTCGATGACGATTTGTATTATGAGTTATGTGGTTTGATGACCGAAGATTGTTCAGAGTTCCAGATGAGATCACGGACATGACGAGGAGTCTTGAAATGGTCGAGACATAAAGATTGATACATTGGACGATGTTATTCAGACACCGGATGAGTTCCGAGAGGTACCGGATAATTATCGGAGTGCCGGAGGGTTATCGGAACCCCCCGAGGGAACTAATGGGCCTTGATGGGCCTTAGTGGGAAGAGAGGAAGGGCCACAAGGGGCTGGCCGCCCCCTGGGTCCGAATTGGACTAAGGGAAGGGGGCGGCGCCCCCCTTTCCTTCCCTTCCCCCTCTTCCTTCCTTCTTCCCCCTTTCCTCTAGGTGGAATCCTACAAGGACTTGGAGTCCTAGTAGGACTCCCTCCTCCTGGCACGCCCTACAGGGCCGGCCAACCTCCCCCTCCCCTCCTTTATATACGGGGGCCGGGGCACCCTAGAACACACAAGTTTCTCTTAACCGTGTGCGGTGCCCCCCTCCACAGTTACACACCTCGGTCATATCATCGTAGTGCTTAGGTGAAGCCCTGCGTCGGTAACTTCATCATCATTTTCGTCACACCGTCATGCTGACGGAACTCTCCCTCGTCCTCAACTGGATCAAGAGATCGAGGGATGGCATCGAGCTGAACGTGTGCTGAACATGGAGGTGCCGTACGTTCGGTACTTGGATCGGTTGGATCGCGAAGACGTTCGACTACATCAACCGCATTACTAAACGCTTCCGCTTACGGTCTATGAGGGTACGTAGACACACTCTCCCCGCTCGTTACTATGCTTCTCCTAGATAGATCTTGCGTGATCGAGGATTTTTTTTTGAAATACTACGTTCCCCAACAGATGTCTCCCCGGCAATGGCGCCAGAAATTCTTCCTGCTACTTGTGAGTTGCGTTGGGATTTTCCCGAAGAGGAGAGGATGATGCAGTACAATAGAGATAAGTATTTCCATCAGTTAAGAACCAAGGTTATCAATATAGTAGGAAAACCACGCAAGACCTCGTTAGCAGTACCTACACACAAAATAATAAATAATTACACCCAATGCAAACACGGGGTTGTCAATCCCTTGGCGGTTAATTGCAAGGATCAAATCTCATAGTAATATATAGATAAATAAAAAAGAGCTCCCATAGTGTTGTCGAGTCATCTCTTTCAATGTCCTACACTTTCCACAAAAGCCATGTTTTGGCAATGTTTTCACACAAGCAATAGTTGTGCGGTCCTCGGTTTGGTAAATTCAACGGAAGCAATTGCTATTGGTTCATGGTATTTATGATGGGAGAGGAGAAAATTAGTGCATAATGAAAAGGTCCAGGAATCTAAGTACATAGCAATGGCAATCAGAGCTTTGGTTGCTAACTAGGCCCTGTTTGGTTCGGCTGTGGATTTCTAAATGCAGCTGTGAAACATCTGTTGTGGAAAAACAGCTGTGGAAAATCTGATGTGAAAAAGATGTAGGTCATTTGGCAAATCAGCTGATACAACTTTTTCAGATTTTGGCCCACAGCGGAATCGGATTTTGGAAAGCACGTCATGGGTTGCTTCCGCTTTTGGTTCAGATTTTGGCAGCAGATTTCTGAAATTGGATTTTGCTGGGTTCGCCCTTTGGTTCAGATTCTGCTGCGCGGCAGTAGAATCCGTCGATAAAAACTGAACCAAACAAGGCCTATATTATGGCAAGTTATGCAAAGACGACTGTCAAGCGACATAGCTAGGAAAGGCTAAAGAGCAACTATGTGAAGCTAAACATGGACGAGACTTTTGACCCAGACTTACTCAAGGGCTTGTAGGGCGCTGTCATTAGATACTCGGAAGCCAGAGTCGTCATGGCAGGAAACAGGAAAATCGATTGGTGCAGAGATGCGCTTATGGCCGAGGCACTGGCCTTATGATTTGGTTTTAGTTTGACAACTACAGTCAGGTGTAATCGCATAGAGGTGAAATCCGACAACATCAAGGTGACAGAGATAATGAAGAATGGAGGTTGCTCTTACAGTCTATCGGCGGCCGTTTTTGATGATATATATTTGCTTGCGTGTGATTTCCCACATATTATTTTTTTACTATACTTCTAGAGAGACTGATTGTGTTGCTCATAATTTAGCCAAACTAGCGAGAAGTAAGGTGAGGACGGGGTGGATGGAAGATCCACTCGTAGAGATTGTTGATACTCTTGTAAAATACCTCATAAAAAATAATCCTGTAAAAGATACTATTATGATCATCTTGCAATAAAGAGTACTTTGATGTAAAAAAAGCAACGGTTGTGTCCCGGTAGTGGCTAAATTTCGTGTTTTGACCCTTTTGACAAACAATTTCAAGATCTGACCCTGGTTTGAAATTTTTTCGGGATTTGACCCTTTTGCTACCGCCAGAGCCTCTGGCGGTAGGGTTAGACAGCCTACCGTCCAGGGCCCCTGGCGGTAGGGTGTGACGGAGGGGACGGCGGCCGTCACCGCGTGCTGACGTGGATAAGTACCTTACCGCTAGGGTCCCTGGCGGTAGGTTGTCTAACCTTACCGCCAGTGCCTCTGGCGGTAAGGTGTGGCAAGGTTTTCCGTGCAGACATTCTATAATGAAAGATGCAAGGGCTCTGGCAGTAGGTTCACCCTACCGCCAGCCCCCATGGCGGTAGGTTGTCTGACGCTACCGCCAGGACCCCTGGCGGTAGGGTCTTGTGTTTTGCTGTATATAGCTTCTGTAACGAAATATGAAAGGGCCCTGGCGATAGGTTGACCCTACCTCCATGGGGGCTGGCGGTAGGTTGTCTCACCCTACCGCCAGGGTGCCTGGCGGTAGGGTCCTCTATTTTGTTTTTTCAAGTTCATTTGGTTGCTTCTTCTCAAATTCAATATGACAGCAATATCACAGCAAGTTTCACAAATATGACAGCAATATCATAGATTTTAAACAATTAAACTTGGGCATCACATATATCCATATTAAGATAACTTGAAGTGCATGGAACATTTCAAACACATAGATCCACAAATAGCAAACACATAATTCCACGTAGTTTCACAACCAATAGACAAGTTCAACCAAACGAAGTTCAACCAAACTAAAAGAGCCAAGTATCAAAGAGCATAATCAGTTGCTCCTTCCCCTCTTGGAGGTACGGTCCTCGTTACTCTTTGAATGAGTCTCTTCGGTCTTCTTCTTGGGCCGGCGAGGAACCGGTCTCTGGAAAGGGTCCGGACTCAGCAAATCCTTCTTCTTCGGATTCCTCTTCGGCAGCTGAGATGCTTGAGATGTTTGAGTTGGTGGAGGTCCATAGTCTTCATTGTACTCCTCCTCCCCGTTGCTCTCCTCCTCCTCCCCTTCTTCATGTGTGGCATCCTCCTCCTCCCCAACCAACCTAGACGACGAGGGAGCATGGCTCGATGAGCCGATGAGACCCTGTGTGGATAGAGGTTGATAAGCTTCAACTGACCCAGCTCCAGCACACCCAAGCAGCCCTACCATCTTGCGACAACGCTTCACGAACTTCTGCACTCACAATGAAACAAGGGCATAATAAGTATCAGATCGACTGATTGCAAGTGAACAAGATGCATCTGTTCCGAGGAGGCTGAAATTGTACCTTCATCGTCCCCCTCACTTTGTTCTCAGATTCTATGCTCCCGGGGAGATCACCTAGTGCATCTGAGGCTTCCAAGATGCATCTGTTCAGCTCACCAGACTGCAACGGCATAAGTCAGTCACGATGACGAATAAACTAATTTAAATATAGCCGTCGGTTCAAACTTACCACTCTGTTGATGAGGGGTGCAAACTCCCTAAATCCGCTGTGCATGTCTCTGATGCCGGTCTGGTAGGCCTCTTCCTTGGGGTCATCCCTCTCCAGCTCTGTGATGTCTTCCGCCGTCCACCGAGGCCTGAGACGAAGACGGTGCTTCTGGCCATCATCGTACCACCTCATGTGTCGTCTCACGTAAGCATCCCAGTTAGTCACTTTCCTCTCCACGTCTTTACAGAACCTCCGTCGGTTCCACTCCGTCACATGAGTTTATGCTCCTCTCCCCAGTCTGTGATCGACTGATTCTTCTGTCGGCTCATCCTGCAAGGCATAAGCAACAAGAATCATCATAAGTGCTATGAGATCATCGTAAGCAACAAGAAACATGATAAGCATAATGAAATCATAGGCACGGAGAACAAAGCGCTCACAGGTGGAGCGCGTGGCCGCCGGTATCGGCAGGCTGGCCCGGTGGGGTATGCTGATAAATCCCAAACTGCATGGCCACGCGGTGTGGCAAGTGCCACTCGACGGCGTACACACAGATCATGGGCACGATGCACTGCCAGAGACCACGGTCCGCATCGCACATCACGTTCAGATCAAAGCCCACTGTCGGTCATGATACGGCCACCAGTTTACCTGTTACATATACATTGCTAAGTTCCCACTCTCGGTCAAAAGTGGAATCAAAGAGAAAGGTGTTGAGCGAGTTCATATACTTGCGTATGCGTCAAAGCGTCCAACTCGTTGGTGTAGGTCTTGTACGAAGTCTTGTTTAGGCCCGTGTAGAGTTTGACAACGTCCCACTCGTAAGCTACGGTGTGGTGTCGAGTCTCGTCGCCGTCTTTGCTATAGGCACCCCACGGGCGTCTTGGCAACTTCTCCGGACGCCCCACCGACAGCCGCTCCCACATCCAAATGGAGAAGGCCCAGACAAAGCCACCCATATTGGACTTGTCTCCCGTCCTCTGCGTTGCGTCGTCAAGCTGCAAAACATCAAATGAGGATCAGATATAAGAAAATGTCATAGACACACTTTCATAGGTAGGTAGGCAATTAGATCCTCTCTTACCGAACGGTATAGGTAGGCGAGAGAGGCGGTCCCCCAACTGTACCCTGACTCCCAGTCCGCTAGGAAGAAGAGATACCACCAGTTGGCAGAGTTCCCGGAGCTGTCTGGAAACACGACCTCCGTGAGAAGATACCACAAGTAGGCCCTCGCGTACCACTCCACCTTCATCTCGTTGGCGCCTTCGGGGCATTTCTGCCGGTGCTCCGAGAGCCAGGTCAACGGCACACCGGATGTACGGTTACCCTTGACAGCGGGGCAGTCGCCAATGAGGGTTGCAACCCTCTGCTACCAGTTGGTCCTCTCCACTCGCCCGGTGAGTGCATGACCCTCGATCGGCATGGCAGTAATCATCGACCAATCCCCGAGGGTCACCGTCATCTCCCCGCATGGCAGATGGAAAGAATGGGTCGCCGGTCGCCACCAGTCAATCAACGTCGTCAGAGCTGCGTGGACAAGCGTCGGCGGCTGATGCTTGAACTGCAACACAAAACCCAACAGACGAGCTCTCTTGAAGAACGGCGCGCAGCGCTCGTCGTAGTCCATATGCCCATGAACCCTGTGACCCCTCATGCGCAGTGGCTGGAGCATCTGTCAAAAAGTGAACGCCAAAAGTTAGGAAATTATTTTCATCAATCCGAAAACTTTCATCAAAATTTCAATCATATCACTTAACTCTCCGTTCTCTATGAACCGGGCACGATGACCCTTGTTGAATGCTCAGTCCAGCATGGAGTACTGTGGGCCGATGTTGTCCGCAAGAGGTGGCCGCCTTAATAAAATTTCATAAACAAAGCCACCATAAGCATAAAGCATACATGAACAAAAAATGAACTCAAATCATATCAACATGCATCATATCAAAATAAAATTTTAAGCATATTCCTCCAATAACTACTACTACACATGATGGATCAAATCATATCGACATGCATCATATCAAAAAAAAAATCCTCCAACATACATCATATCCTCATATTTTTAAATAAAATTTTCCAAACAACATCTTCATATCATCATATCAACATGCATCATCAAACTAGGGTTCATCTTCACACTAGATCATATCATCATATCAACATGCATCATCAAACTAGGGTTCATCCTCATATCAACATTACATCATAATTTTTTTTAACAAAAAAATTATGAACTAGGGTTCATCTTCACACTAACATATGAACTATTGATTAGAGTTCATATCCAATACCAGTAGTTACTAAAGAACTAAGAACTACAACTACAATCAATCTTAGGTGAAAAAAATCCAATCTAAGTTCAAAAATATGAGGGATTTCAAGCAAATAATGCGTCGAATCGGAAGCAAGTTTGCAAAAACTAATTGGAGGGATTGGAGGAGCTTACGTTTCTCTCTTCGGGGCCATCTCGATCCGCAAAAACGATCAACAAACGGTGAAGATCCGAGGGGGGCAGTGAAGGAGATGAGAGAGGGAGAGAGGGGCGACTTGGGGGAGAAAAATAAGA
>NC_041384.1:130033719-130041406 GCF_002162155.2 Triticum dicoccoides | reverse complement strand
GAGATGGGCAGGGGCGCGAGGGTTTTGACGGAAATAACTGCCCCGGACCCTACCGCCAGGGTCTCTGGCTGTAGGGCTAGACAGGCTACCGCCAGGTGCCCTGGCGGTAGGGTGCGATGGAGGGGGACGGCGGCCGTTTCCGCGTGTTGACGTGGATAAGTACCCTACCACCAGGGGCCCTGGCGGTAGGCTGTCTAACCCTACTGTTAGAGGCCCTGACGGTAAGAAAAAGGATCAAATCCTGAGAAAATTTCAAACTAGGGTCAGATCCTAAAATTGTTTGTCAAAAGGGTCAAAACACGAAATTTTGTCCCCGGTAATAGTTGTAGTTGTTTTTTGGTGTCGTAGTGCTGTTTTTTTTAACTCTTTCGACCAAGTAAAATAACAAACGCTATCCGCGGTTTTGCAACCAACCACATGCTCGTATGTCTAACTCGTAGCACAGTCATCCGGCAGGTCTTTTTCCTACTCGGATAACTTTTGTAGCCTTTTTCGCGAAAAGAAGAGGGATAATAATAAGTTTTGTCACGGGGTGTTTGCGTTCTCCGTCAGAGACTCCGTTCCATGTAACGCAACACACACTGCATACTCGAGGACTCGTATCAACGGAGGAGATCGATCCCAAAGGGCGACCGGCTTGATCAGAATCAGAAGCCTACAAGGCTACGGGAACGGGAGTTGGTTCGGCGGCAGAAACTCGGGCCGCAAGGCACACGGGAGGAGGAGTTCGTGCTCCAAAAGATTCGCACTTGAGCTCTTCTGTAGTACTCCCTCCGTTTCTAAATACTTGTCTTTCTAGGCATTTCAACAAGTGACTACATACGAAGCAAAATGAGTGAATCTACACTCTAAAATATGTCTACATACATCCGTATGTAGTAGTCATTTGAAATGTCTAGAAAGACAAATATTTAGGAACGGAGGTAGTATTTTTTTATTTATTATATACTATTATTATTATACTCCCTAGCTTTTCGACCTTTTGTTGTTGTTGTCTCGTTCTTCTCTCCTGCGTGCGAAGGCCACAACCTAGAAGCCGCGGCCGCAGCTCTCTCTCCGCGCGCCGCCTGTGGCCGCCGGCGGCAACCAAGAGGTGAGAGCGTCTCTTTTCTTGTATCTCTGTTGTTTTTTTCCTGCTCTGGCAAGTGATTAGGTTCCCGATTAGTTCGATGATGCGGCGATCGACAGGCAGCTGTTCGTCTTTCAGCTCGATTTTTCTTCGGATTTTTCCCGGCGCTGCTGTTCCTCTGTTAGTGTTGGCGTGCTCTGCTGTTGAATCGGATCAAGTGATGTCGTGGAATCCGCCACTCTTTCTAGGGAGGGCCGCGTACTGGGGTTCTGTTGGGATTTTGGGAGGGGTTCACTTCAGGCCCTTGGATAATTTTTGCCTGGTTTCCCTGATGATGTCTGAACGGCTCGGTGTTTTTGCGGATGGAAGGCCGTAAAAAAGTTGCTACTCGAATGCTACCCTATGTAATTTGGTCGAGGAATTATCAACAACTACCAGAAGTTGGTGACGTCATGCAGATAGCTTTACTCATGGTTTAGTAGTGCTTTAGCCCGTCAGTCAGTCTCAACCCTGAACAACCAAAAATTGTCTGTTCGTGTTTCAGCTCGATTTTTTCTGCAATTTTTTCCGAGGCGTTGCTGTTCCCCTGTTAGTGTTGACGTGCTCTGCTGTTGAATCGGATCAACTGATGTTGTTGAATCCGTCAGTCCTTTTAGGGCCGCGTACCGGGGTTTTATTGGGATTTTGGGAGGAGTTCACTTCAGGCCCTTGTGGTTCGGTGGGTTTCAGAGGCTGTAGGCAGCAAAATATATGAACGGCTCCGTGGTTTCAGAGGCTGTAGGCAGCGACATAAAAAATTGCTCCTCAAATCAACGTAAAACCACATAAACGCCACAAATGTTACCCTGTGTTATTTGGTCGAGGGATTATCAACACCTACTAGCGGGAACAAGAGGCATGCCTATTTATTTTCAGTTAGTAGGTTATATGCGGAAAAAATTGTTTGCTGTAAGGTAGTTTCCTGCTAGTAGGTTATATTTAAAAATTGTTGGTAAATACTCCAATTTAGAGAACTTCAGTGCCAAATACTACAAGGTGGTGATCGTCGTGCCAAGAGCTTTATTCATGGTTTATTACGTCAGTGCTTTAGTCAGGAGTCAACCCTCGACTATGTGGTATGCGAGAATGTACAATCATGTGGGGTAAAATTAATGTTTTTCTGCTTAATAATGTTAAATTTTCTACCATTAAATGCAGAAACAGGATATTTATGCCTTTTTCTTGACACGGAAAGCCAATGGCGAGAGGACTGGATTCAGATTATATTGGTTCTATTTCGCTCATGGATGGATTTGATATGGGTATCACGTTTGATGGGTTTGGAGAAAATATGAAGAAGTTCATGGAGGTAGTGCCTTTCTTACCTTCACACTTAGCACAATTGTCTTGATTTTATTCCTACAGGTAGATATTTAGCATGACATATGATTTTTTGGCAATGCTTTGGTAGTGATTTGTCTTACATTTGACAGTTACCGATCAAATATCTTGATTCTGCTCACGATAAAGCTGTTGAGCTAGTTGAGGATATCCATGCGCTGATTTACGCTCACTCTCCTGATGATAAATTTCCGGACAAAGACCATGGGACATTAACTGATCCATCTAGTAACGGTACCATAACCGAGTCTCCCTCCACATGTGTTAAAATGCAGCAAGTTAACCCTAACGAAGAATTCTCTGGTTATCCTTCATCTCTCGTTACCGCGGAAGACCATTCTCTCGGCTCAACTGCTACTGATGTTCATGAAACAGAGTCGGTTTCATCTACAAGTCCAGGTTTGTCTCACACATAAGATTGCTTAGATTTCTGTTCCAGTTCCTTGTCATTTAGGGGCCGTTTCGATTGGTACCCCAAATTGCCCAGCCAATTTATTAGCGTTGACCACTCCCGTGGGCAAGTGCTTGGATGGAAGCCAATTATTTGGCGAGCCCCAACCTGCCCAGCCCCCTAGTTCAGCTTAACGTTGATTTTTACGCCAACGATTGGCAAACTGGTGGCGGGCGAAGGCTTCGCCAATGCTTTGGCAGGGTCAGTGCAGGCAGAAACCAAACAGGCCCTTAGCTTTCGTATTGATTGCCCAGAAACCAAACCTTGATGACACCATTGTTCTAACAGATCATATGGTTTATTCTCTTGCCTGCAGCCATGTGTGCTTCTGAAGACCCCATTTCACTTGAGAGAACTGCTGACACCAAGGAGGAAGTTACTTTTTGCAATTCAGAGGATCTCTCAGATAACTGCACTCCTGAAAATCACAATTCACTAGGGGGTTCTGATAGCAGTGACGAGGAAATTATATTATGGAATCAATGGAATTCTGTAACATCACGACAATATCCTGGTATGGGTTTATCTTTCCTTATCTTATTTACTCAGATCATAGAGGCCTTTCAATATAGACTTACATGTAATTGACTACTTGTGATGTAGCAAAGCATGGTTAGCTGTCTCAAATACTCCCTTCGTTCCAAAATATAAGTCTTTTTAGACATTTCAAATGGAATACAACATACGGATGTATGTAGACATATTTTAGATTGTAGATTCGCTCATTTTGCTCTGTATGTAGTCACTTGGTGAAATCTCTAGAAAGACTTATATTTACGAACGGAGGGAGTAGAAAATAGCTGTACTGTAATTTCTTCAGAATTATGGAGCCAAACCATTGCCACGTTACTGACTATAACATTTATTGTCCACTTCCTGCTGCCATCAATACTTCAATTCACCGACTGATTTTATTGAATTAATATGTCCTAACAGAACAAGCCACCGTAGTCCAAGATTATATATCTGAAGAAGCAAACGGAAATAAAATCATCGAGCAAGTTGAACTCCATGGTTCAGGACATTCAGGTAAACAATCAAGAAATTGTCATTTTGCTCATCTTTATCCTTGAGGGGGTACGCTGAGCTGAAAATAATCAATTTCAACAAGGAGCATTACTTGATTTTAATCTTAGCAAATAATGTCCTCTAATCCCTCAATTTTCATAATAATATTTATAAATGACTTTTATGTTTTGACAGTTGCTTTTGATGGAGCAATTCTGCTTGGAAAGGTAAATGGTGAAGAGCAATCAGAATTATGCAGTGCGAACAGCCATGAAGAATCAACAAAGCACGGTTTGTAGCTTTTTTTCCTTCCAAAATCTGAAATGTGTGAACATGACTTTATGTTTTTCCACAACATTTGAATCTGCTTCCAGAGAATGGCAAATAACGAAAAAATATATTCTGAATCTCTTAACTTATACAGACAATAATGTAATGCTTCTGTGTGCTAAATATAGGTTACATAAAGAATTTGTCTGTTGGGACTGTTTCACATTACTTGAGTGCAGAGGTGTTCACTGGTGCTGATGATCCAAATATGTCTACTGACGAGACCACGGATTTTGTTAATGTAGACCTCCGGGTTGGCCAGGAGCTGATGAAATATAACAAAGCAGATGCATCCTCAGTTCCTCAACCTAAAAACACATCATTCAAGGTACCAAGTACTTGAAATATGGTGGTACTGTGGTCATAATAAGAATTGGTTGCGGTAGTAGATTAATGCAATTACAGCATCATGTCCTTTTGTGTGAAATAACTAGGCTGTATTACTCTTTCTGAATTTATCTACTAAACATGCTTGGAGAAATTGCATTCGAAAGCAAATAAATATCTCATATATACTCATTTTGCTTGCTTTTATCGCCATTCTTCTTACTTTTTTTTTACTTTGTACGCAAAAGCATGGCAACCGATGTTTTCTCCTTGCAGAAAGTGTTGATGAGGAGCTTGTCAAATAAACTCCGGTGGTCAAAGAAGGATATGAATGTGCATCAGGCTGTCCCCTTTAGACCACAGAAATCAGTAGATATTTGCTATGAAGTCGTTTGTTCATCAGATGGTCTGGAGGATGATTGGGAACTCTTGTAAATCTGCACGAAATTCCGCGTCTCTGATTATAGGAGAAAATCTCGTGTAAACCAAAGTTCCTTGACTACTATCTCAAAGAATGCAAATGTTGAGGGTTTGCATCTCTACGGCACCATCTGTCGGTGTATCGGCATTACTGTAAATCTGAGCTGAGATTATGTAATTATGTAAAGCTCTTCTAGTTTTCTCTTCATGACCTGAATTTTGTACTGATCTGGTGCAGCCAAGGGTATCTGCAACAAGTTTTCAGCTGCTTATTCCCCCTATCTACTAGCATTTCAGTTTAAATATATGCAGATATCACATTTCCTCTGTTAATAAAAGAAAGTTACCATTTGCTCTTTGTATCAATTAGTTTTTTTGTTTGTTTGGACTAAACAGTTTCTTCCCATCTGAGCTGACGCTTAATGTTTCCCATAGGCCATAGCAAGTTAAAAATGTTACTCCCTTAGTAGTTACTTTTGGGGTCGGTTTGCGGCTGTTGAATCTATATATCTTATATAGACAAACCCCAGTAACAATCATGAATTGCTTTGCTGCATCCACAACCCTCCATGTGACCTTAATTGTCTCTGTAGCCGTCTGATTCAAAGCGTGCGCTGTAGATTTGTCCTCTCCTTGTCAACGTTTCTCCTCACAGTTTGTAACCGACGCCACTGGCCCACCACCAAATAAAATCGCTGATCCTATGCACAACTCACGTCATGACCTCCTTCCTCGCAAAGGCTATATCTTGCTTCACACGAGACGGAAGGATCTCTACTTGGGGCGAAACGAGCCTGGTTTCAACTAGTTTTTCCTGGTTTCCCAGTTTTTACTGGGTATTTTTCTTTCTTTTCTTTCTTTTTGCTTCATTTTTATTCGGTTTTCCCTGTTTTTTTGTTTCGTTTTCTTGTTTTTTCTTTGTTTCTTTCATTGCATTTATCAGTTTTTCATTTCTTACTCATTTTCCTTCTTTTTCTCTTCGGGTTTTTTTTCTCTTGTTTTCAATGTGTTTTTTTGTTATTCTATGTTTCTTTATCGATTTTAACTGTTTTCCATTCTTTTTTGCACCTGTTTCTTTGGAATTATTTTTCATTCTGTTTTTTCTTTGGTTTCCATTTTTTTATTTTCTAGTTTTCATCTTTTGGTTTTCTTTGTTTCTTTAGCTTTTCATTATTCATTTTTTGTATATGTCAAGAAGATTTTTCTAATACACGTTTAACAGTTTTTAATACAAATTTAGCATTTTCTGAATACATGGTCAATATTTTTATACACATCTTTATTATTTTTCTAAATGCTTGATTAACATTTTTCAAATATGGATTTAACACTTTTTTAATGCATGGTCAACACTTTTTCTATACACATTCTTACCATTTTTCAAATGTTTGATTAACAATTATTCAAATACAAGATCAACATTATTTGAATATATGGTCAATATTTTTCCGATTTTGATCGGGCTATATTGGTTGACTATGTATATTAAAAAAAGAAATCAGATTTTTTTCTAGTATTTTTTTTGAATTACTATTCATAAGCAATGTGGGTGGAACCATATTCACCAAATTCGCGTCCGGCAAAAAGCAGGTGTATCAGAGACTATAAATAAACAAAAACTGGAGGGTAGATGGGATTAACACAATTCACCGCAATGCCAAAAATAGCAGAAGCCAAATGACATTGTACTTTATTGATATCTTATCCACAGCTGAAAAAAATCAATACCACACATCCATCAATCATTTGGTGACGTATGTATGATCGACGAACTATAGTCCAGTACTTAACATAACTTGATTGGCCTCTCTCAAATAAAACAAAACAACATAAGCAGTTGGTGAATGCAAAAGCCCCTCCGGCAAGCTGGCCGGCATCGGTCAAGCTGTTGGGTAGAAGGGCGAAGTGGCGAGATCGCAGGTGCCCGTCCGCCATGACACGTCCTTGGCGAGGTAAATGTAGCCCTAGTCACCCCAGCCGTTGCTCCACAAGTTCTTGGCGATCCAGTACTTGTTCTCGCCGGGACCTTCACTGTAGCCGACAATGATGACGGCATGGTTCATCCTCGACGCCTCACAGTGGCGGAGGTAGGGGGTGGACAGGGTGGGCCACGGCCCACCCTGAGATATGGAAATAGCCTCTATAGTATTGTAGCATAAAGGCCAAAAAATAGAAGAAAAGATAAATATATATGTAAATTACACTATTGGCCCACCCTGGCCCAGTGGGCTAGGTCCGCCACTGACGCCTCGGATGAGCAAGGGAAGCGATAGATACCACAGGTGTACAACTGAAACTCCCACGTGATGGCGTCGATGTACACCGTCACGGACTGCCGCGCCACGGCAAGCGCTAGCTGATTCTCGTCGTTGGGCGGCACGGCCTTGGCAGACATGCAACTGCGCCCCTTTCCCACTATCCTTCGACATAACAAAAAGGTCAATTGCAGTCGTTTGTGTAGGCATGCAGTTGCAATCGAGGACAACATTTATAGTTACATGCCAAGTGACAAACATGCAACTGCCCCCCTCTCGCACCGTCCTTCGAGAAAACAAAGACCAGTTGCAGTTGAGGGCAACAATTTTTTAGTTGCATGCCTACTGTCAGACATGTAACTGCTTCCTCTCTCCCACCGCCCTCTGATAAAACAAATGCCAGTTGCAAACAAGGGCAACACTTGAAGTTGCATGCCTAGTGGCAGG
>NC_041384.1:129969874-130033340 GCF_002162155.2 Triticum dicoccoides | reverse complement strand
CCGCCACCGAAGAGCACCACCTGACCCTTTCACAGATTGGTGTCTGCAATAAAGCTTGTCCACCCTCTCCCATACATTGCACTCCATTCAGGAACCTTGTGCGAACTTTACAGTGTATGGCCGTGAAAAAGGAAAAAAAACCGAGCATATGAACACAATGAAAAAAAATATTTTTGGGTAATACATGAAGAAACAAAGTAAATAAATAAATAGACAAGACACAAATAAGGAATAAAAAATGTCCATGTAGAAAATGCAACCACATCTCAGAGTAAAAAAAACAAGACAACAACATGTGAGAATAAAAATCGGCATGCGTGTCAAAACGTATGTTCTTCAAATTTTTAAATGTTCCATATTTCTTAAACAAGAAAAATAAAAAGTAGAAATACAAGTAATGAAATAAAAGGAAAATATACTAAAAAGAAAGTTAAAAGGCTGGACAAGTACACGTGTATACTGTATACATACACATAGAGTGAGCTGCCCCATTAACTTTATTCTTCTGTACTTATACGGTGCACACAAGCCCAAAAAAAAAAAAAAGTTTTATGTGGGAGGACTGAGAAAAAACCCAAAAATGAACAAAAGAAATGGCCGCAAGGCACAGCCCACAACCCACGTAGCGGGAGACATACTAATCTCGTCAATGAAATTGAACGGCTAATTTTTGCTCAATTTTTTTGAACGGCTAATCTCGTCGACCGAGTCAACTGAGACATAGCATAACCATAAACAAAAACCGGAGAGAACAGATGGGATTAACACAATCCACAATGCCAAAAACAGCTTGAGCCAAATGATTCTGTACTTTATTAATATCTTATTGCGCATTATCACAGCTTAAAAAAAATACTCCTACCACACAGCCATCAATCATTTGGTGGCGTATGTGTGATCGACGGACTAGTACTTAACATAAGCAATTGGCCTCTCTCAAATAAAATAAAACAACATAAGCAGTTGGCGAATGCAAAAGCCCCGCCGGCAAGCCGGAATCGGTCAAACTGTCGGGTAGAAGGGCGAGGTGGCGAGGCCGCAGGTGCCCGTCCGCCATGACACGTCCTTGGCGAGGTAAATGTAGCCCTGGTCACCCCAGTCGTTGCTCCACGAGTTCTTGGCGATCCAGTACTTGTTGTTCTCGCCGGGGCCTTCGCAGTAGCCGACGATGGTGACGGCGTGGTTCACCCTCGCCGCGTCGGAGGAGCAAGGGCCGCGGTAGATGCCGCCGGTGTAGAACTGAAACTCCCACGCGCTGGCGTCGATGTACACCGTCACGGGCTGCATCGCCACGGCAAGCGCCAGCTGATGCTCGTCGTTGGGCGGCACGGCCTTGAAGCCCTTGACGGACACCTCGTTGTCGAACAGCTGCTTGTCCACGTCACAGCTGCCCTGCATGCCGCTGTACGGGTACTTGGCCTCCGATGTGAGGCCGCCGCGGGCTGCCGCGAGGCCGAGCGCCGTGTCGGAGCGCCCGCCGCTGCAGCCGCTGCTCCCGGTGTCGCAGTCCACGAGCTGCTGCTCCGACAGCGACACCAGCTCGCCGGTCCTGATCTTGTTCATGCCTTCGATGGCCGCCACCGCCGCGAACGCCCAGCACGACACTGCCATAGACATGTCCATGCACAACATAAGTAAACGTAGCAGAGGTGTAGGAGCGGTTCTATATCTAGCTAGCGTGACTTTACTTACAGCAAGAGCCTTGAAACTTGACGCCGGTGACGGCGCCGCTGGAGCGCCAGTCGACGCAGCAAGGCTTCCAGGAGTGGTAGGGGAGGGGCGAGGGCTTGGGGGTGCGGAAGGCGGTGTTGTTGAACCCGGTGAACTGCTCGACGACCTCGCTGGGGTTGAGGTCGCCGAACCTGTTCATGCCCACCCTGACCGTGGTGACGGTCTGCGGCCCGAACCCACCCACGACGGCGTTGACCGTAGTCTGGCTGGCGAAAGCGCCGATGGAGTTGGTGTTCGTCTTGAAGACCCCGAACCGCTTCTCCTCCTCCTCATGGCATGAGTAGCGCTTCGAGTACTTGGTCATCCACTTGGAAAACCTGCTTCTCACCTCGGATTCCGGCAGCTCAAAACCCGCCATCAGCGATGCCTGCAGGAGGCTGGTGAGGCACAAGAGCACGACAAGGTAAGGCGTGGAAGAAGCCATCTTGATTACTGTACCTTAGAGCCTGATTAGACTCTATGCTTGTGTGGAATACATATGCACCGGAGCTCATGTTTATATAGGCCGGCGCTCCGCCTTGTTCGACGCGTGGGTTAGCGTGTCGTCGTTGTGGCTGGTGGCTCATGAGTTGTTGGGCGTGTGCATGCATGGAAGACTTTTTTCTACTTTGAGGAATTCGGTAGGAAGACTTCGGGTCACAGCAGGCGAGCTTCTCGGTCAGTACTCACTGGACTAAAGTTTAGGTCATTACATATATGTAGTCCGATCATAGGGTAGTTTTTTATGACTCGTTCTCATAGTTGATTTCATCACACGGGAAGAAGTCATTGCACGAGGTTGTTGTGTGCGACGTATGAAAGTGATGTTTAGGAAGTGATTTTTTAAAACTTTTGTATTCCATTAGTTCTGAGTCTGAAATGTAGGAAACAACATAAGCACTGGTACTTCATTAGTTCTTTCGTAGAGTTTATCTGGGCTATGGTTTTGTGAGATATATCTACAATCACTCTATTGCATCCCCTTCTCATAGAGGTTGGCTGTGTTTGATAGTAAAGTATTAAAAAAACCAAAGTATTGAAAAACTACAACATTTTACTACTCTCTCCGTTCCTAAATACTCTCTCCGTTCTAGGCATTTCAACAAATGACTACATACGAAGCAAAATGAGTGAATCTACACTCTAAAATATGTCTACATACATCCATATATAGTAGTTATTTGAAATGTCTAGAAAGACAAATATTTAGAAACGGAGGGAGTAGTACGTAGGTACTCCCTCCATTCCACAATGTAGTGCTTCCTCTATCCACGTGCTTCAATTTTGACCGTAAATTTAACTACCAAGACCGATTGCGGCGGGAGCAAAAATTGTATCAGTGAATTCATATTCGCAAGAAGTTTTCAATTATATAATTTTTTCTCCCGCCGCAGTTGGTCTCGTTGGTTAAATTTATGGTCAAAGTTAGACCTCGGAAAACGTGGGCGCACTATATTTTGGAATGGAGGAAGTACAAGATACTACAGTTTTGACATACTACAGTATTTTAAAGTATTGAGAATACTTTGAGTTGTTTGCCTAGTTTATATCAACGTATGTAATAGCTAGCTAGCCGTTTTCTCCTTAGCTCACCCAGACGTCGCAGACCCAACGGCCATGCCAAAAGGCCACCCACATGCACAAAGTCCACTGCCACGCCCAAAGCTCGGCCTGCAGCTTTCAAAAAATGAGGAACGCGGTACACTGCGCTAGTCATCAACTCCTTCCTCTCAGTTACGGCGAGGTGACTCGACCTGCCCTCGGCCGGCCGGCACCATAGCAGTCGCACAAAGAGAAGTAGGAGCGTGCGGTGATTGCAATCTTCATGAGGCGGCAGGAGTTGTCTTCCTCTGCCAGCAAGGCCTGCTGGCTTCATGCCACGGGCCTCCTTGAGAAGAGAAGGGAACAGATGATAGCCGAGCGTAGTCGCCTTTTTTTCATGGTCGTCTCTTTGTCGTCCACGGCAACCGAGGGAGATGATTTCCAGCGACGAGAGAGTGGCGGCGGCTTGGGAGCGAATGAGCAGTCGAGGACGAAGCAACATGCTCGTTTTCTTCACCTGCTCGGTTTAAAAAAAAGGTTTGGGGTTCTTTTTATTTGACAGAGAAAAAACTGCGTTTTGAGGAATACTTGTAGTATAAATATCATAGTTTTTTGTGGAGTCCAAACACCTCAAAGTAATTAAAGCCATAGTATTTAGAAAACTCAAAATACTTAGAAAATGTGGAGCTATCAAACAGGGCATGTGAGGCACTACTTCGGAAGTTTCTAAAAGTAGGATATGAATCTCTACTATTAAAGGAGGATCGAACATCGTGATGGTTCGACCTCCTTCGATACCCCCACCTCGTTCGATCCCCCTTCCTCTCGTACGTGAAAAAAAGACCTCGTACGTGAAAAATCAAACAGGAAATAAAACAGTCCACGTACGCACGTCGTCCCACCTCCAAGGCCCACGCACCCCATCCCCCAAATCCATCGCTCTCGATCTCGTGGCTCTATCGCTGTCGCTGACCTCCTCCTGCCAATGACAACTTCGAGCCGCAGCACGCTGCAGCGGATCCACCAGCCCCGAAGGAAGCGATGCAGCAGGAGGGCTACCATCCGATGGTGCCTTACCCGTCGTGATGCACCAGGAGGGTGCCTTACCCGCCATCGATGCCGGCGAGCGGCGCGCGGTTCACGTACCAGTTTGTCAAGTGGCTCATCGCCAAGCAACGATGCGGTCGTCAGTTCGAGCCATGGTGAGGGTGGTGCTGGCAGCTGTGGCCTCCCGTGCCTCTGCGTGATCGTAGGCCTAGCTGGCATCTCAACTTCAGCAACTGCCCCGGCTCATGCCTCCCAGCTCCTCGAGTGCACGTACAGTCTTACACTCGCCCTCGCTGCCCTCCACTTTTCCAATTGCTCAGGCAACTAATATAACCTGTAGATGAAATCTTGTGTTGACGGCCTTCAAGTCAAGAACTCAAGATGCACTTCTATTCAAAGGAAATCAACCTATGCAAGCTTGCAGCCACATGCACAAGCCCTCCCAGCAACATTACCGAGGTCAACTCTACCTGCAACTGCAGGACTCAGCCTGGATGGCACGAGCGGGCTTTGCGGCTCGCTCGTGGCCCGTTTAGGACCGGCCCATACGGTCCAGGCCCGATAGGAAAATATGCCGGTCCGAGCCCAGAAAAAGAGACCGAAAAAAGTTTGGTCCGGTCCGGTCTTTCACCGGGCCGACCGAGCGGACCGATGGCGCAAGGCCCATCAACTGTCTAACAGATCGAGGCCCCGAGCACCCGAGCTGAGCAACCCCCTCCCTTCGTTCCATTCCCCCTCCTCTCTCGATTCCTTCTGGCTCTCCTCACAAACAGAGGCAGCGCCTCCTCCTCTGTTCTATCCCTAACCCTAACCCTAAGGCGATGGCGCCATTGCCCGCGGCCTCTCCCTTCACCGACGGCGCCATCTCGTCCGAGTCCGAGCTGGAGGAGCACGTGTACGTCGGGGAGGCAGCAAGGCCAGCACGCCGTTGGTCCGTCCTTCCCTGGTTCCTCCCCAAGCGCCACGAAGAGGAAGAGGTAATCTGTCTCTAACCTGTAACCCTCGCCGAACTGTGATGATTCAGTGCTAGATAAATAGATAGGAGATCTGGAGATGTAGTGTTTGAACAACAAACTTTTGTCCCACTTTAGTCAAGAGTTTCAGGAGATGTAGTGTTTCAACAGCAAACTTTAACATGTTTGGTCAGGAGATAATGGTGAAGGAGAAGGGGAATGAGAAGGGAATTATGTGCTGTTTTTTTGTAGATAATGGTCAGGAGATAGTTATGTTTATTTGCACTAGTACTAGATGATTTTCTATGCTACAAAAAGAAGAAAATGAATTATTTGCACTTGATTGATGTACTGACTGCAGATATTATGTGCTGTTTTTCGTAGATAATGGTGAAGGAGAAGGGGACTGAGAAGGAAAGGGTGGCGGTAAGGAGAATGTGAAGGCAAAGGCAAAGGAAAAGAGTGTGAATTACCTAATTAGGCAAGATTCGGCGCTGCCTCCGCCGGTTCCGGGGAAGAAGAGGAAGCCTAAGGTGCAGATTAGGAAGGCGAAAGACTTTCCCAATGCCCCAATGAGAGAGTTGATTTGTAGGTTAAAAAACACCCTCCACCTCCTCCGCGTCTCGCCGACCGCACCGGTGCCGGCGTGTGTGCCGCGGAAGCCGCTGCCTCCGGCTCTGCAACCTGCACCGAGCTGCCTCATGCATCTACTATTGTATGATTGCTTTACTTGATGCTTGATGTAACCACATTTCCATATAACCATATAGGTGTTGTTTGCTTATTTGTGTGCTCATGTGTGTTAGGTGGTAGATGATGAGGAGAAGGAGGATGACGAGGACGAGGACTTGGACATGGATGAGGACAAGGACAAGGACGATGAGGAATATGAGGAGCAAAATCTGTTTATAGTCCCGCCACAAGCGAGTGCTGATATGTCGGATGATGATACATCAAACGGGTATAAGGAATCAGCTGATGAACTTGAAGGTGACACTATGTCCGAGGAATCACTTGTGCATGTTGTGTTATGTTAAACTTGTCAATTGACATGGACTTGGAATTGTCATTGCAAGTTTGTAATCATGTCATTCAATGATGATAAGACATTATGTTTGTGGATGTGATATTTGTGCTTAACCTGATTTGTGCCATCTTTCCTGTCAAAATCAGTTTGTGGATGTCCAAAAAACAAAGGAAATGCTGTCCAAATTTAGTTATTCTTGCCATCCAAATTTAGTCCAGTGCTTGCTGTCCAAATTAGTTGTTTGTGGCTGTGATATTTCTGTTGTTTCGGTCCAAACTTATCTGAAGAAACTTATCTGAAAACTGTAGTGATCACTGATGACTTGTCATATTACATCCATTAGTAAGCTTGTCACTATGTGATGCCTAAACAGTGGAACACAACCTAGGTAGTAGCTAACAATAGTGTTGTTATTGTACTTCTGCTTAATTTACTCTTCAAAACGAGCAGAGCCTAAACAATAGCTAAATAGGACCTAAAAGCAGCAATATACATTGCCTGGCTACAAAGCTGGCCGGTCCATTCGGTCCTCTCGGGCCTGACCGAGCTGGCACCCCCACGGTCCGGTCCCAGGATACCAGCTCGTTGGACAGCTCGGTCCGGTCCGGACCGGACCGCCGGCGGCCGGTCCAAACGCCGGCTCGGACCGGGACCGGACCGGCCCGGACCGTGTCCAGCCTGATGCAGGACTCAATTTCAAATCACTGAATGTGTGTGCAGAGTGGCCATTGTTGCGGTACAATTTGCAATATATTCTTATTTGCGGGAAAAAACATGTTGTATTCAGCGGCTTATAACATATATCAAACGATTTCAATGAGATTTGTATTGAAGCTTTTGTCTAAAAGCATGTTATATTCAGTGGATTATTTGTGAAACTTAAGTCAGAGAAAAGTGATGGTAGTAGTATATATTAGTTGGAAGTGAAGTATTACAACTTCTTCCAATTATAATTGTACTTTGATAAATAAATTTCTAGGAATTTCATTTCTACTTGAGAATATGGTTTCAGCAAGGAAATTGATGTCAGTTTTTTATATTCTATAGTTCATAGAATGAGAGTTTTTAACACTATGTATGTACTCTGTAATAAAATGGCAGGTTCTATTGGCCTTGCAATGTAATAGATGTTTTCTGGCTTTAATTTTATTCCTATGGCCTGGCAATTTTAGGGGGAGTTATTGCTGGAGATGTCAATTCTCCATTTAACAGTATGCAGATCATGATGGCTTGGAACACTTCGTCATGGGAAGTTTTTATTTATCTTTACCTATATTTATTGGATTAGGTTCCATTGGCAGGTGAGATTCATATTTTTTGCAATAGAATTACAGGATGTCTAAACATCTTTGATTCATAATACCAGTCTGCTGCATCATGGGGTTTGTTAGAAATCCTAAAGCATTTCTAATCAGGACTTTTTTTATGGTGATTAAAGTTGTCATAGAGTCAACATGTTAAAGACGATGTACAAGAGACAATGAACAAGAGACTCGCAACTTGTCTTATATTTCACTAACTGAGGAAAATCCTACCTGACTAAACCTTTAACAACAGCACTACGACTGATGAAACTGGAATTTTCAGAAACTTTGATAGCAGGTGTTAACTGAATTTTTCAGAAATTTTGACAACAGCCGAAGAGGGGTGCCTACGTGGTAGAATCAAGTACTCTACCAGGTCTAGGCCGTAGGTGGTAAGGGAAGGATGGAGGAGGGCGTGGCGAGGAACGGGCGCCGGCGGCAGGGCGCCGGCGCGAGCTAGGAGAAGGGCGGTGGCGGTTAGGGCTGTTGGCGGCTAGGGTTTCCGGCTCCTCAGGGAGCCGGGAAATAGGAGATAATATTCTTCTTATTGCTTGATCTCAAACAATGTCTTACATGAGTATTTATAACTTTAGCCTAAGATAACTTGCCTAAGATAACTTGTGGGCCAAGCCCCTAATACTAATGCCCGGTGGGCCTCTTCCTAGTATAGACCAAACCGGTCATAACATCTCTCCCCGCCTGCGCAAACAGCTCGTCCTCGAGCTGAAAGTCTGGATAGTGTTGACGAAATTCCTCACGCTATTCCCAAGTAGCCTCCTCCTCCGGAAGGTCTGCCCACTGAATTAAGACGAACCAGATGCCACGACGGAGCTGGGCCTGCAACACCTTTGCTGGCTCTGGAAGAATGCGACCATCGGCGGTTGGAGGAAGCGTCGGAGGGGCCGCCGGTGGCTCGCCACGGAAAGGCTTGAGTAGCCCCACATGGAACACGTCGTGCTCCACGATAGGGAAGGGCCCGGCGTAGCGAGGGCCGAGCTTGCGCTTCGCGCGCGGGTCCAATGACTGTGTAGAGCGGTGGAGAAGACGCAGCCACACCCAGTCACTCACTGCGAACTCCACCTCGCGATGATGATCGTCGTAGTAGTGCTTGGCAGTCTGCTGGGCCTGAAGTAGACACTGATGGACCTCAGCCAGCATCTCATCACGGGTGCGGATAAGGTCACCCGCAATCGCCATCCGAGCCGACTCCGGGTCGACCGGAAGTATATGTGGGGGTGGTTGACCATAGACCACCTCAAATGGCGTTGCGCGCAGCGCGGAGTGATAAGAGGTGTTGTAGCAGTACTCCGCCCAAGAGAGCCAATCCACCCAAGCTCGAGGCCGATCACCTGTCACACAACGCAAATACATGACAATGACCTTGTTAACCACCTCAGACTGACCGTCCGTCTGAGGATGGAACGCCGTACTCAGGCGGAGCTGGACACCCGCCATCCTGAAGAGGTCGCGCCAGACATGGCCCGTGAAGACTGGGTCCCGATCATAGACGATCGAAGTAGGGAACCCGTGTAGACGGACGATGCCGTCGAAGAAGGCCCGGGCCACGGACGCCGCCGTGTACGGATGGCCGAGTGCAATGAAGTGGGCGTACTTAGAGAAGCAATCGACCACCGTGAGGATGACCGACTTGCCCCCCACCTTGGGAAGGCCCTCGATGAAGTCCATGGAGATATCCGCCCAGACCTGAGACGACACTTCCAAGGGCTGAAGGAGCCCAGCCGGCCTCAGGGTCTCTGTCTTGTTGCGCTGGCAAGTCTGACAAGACCGAACCCAGTCGCGGACCAGGGCACGATCGCCAGGGATGTAGAGGTCGGCGCGAAGACGATGGAGGGTTTTCTGCACACCCTCATGGCCCGCCGAGTGGACGAGTTGCAACACCTGGTTGCGGAGATCATCATGAGCCGGAACAAAGATCCGGCGCCCATGGAGGAGCAGTCCGTCAGAGAAGCGCCAGGGATCCTCCAAGTTGCCACCCGCGAGCTGCTGCTGAAGAAGTGCGGCGTCATCGGCCGTCGCAGTGGTGCGGCGAATGTCGGCGAAGAGACCGAATGATGGCCCGGAGCGGATGCACAGGGCCGTCCCGGCGGACGCGTCGACGGGTGGCGCGAGGTCCGAATCGCGACGGGACAGCGTGTCGGCCACGGTGTTAAGACGGCCCGGCCGATACTCGACGGAGAAGTCGAAGCCGAAGAGCTTGCTGATCCACTTGTGCTGCGGAACGGTCGACAGCCGTTGATCCAATAAGAACTTCAGGCTGTAGTGGTCCGTGCGAATATGGAAGGTCCGCCCCCACAAGTATGGTCGCCAATGACGCACGGCCTGGACGAGGCCAATGAGCTCCCGCTCGTAAGCTGCCAACTTAAGATGGCGCGGCGTGAAAGGCCGACTGAAGAAAGCGAGGGGCCCATCGCCCTGATGAAGTACGGCGCCGAAACCGGCGCCCCAGGCGTCACAGTCCACCACAAACGGGCGGTCAAAGTCTGGCATATGGAGGACGGGGCCCGTCGTGAGGGCCCCTTTGGGGGTCTTGAACACCGTCGTCGCCTTGTCGTCCCAGGCGAAGGCGTCGCGGCGAAGCAACCGCGTGAGGGGCGCCGCGATGAGTCCGAACTCCCGGATAAATTTCCGGTAGTAGCCGGCGAGTCCGAGGAACCCGCGGAGAGCCCGCGGCGAGTGAGGCGTTGGCCATGTGGAGACGGCCGCCACCTTATCGGCGTCCATAGCCACCCCGTCGGCCGAGATGACATGGCCAAGGTAGGCGACGGTAGGCGTCCCGAACGAGCACTTCGAGCGCTTAAGGTGGAGGTGGTGCGCCCGAAGCTCGTTGAAGACGATAGCGACGTGCTGGAGATGCTCAGCCCAGGTGGCGCTGTAGATAAGAATGTCATCAAAGAAAACAAGCACAAACCGCCGTAAGTAGGGTCGAAGGACGTCGTTCATCAGGGCCTGGAACGTCGCCGGGGCATTGGCGAGGCCGAAGGGCATCACCAAGAACTCGAAGTGACCATGGTGGGTGCGAAATGTCGTCTTGGTGATGTCGTCCGGATGCATGCGCACCTGATGATGGCCCGACCGGAGATCGAGCTTGGTGAAGAAGCGCGCCACGTGGAGCTCATCCAAGAGCTCGTCGACCACCGGTATAGGGAACTTGTCCTTGAGCATGAGCGCGTGAGGGCGCGGTAGTCGATGCAGAAGCGCCATGTGCCGTCCGACTTACGAACGAGAAGCACCGGCGCCGAGAAGGGCGACGTGGAGATCCGGATGATGCCCGCGGCGAGCATCAGTGCACATTGGCGCTCCAACTCATCCTTCTGCAGCTGGGGGTAGCGGTAGGGCCGCACTGCCACCGGAGTGGAGCCCGGTACGAGGTGAATATGATGGTCGTACACCCGGGCAGGCGGAAGACCCTGCGGCTCGTCGAAGAGGTTGCTGTGCTGCTGTAGAAGGGAATCCAGCAGGGGGTGCTCGGCCTCCGAGGACGCGGCGGCCAACTAGAGGTGTGGCACGGTCGGCGCGGCGCCCCCAAGGCCCTCCCACCAGATGCGGCGGCCCTGCCGCCAGAATGTCATTGTGAGCGCATCGAAATCCCACAGGATGGGGCCGAGGGTCCGGAGGAAGTCCACCCCGAGAATGAAGTCGAAGCAGCCGAGGTCGATCCCTGCACAGGTGATGGAGAAGTGTTCGCCACCGATGGAGATGGGAATGTTGCGGGCGAGTCCATGGCACCGGAGGCGACCGCCGTTCGCCACCGTGATCCGCAGGTGCTCCCCGCCTGTCGTCGGAAGGGCTAGTCGACGCATGGTCGACTCGGGCAGAAAGTTGTGAGTGGAGCCCGTATCCAGCAGGGCCACCAGGCGCGCGCCATGTATCGTCACAGGCAGCAGCATGATCCGCTCGCCCCAGATGCCGGCCAGGGCGTGAAGGGAGACGACGCACGCCGTCGCCGCGGGATCCGCGACAGCGTCCTCGGGCGCCGCAGGTGGAGGTAGTGCGTCGGGCGAGTCGTCCGCCTCAGTGTAGTCGACCGTCTCCAAATAAAATAGGCGGGGGCAGACATGGGTCGGCGTGTATGGCTCATCGCAGTTGAAGCAGTGACCCTGACGGCGGCGCTCCTGCTGCTCGGCCGGTGACAGCCGACGGAAAGGTCGTGTGGTGGCCGGGGGTGTGGCCGTCGCGGCTGGAGGAGGCCGACCCGGGGCTGGGGGAGTCGGAGCTGGCCGACTGGGCTGGCGGCCGCTCCGTCCGAGTGGCTGCTGCAGTGCCTGGACCCGCTGCTCGAAGGCCCGGGCGTAGTACATGGCCGTCTGGAGGTCGGGGGGGTCCCGGAGCTCGACATCCACGCGAATATGGTCCGGCAGGCCGCCCACAAAGAGCTCGGCGCGCTGGGTCGCGGAGACGCCCGGCGCGTGGCACGCCAGGGCCTGGAAGCGGTCGGCGTAGTCCTGCACCATAGATGTGAAAGGTAGATGGCCGAGGGCCGCCAGTCGGCTCCCGCGGATAGGAGGCCCAAAGCGGAGGAGACAAAGCTCCCGGAAGCGCTCCCATGGTGGCATGCCGCCCTCGTCCTGCTCGAGAGCGTAGTACCAAGTTTGTGCCGCGCCTCGAAGATGATAGGAAGCGAGCCAGGTACGATCCGAAGTGAGCGTCCGTTGCCCTCGAAAGAACTGCTCGCACTGATTGAGCCAGTTGAGGGGGTCCTCCGTGCCCTCGTAGGTGGCGAAGTCTAGCTTGGCGAAGCGAGGGGTGGTGGCCCGCCGTGCCCGGGGGCAGCCGCAGTCGCCAGCAGCGCGTATGCCGGTTCGGAAAGCGCCGGGGCGTAGTTCGCTGAGCTGTAGGGGTGATCGAATCGTAGGGAGGGCGTCGGGTGTTCTGGCACCGTGGAGTATACCGGGCCCGGAGACGAGCCGGTCGCCCACGCGGGAATCGGCGATGGTGATGGTGGAAACTGCACCTGGTGCAGGGGCCGACCCATGGCCCGAGACGCGGGTGGTGGTGCTGACGATGGCGGTGGCGCCGGGTGGAGCTGCTGCACCGGCGCCTGCGTCGGGGGGGGGCGGCGGTGGCGTCGAAAGAAACTGCTGGGTCGGGCCCCCCAGCGGCGCGGTGGAGGCCGGCCATGCTGGCCAAGGCTGTCCCGCTGCCGAGTAGTGCGGCAGCAGCAGCGGTGGCTGGGGCGCCCCTCCGGAGGGCGCTGGGAGGGCCGGGGCGGCCCACTGTAGCGGCGCGGTCCGTAGGCGGTGGTGACGGCGCTCGGTGGCGGGGGCTGGTTCCCGGCGAGGTAGAGGGTAATGCCCCTGACCGCCTGGACAAGCTCCCGCAGAGTGCCCGACACCTCCTCCGGCGAGAGGAGCGGGGCGGATCCCCCGTAGTGGTGAGGGCCGCTGGCGCGGAGGGGGCGGTGGTCCCGGACGCGATCTCCGTCATCGCCGTGGAAGTGGCCGGCGGCAGCGAGAGTGGGACGGAGGTGGATGGTAACAGCGGCGGTGATGGAGGGAGTGACATGATCGGCCTGGTGTTTCTGATACCAAATTGGTAGAATCAAGTACTCTACCAGGTCTAGGCCGTAGGTGGTAAGGGAAGGATGGAGGAGGGCGTGGCGAGGAACGGGCGCGCCGGCGGCAGGGCGCCGTCGCGAGCTAGGAGAAGGGCGGCGGCGGTTAGGGTTGTTGGCGGCTAGGGTTTCCGGCTCCTCAGGGAGCCGGGCAATAGGAGATAATATTCTTCTTATTGCTTGATCTCAAACGATGTCTTACACGAGTATTTATAACTTTAGCCTAAGATAACTTGTGGACCAAGCCCCTAATAGTAATGCCCAGTGGGCCTCTTCCTAGTATAGACCAAACCGGTCATAACACTACGATACAGACCAGTACATGCATCAAGGAGAATGTTGCTGCTCTTGAGATTCTTGTCCAGGTAGGGAGGGTCAGTGTAGTTGTGCAGGTAGTTGAGCCCGCCTTCCATGTCCAGCGCGACGTGCACCTCGCCACTGTCGACGTGCATCTAGCCAGCTACTCGCTGAGCGTGCCATTATCGGCAAACTCGAACACCACGCCGCTGGGCACACCCTTCAGGGTCATCATGTTCGTGATCGGCAGGTACACAACAAACTTGATCCAATTCATGACGTGGTGAACACAAAGGTGTTGTGCTTCCTGCACGTCACGGTGGGGTCTCCGCCTCGACAAGGAGCATCGTCTACGAGCTCGTGCCAAGGGGCGCCTCTTCATGGACGGAGGGTTTGGAAACGGGCGACGGCGCTGGCGGCAGTTCTCGGCCCGCTCGGTCAGACCGGTGGTGTCTTCAGGCTGACCCTTAGCAGGCCACCCTGACTCATGGGAGAAGTCGAACCCGGCGTGTGTGTACTCGTCGACTGCTGTAAGTACTCCTTTAATAAGGTTTCAAATGCCATAGCAGTTATCCACTTGTCGGTTTCTTTTCTATTTGAGGCTTTGAGAAACCTGATAGCGAGTTTCACTTTTGTGGGTTTACGTTATATTTGAATATCTGATAGCTCAGTGTTATAATGGTATCAAATATTATAAGTACTAGCTTCATTGATAGGTGTACATATCTCTGTGAACTACAAAGATTGTCGGGTCATGAAGGTAGATATTTGTTTATTAGCATGTATTTGTGGGTTGTTCCAGTTGCTGATTGAGGAAATTAATTTCTATGAAAACTCTACAGGATAATACAAAGAGTTCAAAGTCTGTGTTAACATCCTTGTGGCTAAAATGCTGAGAAATTTCCTGAGGAACGATGGATCATAGAAGATGGCACACCTTGGCTTGGGAAATATACTAGGGACCATCCTGGAATGATTCAGGCCAGGCTGAAGCAAAGGTTACTTGATTAAGATTTACATATGCCAGCAAACTGGTTAATACACTAACCATTTTCTAGCTCAAAGCTTCTGGTCCTATTCATATTTTCTTTGGTCACAATGGAGCCTTTATAGTGACAACAACGGAACTTCCTGGATAATGTCGAACAGCACATAAAAGTTGGTACCATGAATGCATTTTTTGAGTAGTTAGATGTCACTACAATCAGATGTTGGCTTATATACTTTGATTCATTAACTAGATGTAATTGAAGTTTAATGATTTATGCAGGTGGAATAATCAAACTTGAACATCCGTACAATCGATCTCTGGCGACGATGCGCGGCGGGACGAGCGGCGACACGAGCGGCGAGGCAGATGTGAGATGGCAGGTCTCCTTCGCCGCCGATCTCGCGACGTGTACGCTCACTCTCCACGACGGCGAGATCCTCCTGCGTCGAGATGCTCTCCGCTTGGTGCTCAAGGATGCGCGGGGTGTCACGGTGGATGCACGATATCTACGCACCGCGGAGGCGATCGACATTGGTGACGTCGTAGCTTTCCCGTGCCACTTCGCGAGGGTGCGCGATCGGCTGCCGGCGGCGGATCGAGTGGTGAGAACCACCGCGGTTCACGGGGCGGTTTGGAGCGGAAAAACTAGGCGGAGAGGCCGGTTCGGTTCGGGACGAACCCAAGGTCTCACAACCCTCCGTCAATGGTGGATGTGCGACATGTGGGAGGAAATCCAACCCTCCAGACCTCTTCCCAGCCACACACCGGAGGTATAAATCCCACGCCCCGACCGGTGCTTGACCTAGATTCCTCCTTCTCCCACTTCTGGGCGGCGGAGAGAAACCCTAGATCTAGGCCAGCAGAGTCATTTGGGTGGTGGAAAGGTAAGGTGGGGGGAGACGCGAGATCCTTCGCTACGGTGGCCGCCTCCTCTCCTATGGCGACCGAGGGGGGACGCGGGCACTATGGAGATCAGCGAGAGGTGCCCAGTGCGGGGCGAGCAGGAAGGGGATGGGCCGAGCTCCTGGGTGCGGCAATGGCCGAGGGGGAGAGCGTAACAAGTTCTCTTGGAGATGCGACGACGACGGGGGCCACACCAACTCCAACTCCAACTCGTCCAAGGCCGCGTCAGCGTCGGACGACACATCCAGATGGGAGGAGGCGGCGGGGAAACTCCGCGAGGTACACAACGGCGGGATCTGGGTGCAGAAAGCGCAGATGTCGTCGGGCTCGGCCGGTGCCGGGGCGCAGGCACTGTCGGGCTCGGGCGGCGCCAATGCAGAGAAGCGCACTCATCCACCACAGCAGCGGCCTCATGGAAAACAAAATTAGGTGCACCCTACCAAGAATCTTGACCTATGTCCAATCTGCAAGTCTCCTGAACATCCTCCTGCACGCTACCCTCAAGCTTTCTGTGAGCGTTGCAATAAACTAGGTCAAGCTTCTGTTTGCGTCGAGTTTCTGCCATGGGATTGCATTGCTCCTATGTGTGCCTTTCAGTCTAAAGGGCAGGGTTTCTATTTCATACATGATTTGTGTACTGTCAGTCAGGTTAAGGAGAGGGCCAATAGCATCGTTGTTACTATTGTAGAAGGGGAAACATCGACCCGTTAAATGGAGCTTGATCTTAGTGACTACTTGGCCACGGGCTGGCGTTGTTTTGCTCATGCCATTGGCCCTGGAGTTTTTGTTGTTAGATTTCCTAATCCCAGGGCTTTAGCTCAAATCTGCTATGTGGGCAAAGTCACTCTCAAAACAAGTGGTGCGGTGATACACGCCACACAGTGGTCATCTGCTGTGGGGGCCAAGGGGGTTATGGAGGTGGCCTGGGTGAAAGTCGGTAACGTTCCTCTGGACAAGAGAAGTGAAAGAAACCTAGCCTATGTTACATCTTTAGTTGGTGTTCCACTAGATATTGACGGTGCTACCTTACATCTCCCAAGTTCAGTTCGGGTTAAAATGGGATGCAGGAATGTGGATGAAATCCCTGTCATTGCTGAGGCAGTCCTTGGTGGTCATTTCTATGACTTCTTCTATGAAGTAGAACAGGTTTTGGTTAGGGATCCTGACAGAGGAAAAAAATCAGTTGAGATTACTCAGAAACCTGAACAAAATATGGGGAAAGATGGTCCTATTCAGACGGCTCCTGGAGCTAAGATGTTCAGTATCTCTCCCGGACCTGGGCTGGCTCCTTCCACGTCCAAGGGAGAGAAACAGGACATCATTCGGGAGTCGCAGGAAAGCGTTGAGTCTGATGATTCCTTACATACCACTTTGTTGATTGATACGATGGCCCAAGAACAGGACATGGGGGAGGATGGTGTAAGTAACCTTGACAATGAAAAAGAATATGTTTGTCATATATTCAAGAGTAGCCTAAAATTATACTCTGATGTTGTGAGATCATGTTCACAGGTGAATGAGGTGAATGAATACAAACGAAACAAGTTGGGTGGGGGCAATACATACAGAGTTGAGCTACCTGACAAAGCGGGGGAGGATGAGGTGATTCCTACTCCTCCTCTTGTCACCGAAGAAAATATGCGCTTCAGCTTGCGTAATGTGCAGAACAAAGCGGAAAGGATGGACGACAAGGCTATGGCAGCAATAAAAAAGAGAAACCTAGAAGGTAATCACAATAGTCCCAACTCCTTAGATACGCTATCTAATCCTGAATTAATTCTTAGAGCGGTTAAAATGGGAGTAAATATTCCTGATACAGATTTTGCTTGCATCGATGTGCTTAGAGAACTTGAAAAATATCGCCATAATGACATTCAGGAAGAAAAGAAAGAGGATGAAAAGAATATGGAGAATCCTATGATATTAATTAATGCCAAAGGGGACCAAACTCCCCTTAGTTTGATATGGGGCGATGAAAATGATATAGATGAGGAGAATTTCACAGTGGTTAAATCTAAAAAAAAAGATAGAAAAGTCAATGTGGTTATATCCAAACCTGTGACCAGAAGTCAAAAAAATCATGTCTCCTTGCTAGATAAAAAGGGTAATCCTACTCTGCCTCCTAGTAGGATTACCAGAAGAGGGAAAAATAACACCTTAATATGAATGGTATTTTCTGGAATTGCAGAGGAGCAGGGAAGAAAGGGATGTCTACCTGCTTCTCTGACCTAATGAGAGATCATTCCCTAGATTTTATAGGCCTTCAAGAAACTATGAAGAAAAAATTCTCCCGTAAGTCTTTAAGAAAGATGGACCCTTTCGATAGATATAATTGGAACTGGACTCCTTCTATTGGCAAATCTGGCGGTATCCTTTGTGGTATCAAGAAAGAAACTCTAGAGGTGGTATCCTGGATACCTGGTAACTTCCTACTTCAAGCTAACTTGTACGATGTTAAACACAAGAGTATGTGGACCCTTGTAGTGGTTTATGGAGCGGCCCAAGATGATAGAAAAGAGGAATTCCTTAATGAATTAGCTTATACTTGCTCTCAAATTCATGTCCCCTATATAGTGGGTGGAGATTTCAATATCCTCCGCAGCAGTGAGGAGAAGAAAAAAAAATTGACACACTCTCACTACACTGACAGATTTAATGATGTCATACAATCCCTGAATTTAAGAGAAATACATATGGGAGGGGGTAAATACACTTGGTCCAATAAATAGAAATATCCCACTTTGGAGAAATTAGACAGAGTCCTCATGAGTTTCGAGTTGGAAGAGCTATTCCCATTGGTATCTATCCGTAAATTGGTAAGAGATACTTCGGACCACAATCCCTTGCTTCTGGCCACTGATGTTGTGAAAACCAACCCCTCCCATGATTGAGAGTTCAGATTTGAACTACGCTGGCTTAAAAATGAAGATTTTTATATCAAAGCAAAAAAGATTTGGGAACAGCCTGTAAAGTCTGAAGATCCCATCGACATCTTAAACATAAAGCTAAAGCGTATCAAAAAATATTTCAAAGGATGTGGGGCTCACTCCTTTGGGCATTCTAGGAAAAGGAAAAAGTACATTAAAGAAGAACTGGAGAGAATAGAAAAGATGGAAGAAAATGGCCCACTTGGTTCAGAAATTTATGAAGAGATAACTGCCTTGTGTGCAGAATTAAACAAACTCCTGATTACGGAAGAGTTGTTTTGGTTATAACACTCCAATGAGCGTTGGTTGCTCAAAGGAGATCGAAACACAACCTTCTACCATAGAGTTGCAAATGGGAGGAAGAGAAAAAATACTATTCACTCATTCGCTGCGGGGGAGGTGGTGATTGAGGGTACACAGAACCTACTTGCACACGCAACCTCGTTCTACAAAGAACTTTTTGGCCCTGCTAGGGGCAACATGTTTCACTTATCTGCTGATACGTGGTCGGAAGAGGAAAAACTTAGTGAGGAGGATAACATCTTGCTCACTAGTGAATTCACAGAGGAGGAGGTGAAGAGAGCTTTGTTCGGGATGGGATGTAACCGAGCACCAGGGCCGGATAACATCCCAGCGGAATTCTATATGCATTGTTGGGAGTTTGTGAAAAAAGATATCATGCACTTGTTCGAAGCTTTCCATTCGAACAAGTTAGACATAGCTCGTCTGAATTATGGCATTATTACTCTAATTCCCAAGATGAAAGGAGCAAAGAAAATACAGCAGTATCGTCCAATATGTCTTCTGAGATGCCCATATAAGCTTATCACCAAGGTCTTAGATAACCGGGTGGCAATGTTTGCTGATATTCTGATCAGTAAGCACCAGAATGCATTTATCAAGCATAGAAATATCATGGACGGGATCCTCACTTGGCATGAAATACTTCATCATACTCATCATAAGAAAAAAGTGGGGGTGGTATTGAAATTAGACTTTGAGAAAGCCTATGATAAAATCAATTGGGAATTCCTCCTAGATTGTCACCGCGACCGAGGGTTTGGTGCAACCTAGTGCGGCTGGATCAAAAACATCCTATACAATGGTACTGTTAGCGTCAAGTTGAATAATGAAAGAGGACATTATTTTTAGAGCCATAAGGGGGTGCGCCAGGGCGATCCTCACTCCCCTTTTCTTTTCAACCTAGCTGTTGAAGCGCTGTCTAAGATGACCCGTAATGCTCAAAAAGAGAAACTTATCACGGGGTTGGCTCCGGATCTTGTTAAAGATGGGGTGGCCATTCTCCAATATGCTGATGACACAGTCATCTCCCTCGAGCATGATAAAAAAGCAGCCGTGAACCTGAAATTGTTACTATATATCTTCGAACTTATGTCTGGACTAAAGATAAACTTCTTGAAAAGTGAAACCTTGTGTGTGGCCTTTTATGCAGATTTGTTTAACTGTCAGATTGGTCATTTCCCTATGAAATATTTGGGAGTGCCGGTCAGCTATTCCACTCTTCGCAACTTGCACTAGAATTTTGCTGATGATAGATTTCTTCAATGCTGTGAAACTTGGATAGGCAATGCGGCCTCTTCGGGAGGAAGATTAATCCTCCTTAACTCCTCTCTCACTAGTATCATTTACTTCTATATGTCCATGTTTATTCTTCCTAAGATGGTCATTGAGAAGCTGGATAAACATCGTAAACGTTTTTTCTAGCAAGAACACGAGGGACACAAGAGATACCACTTAGTTAAATGGTCCAGAATTTGTAGATCTAAAAACAAAGGAGGCCTGGGAGTGAAAGATCTACGTAAACAGAATATTAGCCTTCTCACCAAATGGTGGTGGAAGCCAGAAACACAACAAGGGTTGTGGCAGGAGGTGATCCGGGCAAAGTATATGAAAAAAGACACGGTGACCTCTATCAAAAGCAAATTTAGTGACTCCCCTATGTGGAAGGCAATCATGAAGGTAAAGGAATACTACCTAGCAGGTAGGAAAGTAGTGCTGAATTCGGGCAATCTTGCTAGGGTACGGAAAGATCCCTTGAATCAAGAAATTTCTATGGATAAAAAATATCCTATGCTATATAGCATTTGCAATAAGCAAGAAATCACGGTGGAGAAATTTAGAAATGGTGTGGGGGATGATTTCTTCCGAAGGCAACTACACACGCCGCTGTTAGATCAGTGGAACGAGCTTAGAGCTATAGTTGACTCCCGGGTGCTGTCCGAGGAACCTGATCAAGTTATTTGGACTCTGGGTAAAAAGAAAAAAATTATGACCAGGTCGGTCTACGATCACCTGGAAAAAAACTTATCAGGGTGTAACTATAGGTGGATTTGGCAAACAAAAATCCCCTTAAAGATCCAAATTTTCATGTGGCAAGTCTTCCAGGATGCTATCCTGACTAGGGACGTCATGAGCAAAAGACGTTGGGCAGGCAACCCCAGATGCTATTTCTGTAGGGGGAGAGAGACGTCGACGCATTTGTTTTTCACTTGTCCTGTGGCCAGGGTAATCTGGAGGACGGTGGGGTGCGTTTTTGGCACGGACAAGTGCCTGCACAATATATGGCAATATTTCTCTTGGTGTTATGTCTTCCTCCCAGATGGAGAAATTTTTTATACATTTGGGCTTGCGGCCATCTGTTGGGCAATTTGGAACAGTCGCAATCAGGCTACCTTCGAGGGGGAAAAGTTATAGACTCCTTTCGCAGCAATTTATTCTGCATGTGGTTTCATGTCTTATTGGGCAGGTATGATGACTGGAGAAGATCAGGAGGCGATGGAGCGGGGGCCAAGATGCTCAGGGCCAACGCATCAAACATGATGAGGATCTGCGCGGCCTCAGGCGAGAAGGCACAAGACTGATCTGATAGGACGTGGTCAGCAAAATCTGGGTCGTGAGGATGTGGAGCTGATAGTCTTGGGGTCCTTCGTCATGCTTATTTTAGTTACTCTCTATCGCCTGCTCCTGTGTGAGCTTGTGGTGTCGCTCCTGCGTGAGCCTTTTGGCATCCTAAAAATTGTTGAACACTCCTGGTTTAGGTCTAGTTTGCGTTTTTGGGTGTCCTTGGGTTTTCGCCCCATGGTAAGCTGCTCGATGACGGGTGCTTATAGTGGGTTTCCCAAGGATGCTCTGAACTCGCTTTCCCCTTTCCAGTTTCCTTGGTAGCTTCAGTTTCGGAACTCTGTATTTCCATTATGTCAAAGTAATGGAAAGGGGTTATGCCCGGTTCAAAAAAAAATTATGCAGGTTCATGCATCAACTATCCTTACTAATGGGCAGTACTTCTTGAAGCTTGATTGTGAATTTGTGATCACTACATCAACTATAGCAATGCTATGTTTTATTTGCATGTATTTAAATTCCCCCTGATTTCAAAGAACAAGCCAGGCCACCTCTGTATCAACCCCCTCGCCCCCTCGCGTCGCCCCCGCGGGTGACCCAGGGGGAACCCTAGCCGCCGTCCTCTCGGCCCTCCTCCGCTTCCACCTCTCCTCGCCGCCGTCCGCAACGCCGCCGGGCAAAGCTTGGCTGGCTGGGTGGTGGAGGGGCATCTCTCCCCATTGAAGCATCTTGGACGACGCGGGACGATTAGATCGCGAAGAGGCGTTGGGCTAGCGCGGGGTCTGGCGGCGTGGCGGGCGAGCATCTTGGCGGCGGTGCATTGGGCGTCGGCGATGCGGTGCGGCAGCTGCAGCTTGGATGCAAGTCCACTGCGAGGTGGTGGCTGAGTGGTCTTCAGATCGGGTGGTCATGGGCGCCACCATGTTCAGGCCGGATCCATATGGATCTGGCGCTTGGATGTTGTCGGCCGGTGTAGAGTGGTGGTCTACGCCGCTGGCCTCGTCGGATTGTTGGATCCGGCGCCTGGAGATCTATGGCGGTTGTCCTTCTTCATCCTCCTTCCTGGTGGGTTGAGCCCCATGGCACTTGCATCTCTGCTGGCCTCGGTTCGTCTGGCTGTCGGATCCGGAACAGTCAGAGGTTTGGTGGTATATGTTGGGCACCGAAGGAAACTTTGGCCTGCTGGTCCGGCCCGGCATCGGCGGCGTCCCTCGACGCCGTTACCATCCCTGGAGGTGAAGCCGATGTCCCTCCTATCCAAATCCTAACCCCTCCCTGAAAGTGCGTTATATCGACTAGAGGGGGGTGAATAGGCAATTTTTATGAAATTCTTCACTGAGGAATTTCCCGGTGAGGAAATTCCTTGGCGAAGAACTACTAGCAGTGGAATAAGTACTCAAAAGTAAACATAACAGAACACAAGCATAGTCATCATGATGAAATGAAGACATGCATAGAGTACAGGAAGCGTAAGCACAGGATAACACATGATGAAGACAAACAGACTGAAGAAATTGAACTAAGGAAATTGAGAAAGTCTTCAGTCAAAGTCTTCAAACACAGATATGAACAAACACATAGCACAGTTATGAGGAAATGAAAGAGTTCAGGAAATAGAACCAGTAATCTTGGTGAAGATAATGATTTGGTAGACCAGTTCCAACTGCTGTCTCAATTGTATGTATGGTTGGAGCGGCTGAGTATTTAAACTCGAGGACACACAGTCCCGGACACCCAGTCCTGAACACGCAGCTCAGGACACCAAGTCCTCATCGTATTCTCCTTGAACTAAGGTCACACAAACCTCGTCGAATCACTCGTGGTAAGTCTTCAGGTGACTTCCGAACCTTCACAAACTTGGTCACTCGGCGATCCACAATTCCTCTTGGATGCTCTAGACCATGACACCTAACCGTCTGGAAGAAGCACAGTCTTCAAAGGTAACAAGTGTCGGATCCACGCAGGATCAATCTCTTCAGTGATGCTCAAGCACTTGGGGTTTGTAGGTGTTTGGGTTTGGGTTTTTCCTCACTTGATGATTTTCGCTCAAAGTCCTCGGAGGATGGGTTGCCCTCAAATGACAAGTGTCAGTTTCTCTCGGAGCAGCCAACCAGCTAGTGGTTGTAGGGGGCGGCTATTTATAGCCTAGGGAGCAGCCCGACATGATAAGACATAAATGCCCTTCAATGATATGACCGTTAGATGGATAGATATTTTGGGACAGCTGGCGCATAGCATAGCAACGGTCGGAATTTTGAGTAGCAAAATCCTCAGGGCTATCATGTTCCTCACTGTGTAGGCAATCCGCACTGGCGAATTCCTAACTCCTCATTTAGAATAAATTCTGTTGGGAATATGCCCTAGAGGCAATAATAAATTGGTTATTATTATATTTCATTGTTCATGATAACCGTTTATTATCCATGCTAAAATTGTATTGATAGGAAACTCAGATACATGTGTGGATACATAGACAACACCATGTCCCTAGTAAGCCTCTAGTTGACTAGCTCGTTGATCAATAAGATGGTTACGGTTTCCTGACCATGGACATTGGATGTCGTTGATAACGGGATCACATCATTAGGAGAATGATGTGATGGACAAGACCCAATCCTAAGCCTAGCACAAGATCGTGTAGTTCATTTGCTAAAGCTTTTATAATGTCAAGTATCATTTCCTTAGACCATGAGATTGTGCAACTCCCGAATACCGTAGGAGTGCTTTGGGTGTTGAGGGTGTCCTGGATTAGGGGGTGTTCGGGTAGCCGGACTATACCTTCAGCCGGACTCCAGGACTATGAAGATACAAGATTGAAGACTTCGTCCCGTGTCCGGATGGGACTTTCCTTGGCGTGGAAGGCAAGCTTGGCGATGCGGATATTCAAGATGTCCTACCATTGTAACTGACTTTGTGTAACCCTAACCCTCTCCGGTGTCTATATAAACCGGAGGGTTTTAGTCCGTAGGACAACTTCATCATACAACAATCATACCATAGGCTAGCTTTTAGGGTTTAGCCTCCTTGATCTCGTGGTAGATCTACTCTTGTACTATCCATATCATCAATATTAATCAAGCAGGACGTAGGGTTTTACCTCCATCAAGAGGGCCCGAACCTGGGTAAAACATCGTGTTCCATGCCTCCTGTTACCATCCGCCCTAGACGCACAGTTCGGGACCCCCTACCCGAGATCCGCCGGTTTTGACACCGACATTGGTGCTTTCATTGAGAGTTCCTCTGTGTCGTCGCCTTTAGGCCCGATGGCTCCTTCGATCATCAACAACAATGCAGTCCAGGGTGAGACTTTTCTCCCCGGACAGATATTCGTCTTCGGCGGCTTCGCACTGCGGGCCAAGTCGCTTGGCCACCTTGAGCAGATCGAAAGCTACGCCCCTGGCCATCAGGTCAGGTTTGGAAGCCTAAACTACACGGCTGACATCCACGGGGACTTGATCTTCGACGGATTCAAGCCACAGCCAAGCGCGCCGCACTGTCTCGATGGGCATGATATAGCTCTGCCGCTGAACAGCGCCTTGGAGGCCGCACACGCATCGGTTCCGACCATTGATTCAGAGCCTACTGCGTCGATCGAGGATCGGCAGTTGGACGCTGCCTCAGGGGCTGCGATCTCAGAGGCGATCAAGCCGAACTCCAGCCCCGCACTCCGCATGGCCCGTGACTCCGTGGAGCCGGATTCCTTTCCGAACTCCGAGCCCCCCATGCCCCTGCCGATCGAATCTGATTGGGCGCCGATAATGGAGTTCACCGCCGCAGACATCTTTCAGCACTCGCCCTTCGGCGACATCCTGAATTTGCTAAAGTCTCTCTCTTTATCAGGAGAGCCCTGGCCGGACTACGGTCGGCAAGGATGGGATTCGGATGATGAAGAAATTCAAAACCCACCCACCACCCACTTTGTAGCCACTGTCGACGACTTAACCGACATGCTCGACTTCAACTCCGAAGACATCGACGGTATGGACGACGATGCAGGAGACAAGCAAGAACCAACGCCTATAGGGCATTGGACAGCCACCTCATCTCACGATGTGTACATGGGGGATACCCCTAAAGGAAGCAACAATGAGGAAAACGGGGATGGAAAGAGGGACCGATCTCTCGAAAAACAATCAAAGCGTCGGCGTAAACACCGACCCAAGCCCCGCCTCGATAAAGACCCAGCCATAGAGCAGGATGAGCCGGTAGACGACGAGCATGCCTTAGAGCAACCGTCCCAACAGGACAACCCGGATAGAGAAACCGAACATCCCTCCCCCGGCGAAAATGGCATTCCGAATGACCCTACGCCGGACAAGCCCACGAAGCAGAAGAACCTCCACAAAGGGCTCATTGCAACCGCATGCAGCCTGAAAAAGCAGAAGCGGAAGCTAAAAACTGCGGAAGATGCACTCAGGATCAGATGGAGTAAAGTAATCAATACCGTACACAAATACGGCGACAGTCGCCGCACTAAAAGCTATCCGAAGAGAAAGCTACTGCCTGAATTCGACAAGGAGGCCTTAGAGTCCTCGCATTCCAAAAGTGAGAAAGCCACACGGTCGGATGGATGACCCCATGGCCAGCATAAAGCGGCAAGCAGCGCCACACTTAAGCCGGCATGCAACCCACTTAAGGATTCGCATCATGGCCTAGCCAGGTCCATTTACGGGCCAAGAAAGCAAGCTCTCATAAGCAATGCCGTAAAGCCATTATCAAAATTCGGCACACCCAAATACAGGGGTGCCGCACACCCCCTATGTTTCACCGATGAGGTCCTGGATTATGAATTTCCAGCGGGATTCAAACCCGTAAACATAGAGGCATATGATGGAACAACAGACCCTGGAGTCTGAATCGAGGATTATATCCTCCACATACATATGGCTAGAGGAGATGACCTCCATGCCATAAAATACTTACCCCTCAAGCTTAAAGGGCCAGCCCGGCATTGTCTCAAAAGCCTTCCTGAAAACACAATCGGAAGTTGGGAAGAGCTCGAGGACGCTTTCCGAGCAAATTTTCAAGGGACCTATGTCCGCCCTCCGGATGCAGACGATCTTAGTCACATAACTCAACAGCCCGGAGAGTCAGCTCGGCAATTCTGGAATAGATTTCTTACTAAAAAGAATCAGATAGTCGACTGTCCGGGCGCTGAAGCCTTAGCGGCTTTCAGGCATAATGTCCAAGACGAATGGCCCGCCAGACACCTCGTGTCACACCCTAGCTAGTCATGCATTAGAGTGTTGCATCATGTTTACTCTTTCATCAGAAACTTGAAATGGGGATCTGTGAAACCCTCAGAATCATTTTGAAAATGACCCAAATAAAAATTTCTCCAAAAGGGTCCAAGAAAATGCTCATGTTGATCTCTGAAAATATTGGACAGAGATAAAAATCAAACCAATATTTTTAGTGGCTCATGGACATTTATTTTGGGCATTTGGAATTAATGCATAAAATTTGCTTTGGAAATATATTTCTATATATATTAATATATGTCCAAATATTATGCCAATTATAAAGGAGCTCTGGAATAATATATCTAGCCCCTGAAAAATTTGGCATAAGTTAAATAAATGATTTAATATATTATTTAAATCAAAACAAATGTCAGAAATTAGGAAACAGAAAAAAATAAAAGGGAGAAGCTTACCTGGGCTCCTCCACTGTGCAGCCCATCCAGCTGGCCGGCCCAGCCAGCAGGCGGCCCAGCCCGCCTCCCTCCTCTGTCGTCTTCGTCCCGACAGAGGGAGGGGAGTGTGGCCGGCGCGCGCGCGCGCCACCGCGCCACGCCACCTCTCTCCCTGCCTGCCTGCCCTCCCCTCCTTGCCTCGATGCCCTGGACGACGCCACGCCTCCCCCCCTGCTCTCTCTCACTCGCCCTCGGCTCTTCCCTCCTCTCCCACGCTCTCTCTCTCACGGCCGAACACCACCGTCGCCGCCGTTCGCCTTAGCAGCCGTCTCCGGCCACCCCTCGCTCCCCCGACTAGCTCAGAAGCTCCGCCACAACCCCCTCTTCCTCCCCACCGCTCCACGGGCCTCCGGAAGCCCTGCATCGCCGCCACGTGGCCGTTCCCCTCCTCGGGCTCCGACCACCGTCGCCGTCGATTCGCCGTCTCCAGCGTGTCCCCGAGCCCGCTTCGACGCCCACTGCAACCGCGGTGAGCTACGCCACCGTTTCCCCCTCTTCTCCCCCTCGTTCCCTCACCGTAGCCTCCTCCCCACCACGGCCGAACCTCCGCCGTCGCCGAGCTCGCCGTCGACGCAGCTCCGGTGACCATTTGGTCACCCCGGCGAGTCCAACGAGTTCGTAAGTCTCTGTAGAGCATCCCTAGCGCCTCGCCTAGCTCGCTTTCGAGCTCCAACCCCGTTTCCGTGCACGACCGAACCCCGGCGGCCGCAGCCGACCTCGCCGCCGTCGACTCCGGCCACCTCAGGCACGACCACCACCACCGTTCGACGCGCGGGAGCAAGGGCTCTCCAACGAGCCCAAGCACAGCCTCGCCCGTGCCCTGTAGCGCGATCCCGCATCACGCCGCCGTCTCGGACCTCGCCGGCGTCATGTCGCCAGTGGGTTTGACCCACTTTGACCACGGCCGGAACCCCCCCTGAGTCCCTGACAGGTGGGTCCAGCCCTGTAGCTAATTAGGATTAGCGCTAACCACTGTTAGTTAACCCCCTGACACTGACCAGTGGGCCCCAGCGCCACTAATTAGTAATTAGGATTAATTTAACCCTGTTTAACCCCCCTGTCACTGACGTGTGGGCCCCACACGTCAGGTTTGACCTCAGCCAGCCGCAGTTGACCACTGACGTCATGCTGACGTCATGCTGGCGCAATAATTATATTTCTGGATTTAAATTAAATCAGGAAATTCCAGAATATTATTTAAACTTCAAAAATTCATAACTTTTATTCTGTAACTCCAAATTGGACAAATTATATATGAAAAATGATCAGAAAAATCCAATCTATCCATCTGTACTATTTTCATGCATGATCAAACAAGTTAAATTGATGTTTTAAGCAGAACAAGGAAAAGCACTTTAAAAGGCCATGTTTGAGTTTGAAATTTGAATCTTTGATTCAAATTTGTTCAAACCCTTCTGATTTTAGTTGCATTAGCCCAACACACTCATATTGCTATGTTTCATGCATGCATCATATTGTTGCACATTGTTTGGTGATGGTTGTGTGTCGGTGTCCTTTGCGACAGGTTCTGCCTCCGAGGAGTACCGTGATTACCCTAACGAAGAACCGTATCAGTGCATCGAACCATCAGGCAAGCAACCAACCATTTGATCATATCGATACAATCCCATGTTCTCGCTCCTGCTCTTTTTTACTGCATTAAGACAACGCGTTTCAAACTGCTGTGTGCTACGGTAGTTGAACCCATTTCCTCTGCATGACCTGTCATTGCCACAGTAACTAGACGAAACCCACTAGCATGTGTAGGAGTTGATTGAGCCATATGTATGTGTTGTTCCTACCTTGCTATGCCTGCTATGCTTAGAGTCGTGTCAGGTCTGGTTCATCTGGGTGATGGGCTAGAGTGAAATGTTATGTCAGTAATGAGAGTGGTGTGGTGAACACGATTTGGTAAAGGTATCGATGAGAGGCCATGTAGGAGTACATGGTGGGTTGTTTCATTGAAGCCGACCTTAAGCACTGAGATCTGTATGTGTGATTTAAGAATCAGCTACTACCATGCATTGGGCCCGAAACCAATGGACCCTCTCGGCTTATTATTCACCCTAGTTCTCCGTCCAGGAGTTGCAAGTAGTTTCTGGTGTTTGTAGCCTACTGGAGGCCGTGGACAGCGCTGACCGTAGGGGTGGGCTGTGATGCGGTAGGTACGTGGCACGGTGTACCGAATACCCGTTAGGTATCTCGGGAACCCTGTTCACATCGTTCGGGGCCGTATGGGAAACCTCGGCCGGACTCCCTGCGGATGGAACCTGGATAGGCGATAAACCTGGACTAGAGGCTTAGGTGATTAGGTAGGTCGTGGCCGACACCCACGTTGGGCTTCCGCTTGAAGGTTGCCGAGTACATGTCGTGTAAACGACGGTAAGTGGTGAGAGCGTGTATGAAGAAGTACACCCCTGCAGGGTTAACATGATCTATTCGAATAGCCGCGTCCGCGGTAAAGGACTACTTGGTTGCCTATACAGTTCATAGACAAGTAAATGGAAACTACTAAAAGCCTCAAGATAAGAGTGAGTGCCGAGGATGGCTCTTCCGTAGGAAGACGGAGGCGGATCCTCGGTAGTGTATTGAATTGGTGAGTAGTGGACTCGTGTGCGCAAAACCATTTCAAGTTGGAGTATCGTAGGATAGCCTAGCCAAGAGTCAAAGCTGGCTTGCTGCAATAACTCCACCAACCCTTCTTGATACTAAGCATGTATGTAGGATCTGATGTAAGTCTTGCTGAGTACCTTTGTACTCATGTTGCTATAATCTACATTTTTACAGAAGACGCTGCAACCCCTTCTGATGGGTTCTATGTAGACGTTGACATCAACGAGTAGGCTAAAGACCCAGGTGGTGACCCTGAGCTTGTGAAGGACCTTGTAGTATAGCTAGGCTTCCCAAGCCTCTTTTACTTTACTAGTTGTCTGTACTCAGACAAGTTACTTCCGCTGCTGGTTTGTATGACTGTATGACTTGTATGTTGGGTCGTGAGACCCGTACCTTCGTGTATGTTATGTATGGCTCCCTGAGCCTTAAATAAAGTACTTGTGTCGTAGAGTCATGTTGTGATGCTTCGTTGTATTTGCACATATCGAGCATATTGTGTGTATGATTGAAATGCTTGGTATGTGTGGGATCTGACTATCTAGTTGTTTATCTTTAGTAGCCTCTCTTACCGGGAAATGTCTCCTAGTGTTACCGCTGAGCCATGGTAGCTTGCTACTGCTCTGGAACACTTAGGCTGGCCGGCATGTGTCCTTCTTCGTTCCTGTGTCTGTCCCTTTGGGGAAATGTCACGCATTGAGTACCGGAGTCCTGTTAGCCCGCTACAGCCCGGTTTACCGGAGTCCTGCTAGCCCAGTGCTACAGCCCGGACCCACTTGCTGATGACCGACACGTTCGAAGCTGGGTCATGGATGCCTGTCCCTGTAAGTCTGTGCCACTTTGGGTTTACGACTAGTCATGTCAGCCCGGGCTCCTTATCATATGGATGCTAGCGACACTATCATATACGTGAGCCAAAAGGCGCAAACGGTCCCGGGCAAAGGTAAGGCGACACCCGTGGGGATACCGTGCATGAGGCCGCAAAGTGATATGAGGTGTTACCGGCTAGATCGATGTGACATCGAGTCGGGGTCCTGACAGCGTTGGCATCAGAGCCGGACTGCCTGTAGGTTCTCCAAGCCAAACTGGTCGATCTTGAGTCTAGAAATTCTTTAGTTATATGTAGGGGAATTGTTTGTGGGTTGGAACGTAAGGCTCTTTTTACTCCTTTATCTTATGACATTCTGATCTGAGTCAGTCCATTCTTCCACCGGGGGTTAAGGAATTAGGATCTATTCTCTCTATCAGGATCACGTGTTACTAATCAGTAGTACCTTATAGGTATGATGGATACAAGCCTAGTTCAGTTCTTCTACCATATTATGTTGCTAGGATGGACTCAAAATTTGATATGATGATGTTGAGTGTGTATGAAATCCTTTGTCAAATGTCTCAAAATCCTTCTTGAGCATTTACAGCTGTTATGCTGCCGAAATTTTGCTAGAAATTCTAATGCCTTTGCATTATGATTGTGCTTTCAGATGGCCACTCGCGACCTCAATCAAGTGGTTCGCCTGACTCGATGCCTAGATGTACCCGGCCATACTGCCAAGTTGGTCAGGGTAATGATTGAGGCTGGATACCGCTGGTATCCTGAGTACACGGTCGAAGAGCAATTCCGAGACTTTAATCAAAGCCAGTATCTCTGCACTGTCAGGATATTTCCATCTTATCCTGGATCCACCGAGCCTCTTCACTGCTCTTATGGACTCGGGGTTACCATTGAGATGGCTGTGCAGGACGCCGCCTACTCTATGATGACCATTATGCGAGTCAGATCTGGTCTATTTCGGGACTCTGATTTCCGGTATATGCCAGGATCACTTCCGGGAGCACAAGGGTATCTCCAGGCCATTTATGCTGATCCCACTCAGGAGGATTCACGGACTCGCACCACTGCTGAGATGCTCGAGGATAAGGACCGTGAAAATCGGGCCTTGAGGTTAGAGCTCTTCAATACCCGTGCTGACCACTGGGCCACTTTGACTCGGTTCGCACCGGCGGTGCAAGCTGGATATTCAGATATGCGCGATCTCTATCCTGTGAGATCTGCTCTGCCAGACGTGATGGTTTGGCGTGATGTAGGAGGCATCACCCCACCTCGCGGTCCCCGCAGGCCACCGTCTGTTGGTCCAAGGCCTCATCCTAGCCCCTATGGTCCACAAGCTCCGCGAGATCGTCTGTTTCCGGATGATCATGTTGAGCTTCCAGGCTATGGAGGTGACTTTTATGAGGACTACTACGGATCGGTCTGAGTTAGTGGTAGTATCACTAGTTCGCACTAGCTGTGTCGTCTATCGTCCCGCGTGACTCGTGGGATATGACCTAGTTTGTACTCTTTCCGGAGGTGTAGAAAAATAATGTATAGGAGCTTGGAATGCCTCCGATGAGATGTAATCCTTTTCTCACCGTAATAGTACTTTGTTTGGTCTTGTACTAAACCCTGTATGGTGTGTATGACGATGGAATAAAAGAAGCAGTTTCTGTTTTTACCATGTCATACGGATGATCATCTTGCATTTCGAGTTATTCCTTACATTCTGTATCCTATGTCGGAATTTTATCATTCTGACTAAATCATTGTCTTGTTACCTAGGATGGTCAACACGCGCGCTAACCCTGCTTCTCAAGAGCAGGCCGAAGGCAGTGAAGGCAGGAATGAAAATCTGCCTCATCCTCCTTCACTAGCCGAGGTTATGATGGAAGCTGAGAGAAACAAGCGGGAGACCAACCGTTTGTTGGAGCGTATTGAACAGAACACGGCACACCATCAGAGGACTAACGTGGTGTCACTCAGTGATTTTATCAAATTACATCCACCCACGTTCCACCACTCTGTCGAGCCTCTCGACGCTGATGACTGGCTTCGCAGTATCTCTCACAAACTGCGTTCCGCGCTGGTAGCGGAGGCTGACAAGGTCACCTTTGCTGCATATCATCTTGAAGGCCCCGCCAGTCTATGGTGGGAAAATTATGGAGCTATGCGCCCAGCGGGCCATGTCACTACTTGGGCTGAGTTCAGCGAGGCTTTCCGTGAACACTCCCGGAAAGCCTGTTAACCATACCCACAGAGATTGTTGGGTTTTCAAACAATCCGGCAGACTCAACGCCGAACACAAGGGGCTCGACACACCAAGCGAAGACGAGCACGAACCCCAAAAGCAGAGTACCAGGAAACAAAAGAATTTCCCACAAGAAGTAAAAACAGTAAACTTACTCCACATAACAAAACGTGCGGCGCCCATAAAGGTACGCGCCCCACGGCCTATCCCAAAGGAATCCCACCACTGGTTGTCAAAACCAATCATCTTCGATCACCTGGATTATTCTAGAAGTGTCAGGAACCCAGGCTGGACTGCCCTGGTACTCGATCCAATAATTAGCGAACTCCAGTTTACAAATGTCCTTATGGACAGTGGCAGCGGACTCAACCTGATATATCAGGACTCAATCCTCCACATGGGGATCAACCCAAAAAGAATTCACCACAGCAAAACCTCCTTTCAAGGAGTAACGCCAGGTCCGGACACCCATTGCATGGGTTTTCTCCGGCTCGAGGTTATTTTCGGCTCTGCCGATAACTTCCATCGCGAAAAGCTGACTTTCCACATCGTCCCATTCTCAAGTCGCTATCAAGCACTACTGGGACGCGAAGCTTTCGCCCGCTTTAACGCAATACCGCATTATGCATCTCTTACGCTTAAGATGCCCGATCCACGCGGCATCATCTCCTTAAAGGGGAAGCAGTGAGAACACCTCCCCCAAGCGGAGGATTGTGTGGCCGCTTTAACAGCCCCACAATACAATGGCTTCACCAGCCAGAACATCGGAACAGGTCATTAAGACCACGGACACGGATAGACGAGTCCGGCACAAAAGTATCGTTGATAAAGGCTTAGTGGCCATATACCCCTGCATTAGGGGCTTCACACGTATAAAATAAGAGACAATAAAGCTCAGTTTTTTATATTTTACTTTACACTTTGTTTATTTCATATAACTTTTGTTCGGCACGCCCCTTTTTCAACTTAGTTGCTCTCTTTTTACAGATGAACATTGTGCTGCGCCCGTCCAGGATACGGCACAATGGAGACACAGGCGCAGACGTGCAGTAGGGACCCGTTCCAAGGATTCTTTTCAGATTAAGACCCTGCGTAAACCTTTTTTACTGTCTCTTGTTGATACACATCCCCTGGTTCTATGACCAAGGAGGAGGCTGGCGTCTTGGCATGTGGTCATGTCAGAATTCTTGCGCGTACCTGGACACTAGGGGCTTATACCTCAGAGCATTACCTCGCCCGGTCTCATAAAGACCGAATACCTTAGGGAGTGTTCGGCGTCGTGAGTTTGGCCTTATATGCATCAGCTCCGAGTCATGATTTTGGTCAAATGTTGGGTTGCCCGGCTCCTGTGTTCGTCCGCCTTACGTTCCGCTCTATCGGCTAAGGCGGCACCAGGAGAACTACTGCGATTGTGCCCTGGTTCGGCCAGGCGAGCACCTCAGTAGAGAAAGCCGAAAACCGACTGTCATGATATGGCGTGAGACTGGTCAACCACTCGATGACTCTCCGGAATCTGTAGGATTCCTCCACATTAACAAAGGGCCGTTTCCCGGCCAGGCACATACGCGCCCCGAATTTGGGCGAGCGCAGTCGCCACCAGGGGCTACCTAAATAGTCTCATTGTCAAGCTCCTATGAAAGTGTTAAAGAATTATAGTCCGGTTGCCTAGCTCGCTGCGCTATCACCTCCTTTGTAGGACCAAGACTGTGGATTAAGTGTGAAAATGCGCCTTCTGCGAGCACCCCCACACTATGTGCATGGGGGCTGAAGCCAACGACTGCAATCTTTCAGATTTTGTATATATATCTTAAAACGGCCGCACAGGAGGTGTTCCAAATACTTGAAGGCACAAGTATAAAAGGCTACTACAATTCATCAAAATATTGCTTTATAATTACATATGCTATCAGAACATAGCATCCTTCGAGCACTGCGTCTCTATTACACGAGAGCCTTCAAGGACTTCCTGAAAATAGTGCTCGGAGGGTACTCGGCTTTTGTCCGAATCTCGGGATGCAACAACGGTGGTCTCCATCTCTGCCCAGTATGTCTTGACATAGGCAAGAGCCATCCGTGCGCCCTCTATGCATGTTGACCTCTTCATCGCATTGATACGTGGCACCGCGTCAAGGAATTGCTGCACCAAGCTGAAATAACTCTTCGGCTCCGATCTCCCCGGCCACAGATGACCCATGACGTACTTCATGGCGAGTCCGGACAATCTATTCAGTTCGGCCCATTGAGCCAGACGATCGTCCACTGCCAGTGGATGCTCTGGATTCTAGAACTGCGACCAGAAAAGCCTTTCCACTTCGCGATCTTCTTGATCTCAAAAGTATTCGATCGCATCAGCAGCACTCGCTGCCAAATCCATATAGGTGTCCTCCGCACTTCACATCCGGTCCAACGGAGCAAACTTCGGATCGCAAAACTTCCTCCGTAGCATAAAGGGCTTTCCAGCCACAATCTGTTCGGCCTGACGCAGCTCCTCCTTCGCAGCTCTCATCGCAGAGCGAGCATCCTTGGCATCAGCAACGGCCTTCTCTAAGTTCGTCTATCTCGCCCGGTCTTCTTTCTCAAGAAACTTGCAACGGTCAGCAGCACTTTTTAACTTCATGGCCATCACGGCCATCTCCTTCTTGCTTCAGCGGTGAGCAGCCTGTTCGGCTCTCAGCTCTTCAAGGGCCTTCTCGGCAGCCGCATCACTTTTCCTGGCTTGTTCCTTAGCTCAGGCAAGTTCCGCCCGAAGACTCTCCACGGCGGCCGCACCATCTGCGTCAAGCACATACATTGTAAGATACTGGCATAAAGCTCCTCTTACCAGATGCTGCCCGAGGAATTGCATACCTTGAGCCTCATCAAGCTGCTCGTTGACGAGCGCGATTTCGGCATCTTCCACATCAAGTTGCCGCTTTAGTTCGGCAAAATCATCAGTTCGACTCGATTCCGGACACTTCGCCACCTGTATACAAAGGCGACATTTTAGACCTGGGATTATGATCCTCTGCGCGCCGTCAATTTTGACAACGCACAGAGTCTCAGGGGCTACTATCTACACAGGGCGCATCTTGTTTATGCGCAATCGACAAAGAAGTACATTATCAAACGTACCTCAAAACCCGTCAGCAAACTTCTGACGGCCTCATGCAATCCGCTTTCCGCAGACGAAATCCTTCCAATCACCGTACCCATCAATGCACGGTGCTCCTCTGAGATGGAAGCTCGCCCCAGCAGAATCATCAGCTCCTCCGACCGCGCATCGGACGGTGCCGGACTCGTCCTATGACCTCCATCGAAGGCCGGACGCGGAGAACCTTGGGGGGACATATGGCTACCTTCCACCCCTGCCGGATTCCGAGAAACCCTCCGCGACAACACCTCAGGGTCGCCCGCCTCGCCAGGCGGTACGGCAGGGGGAGGCGTTCCACTCTCCATCATCTCCGGAAGAAGATCCCCCGAAGACGAGCTCTGCTGAGAAGGGCTGAGGTCCGAGCTACAAAGTAAAATTTCGGTTAATCTTCTCAGATAAAAAGCAAGGATTTCTCTCATCCCTCTAAAGGAAAATCTTTCTCTACTTACGGCTCGCTGGAGGGCTGATCCCTTTGAGGGCATAGTTCGGCCAAGGATCTCCCCGGCGTCGGACCCTCTGACGAGGACTTTTTCCCCTGCTTTGAGGCCATGGTCTCCGGGTCGTCAGAGGCGGCCCTCTTCTTCCCCTTAGGAAAGGAATTGTCGGTTCTTCCCTTCGGAACAGCCTCCTTCAAGGAGGCCATAGTTTCCTTGTCCCCCCCCCCCTCACTTCCCTCTAAAGGCACGATCTTCAACATCCTGACTAGCACGGGATCCGGCCTGGCCTCAGGAAGGGGAGCCGGACACCTGATCAGCTTTGCCTTCGCTATCCGCTCCTGTTTAAAAGGACAGCTCTTTTAGGGGCGAATTTATGACAATTTTACGGATAGCGAGTCCGGGCACAAGGTTACTTACTTGAGTATCCGGGCGATTGCAGCTTAAACCTGCATCCTCGGTCAAATCCAGACACATTGCTTGTGATCCGAAGAACATTTTATACATCTCCACGGGCATTGCGCCCATAAAATGTTGGAGAGCTCGTGGTCCCTCCGGATTAAACTCCCACAGACGAAGGGAGCGACATTTGCCGGGCAGTGTTCGGTGAATCAGCATGACCTGCGTCACCTTGACCAGGTTGAGGTCTCTTTCTAAGAGATACCTAATGCGGCCCTGCAACAAGGGCACATCTTTGGATAACCCCCAATCTAATCCTTTGTTGACCCATGACACTAGCTGTGGTGGGGGACCCGAGCGAAAGGCAGGAGGCGCCACCCACTTGGCGCTCCTGGGAGCGGTGATATAGAACCACTCTCATTGCCACAAGCCGAGCTCCTCTTGAAAGGAGACCTCGGGCCATGGAGCATCAGCATTCTTACTTATGACAGCGCCTCTGCACTCTGCGTGCCGTCCCTCGATCATCTTCGGCTCCACTCCAAAAGTCTTGAGCCATAATCCGAAGTAAGGAGTAACACGGAGGAACGCTTCGCACACAACGATGAATGAGGAAATGTGGAGGATGGACTCCGGAGCTAAGTCATGAAATTCCATCCCATAATAGAACATCAGCCCCCTCACGAAGGGATCCATCGGGAAGCCTAACACCCGAAGGAAGTGAGACATGAACACTATGCTCTCACCGGGCTGGGGACTGGGAATAGCCTGCCTTTGAGCAGGCAACCTATGCAAAATTTCGGCGGTCAAGAACTTAGCCTCTCTCAACTTTAGCACGTCCTCCTCCGTGATGGAGGAGGGCATCCATCGGCCTTGAAGGTCGGAATCGGACATTGTTGAAGGTCCGAAGCGCCTGGAATCTGGAGCCTAGGGTGTTGGAACTCGAGGCGACGGGAGAACTTGTTTTGAGATTGGAGAAAAGGAGTAAGGCCTTGGTCTCTTTATAAGAGGTTGAATACCAGGAGCCCTCCCCATAACCGTTTGGGACTCGCCTTTAATCGAGAAGACATGCTAAATGGCGTGGTTGGGTTACCAACGTCCGTATTGATGAGAATCCCGTAAATGGGGGACACGATCTCTGCTTTGACAAGACGTGCCAAGGAAACCGCCTCGCAAAACACGCTGAGGTGGAAAAGTGAAAATGATTCGAATAAAGGCTTGGCCGTAGTGTGATGTCATGCTGCGGAATACGTCAGCAAATTAGATTTGTGTTAATATTATTCTCTCTGTGGCAATACGTGGAAACTTATTTTGCAGAGCCGGACACTACTCTTGGTGTTTACAAACTTTTATGAAGAATTTGGAGGAGGAACCCGCCTTGCAATGCCGAAGACAATCTACCGCCGGACTCGTCGTCATTGAAGCCTGGTTCAGGGGCTACTGAGGGAGTCCTGGATTAGGGGGTGGTCGGGTAGCCGGACTATACCTTCAGCCGGACTCCGGGACTATGAAGATACAAGATTGAAGACTTCGTCCCGTGTCCGGATGGGACTTTCCTTGGCGTGGAAGGCAAGCTTGGTGATGCGGATATTCAAGATCTCCTACCGTTGTAACCGACTTTGTGTAACCCTAACCCTCTCCGGTGTCTATATAAACCGGAGGGTTTTAGTCCATAGGACAACTTCATCATACAACAATCATACCATAGGCTAGCTTTTAGGGTTTAGCCTCCTTGATCTCGTGGTAGATCTACTCTTGTACTATCCATATCATCAATATTAATCAAGCAGGACGTACGGTTTTACCTCCATCAAGAGGGCCCGAACCTGGGTAAAACATCGTGTTCCTTGCCTCCTGTTACCGTCCGGCCTAGACGCACAGTTCGGGACCCCCTACCCGAGATCCGCCGGTTTTGACACCGACAGGTGTGCCAAACGTCACAACGTAACTGGGTGGCTATAAAGGTACACTACAGGTATCTCCGAAAGTGTCTGTTGGGTTGGCACGAATCGAGACTGGGATTTGTCACTCCGTGTAAACGGAGAGGTATCTTTGGGACCACTCGGTAGGACATCATCATAATGTGCACAATGTGACCAAGGAGTTGATCATGGGATGATGTGTTACGGAACGAGTAAAGAGACTTGCCGGTAACGAGATTGAACAAGGTATCGGAATACCGACGATCGAATCTCAGGCAAGTACAATACCGATGGACAAAGGGAATTGTATACGGGATTGATTGAATCCTTGACATCATGGTTCATCCGATGAGATCATCGTGGAGCATGTGGGAGCCAACATGGGTATCCAGATCCCGCTGTTGGTTATTGACCGGAGAGTTGTCTCGGTCATGTCTGCATGGTTCCCGAACCCGTAGGGTCTACACACTTAAGGTTCGGTGACGCTAGAGTTGTTATGGGAAATAGTATGTGGTTACTGAAGGTTGTTCGGAGTCCCGGATGAGATCCCGGACATGACGAGGAGCTCCGGAATGGTCCAGAGGTGAAGATCGGTATATTGGACGAAGGGTATTGGAGTCCGGAATTGTTCCGGGGGTACCAGGTGATGACCAGCGTGTCCGAAAGGGGTTTCGGAGGCCCCATCAAGCGTTGGGGGCCTTATGGGCCAAGGGGAGAGGGCACATCAGCCCACTAAGGGGCTGAGCGCCCCTCCCACCCCATCTCATGTAACCAGGAGAGGTGGGGGCGCCACCCCTAGGGCAGCCGCCCCTCCCGGCTTGGGGGGCAAGTTTCCTAGGGGGTGGGGGCGCCCAAACCCATCTAGGGTTTCCCTTGTGGCCGCCGCCCCTCCCCTAGGGAACCCTAGGGCGCCTCCCCCTCCTCCCTTCCCCCTATATATAGTGAGGGAGAGAGAGGGCAGCCGCACCCTTCCCCTGGCGCAGCCCTCTTCCTCCTCCAACACCTCATCCTCCTCCGTAGTGCTTGGCGAAGCCCTGCCGGAGAACCACGAGCTCCATCACCAGCACACTGTCCTGCTGTCAGAGTTTTCCCTCAACTTCTCCTCTCACCTTGCTGGATCAAGAAGGAGGAGACGTCTCCCAACCGTACGTGTGTTGAACGCGGAGGTGCCGTCCGTTCGGCGCTAGGATCATCAGTGATTTGGATCACGACGAGTACGACGCCATCAACCCCGTTCACTTGAACGCTTCCGCTTAGCGATCTACAAGGGTATGTAGATGCACTCTCCTTCCCCTCGTTGCTAGATTACTCCATAGATTGATCTTGGTGATGCGTAGAAAATTTTGAATTTCTGCTACGATCCCCAGCAGTGGCATCATGAGCTAGGTCTATGCGTAGTTTCTATGCACGAGTAGAACACAAAGCAGTTGTGGGCGTCGATTTTGTCAATTTACTTGTCGTTACTAGTCTTATCTTGATTCGGCGGCATCGTGGGATGAAGCGGCCCGGACCGACCTTACACGTACTCTTACGTGAGACTGGTTCCACCGACTGACATGCACTAGTTGCATAAGGTGGCTAGCGGGTGTCTGTCTCTCCCACTTTAGTCGGATCGGATTCGATGAAAAGGGTCCTTATGAAGGGTAAATAGAAATTGGCATATCACGTTGTGGTTTTCGCGTAGGTAAGAAATGTTCTTGCTAGAAACCTATAGCAGCCACGTAAAAACTTGCAACAACAATTATAGGACGTCTAACTTGTTTTTGCAGCATATGCCTTGTGATGTGATATGGCCAAAAGGATGTGATGAATGATATATGTGATGTATAAGATTGATCATGTTCTTGTAATAGGAATCACGACTTGCATGTCGATGAGTATGACAACCGGCAGGAGCCATAGGAGTTGTCTTAATTTATTTATGACCTGCATGTCAACATAAACGTCATGTAATTACTTTACTTCATTGCTAAAGCATTAGCCATAGTAGTAGAAGTAATAGATGACGAGATAACTTCAAGAAGACACGATGATGGAGATCATGATGATGGAGATCATGGTGTCATGCCGGTGACAACGATGATCATGGAGCCCCGAAGATGGAGATCAAAAGGAGCAAAATGATATTGGCCATATCATGTCACTATTTGATTGCATGTGATGTTTATCATGTTTTACATCTTATTTGCTTAGAACGACGGTAGATTAAATAAGATGATCCCTCGCAATAATTTCAAGGAAAGTGTTCCCCCTAACTGTGCACCGTTGCGAAGGTTCGTTGTTTCGAAGCACCACGTGATGATCAGGTGTGATAGATTCTAACGTTCAAATACAACGAGTGTAAGCCAGATTTACACACGCAATACACTTAGGTTGACTTGACGAGCCTAGCATGTATAGACATGGCCTCGGAACACGGAAGACCGAAAGGTCAAACATGAGTCGTATAGAAGATACAATCAACATGAGATGTTCACCGTTGATGACTAGTCCGTCTCACGTGATGATCGGACACGGCCTAGTCGATTTGGATCATGTTTCACTTAGATGACTAGAGGGATGTCTATCTGAGTGGGAGTTCATTAAATAATTTGATTAGATGAACTCAATTATCATGAACATAGTCTAAATTGTCTTTGCAAATATGTTGTAGATAAATAGCTCACGTTGTAGCTCCCTGTTTCAATACGTTCCTAGAGAAAGATTAAGTTGAAAGATATTGTAAGCAATGATGCGGACTAGGTCCGTAGTCCAAGGAGTGTCCTCACTGCTACACAGAAGGCTTACGTCTTTGATACACCGCTCGATGTGCAAACCCCTACAACATCGTCTGTGGATGTTGTGAACACCTGACAGACACATCCTGATGACTACTTGATAGTTTAGTGCACCATACTTTACGGCTTAGAATCGGGATTCCAATGACGTTTTGAACGCCATAGAACATATGAGATGTTCCAAGAGCTGAAATTGGGATTTCAGGCTCATGCCCGTGTTGAGAGGTATGAGACCTCTGACAAGTTCTTTTGCCAACAAGATGGAGGAGAATAGCTCAGCTAGTGAGCATGTGCTCAGAATGTCTGGGTGCTACAATCACTTAAATCAAGTGGGAGTTAAACTTCCAGATAAGATAGTGATTGATAGAGTTCTCTAGACACCATCACTAAGCTACTAGATCTTCGTGATGAACTATGACATGCAAGGGATGGAGTTGATCCCAGAGTTGTTTGCGGTGCTTAAGACCGCAAAAGGTAGAAATCAAGAAGGAGCATCAAATGTTGATGGTTTAACAAGACCACTGGTTTCAAGAAGGGCAAGGGCTAGAAGGGAAACTTCATGGATGGCAAACCAGTTGCCGCTCCAGTGAAGGAACCCAAGGTTGAACCCAAACCCGAGACTAAGTGCTTCTATTGTAAGGGGAATGGTCACTGGTAGCGGAATTACCCCAAATGCATGGTAGATAAGAAGGCTGGCAACTTCAACAAAGTATATATGTGTCATTAATGTCTACCTCACTAGTACTCCTGGTAGCACATGGGTATTGGATACCGGTTCAGTTGCTATTAATGGTGACTTGAAGCAAAAGCTACGGACTAAATGGAGACTGGCTAAGGGCGAGGTGATGATGTGTGTTGGAAGTGTTTCCAAAGTTGATGAGATCACCATCGCACACTCCATCTTCCTTCGGGATTAGTATTGAACCTAGATAAATGTTATCTGGTGTCTACGTTGAGCATGAATATGATTAGATCATGTTCATTGCAATACGGTTATTCATTTAAGTTAGGGAATAATGGTTATTCTGATTACATGAATAATACCTTTCATGGTCATGCACCCTATGTGAATGGTTCATTGAATCTCGGTCGTGGTAATACACATGTTCATGCCAAAAGATGTAGAGTTAATAATGATAGTACCACTTTCTTGTGGCACTGCCGCTTAGGTCATATTGGCGTAAGATGCATGAAGAAACTCCATGTCGATGGATGTTTGGAGTCACTTGATTTTGAATCGCTTGACACATGCGAGCCATGCCTCTTGGGCAGGATGACTAAGACCCCGTATCAGGTACAATGAAACGGGCAAGTGACTTGTTGGAAATCATACATGATGATGCGTGTGATCCAATGAGAATTGAAGCGTGCGGTGGATAACGCTATTTTCTCATCTTCACTGACAATTTGAGTAGATATAGGTATATTTACTTAATGAAGCACAAGTCTGAAACGTTTGAAAAGTTCAAGTGATTTCAGAGTGAAGTTAAGAATCATCATAACAAGAAGATCAAATTCATGTGATCTGATCAATGAGAATTTCTGAGTTATGAGTTTGGCAAACACTTAAGACATTGTGGAATTGTTTCATAGTTGAAGCCACCTGGAACACCACAGCGTAATGGTGTGTCCGGACGTCGTAATCGAACCTTATGAGATATGGTGCGATCTATGATGTATCTTACCGATCTACCATTTTCATTTTGAGGTACGCGTTAAAGACAGCTGCATTCACTTTAGATAGGACACCATCTAAGTCCGTTAAGACGACATCGTGTGAACATTGGTTTGGCAAGAAACCAAAGTTGTCGTTTCGTAATGTTTGGGGCTGTGATGCTTAAGGCTTCAGCCAGAGAAGCTCGAACCCAAAGCGGGCAAACACATCTTCATAGGATACCCAAAGGTGACAGTTGGGTATACCTTCTATCTCAGATCCGAGGGCAAATTGTTTGTCGCTAAGAAAGGGTCCTTTCTCGAGAAGGAGTTTCTCTCGAAAGAATTGAGTGGGAGGAAGATAGAACTTGATGAGGTTGTCGAACCTTTATTTCAACCAGAGAGTGATGCAACACAGAAAGATGTTTTCTGTGGAGCCTACATCTGTTGAATAGGAAGTTAATGATAGTGATCATGAAGCTTCGGATCAAGTTGCTATCGAACCCCGTAGGTCGACAAGGATATGTACTACTCCTGAGTGGTACGGTAATCCTGTCTTGGATATCATGTTGTTAGACAACAATGAACCTACGAGCTATGGAGAAGCGATGGTGGGCCCATATTCCAACAAATGGTTAGAAGCCATGAAATCCGAGATAGGATCCATATATCAGAACAAAGTATGGACTTTGGTGGACTTGCCCGATGATCGGCAAGCCATTGAGATAAATGGGTCTTTAAGAAGATGGACGTGGGCGGTAATGTTACCGTCTATGAAGCTCGACTTGTGGGAAAGAGTCTTTTCACAAGTTCAAGGAGTTGACTACGATGAGAATTTCTCACCCGTAGCGATGCTTAAGTCCGTCGGAATCATGTTAGCATTAGTTGTATTTTTCGATTATGAAATCTTACAGATGGATGTCAAAACAAGTTTTCTTACCAGTTTTTGTAAGAAAAGTTGTATGTGATACAATAAAAGGTTGTGATGATCCTAAGGATGCTAAAAGGTATGCTGGCTCCAGCAATCCTTCTATGGACTAGAGCAAGCATCTCGGAATCGGAATATATGTTTTGATGGAGTGATCAAAGCTTTTAGGTTTATACAATGTTTGCTAGAAACTTGTATTTACAAGAAAGTGAGTGGGAGCACTACAACATTTCTGATAAGTATATGTGGATGACATATTGCTGATTCGAAATAATGTAGAATTTCTGGAAAGCATAAACGGTTGTTTGAAGAGTGTTTTTCAAAGGAAGACCTGGATAAAGCTGCTTACAAATTGGGCATCAAGATCTATAGAGATAGATCAAGACGCCTAATGATACTTTCAAAGAACGCACACCTTGACATGTTTTTGAAGGAGTTCAAAATAGATCAGTCAAAGAAGGGGTTCTTACCTGAGTTGTAAGTTGTGAAGTTGAGTAAGACTCAAAGCTTGACCACGGCAGAAGAAAGAGGAAGGACGAAGGTCGTCCCCTATGCTCTTGTCATAGGCTCTATACGGTATGCCATGCTGAGTAACGCACCTGATGTGTGCCTTGCCACATGTCTGGCAAGAGGGTACAAAGGTGATCTAGGACTGGATCACCAGATAGCGGTCAAAATTATCCTTAGAGGAATAAGGAAATGTTTCTCGGTTATGGAGGTGATAAAGAGTTCGACGTAAAGAGTTATGTCGATGCAAGCTTAACACCTATACGGATAGCTCTGAGTAGAGATACCAGATACGTATAATGGAGCAACAATTTGGAATAGCTCCAAGTGGAACGTGGTAGCAGCATCTATGATATGACATAAAGTTTTGCGAAATACATAGGGATCTGAATATGGCAGGACCCGTTGACTACAACCTCTCTCACAAGCATAACATGATCAAACCCAGAACTCTTTGAGTGTTTATCACATAGTGATGTGAACTAGATCATTGAGTCTAGTAGACTCTTGGATGTTGGTCACATGGCGATGTGACCTGTGAGTGTTAATCACATGGCGATGTGAACTAGATTATTGACTCTAGTGCAAGTGGGAGACTGTTGGAAATATGCCCTAGAGGCAATAATAAATTGTTTATTATTATATTTCATTTTTCATGATAACCGTTTATTATCCATGCTAAAATTGTATTGATAGGAAACTCAGATACATGTGTGGATACATAGACAACACCATGTCCCTAGTAAGCCTCTAGTTGACTAGCTTGTTGATCAATAAGATGGTTACGGTTTCCTGACCATGGACATTGGATGTCGTTGAAACGGGATCACATCATTAGGAGAATGATGTGATGGACAAGACCCAATCCTAAGCCTAGCACAAGATCGTGTAGTTCGTTTGCTAAAGCTTTTCTAATGTCAAGTATCATTTCCTTAGACCATGAGATTGTGCAACTCCCGGATACCGTAGGAGTGCTTTGGGTGTGCCAAACGTCACAACGTAACTGGGTGGCTATAAAGGTACACTACAGGTATCTCCGAAAGTGTCTGTTGGGTTGGCACGAATCGAGACTGGGATTTGTCACTCCGTGTAAACGGAGAGGTATCTCTGGGCCCACTCGGTAGGACATCATCATAATGTGCACAATGTGACCAAGGAGTTGATCATGGGATGATGTGTTACGGAATGAGTAAAGAGACCTACCAGTAACGAGATTGAACAAGGTATCGGGATACCGACGATCGAATCTCGGGCAAGTACAATACCGATGGACAAAGGGAATTGTATACGGGATTGATTGAATACTTGACATCGTGGTTCATCCGATGAGATCATCGTGGAGCATGTGGGAGCCAACATGGGTATCCAGATCCCGCTGTTGGTTATTGACCGGAGAGTTGTCTCGGTCATGTCCGCATGGTTCCCGAACCCGTAGGGTCTACACACTTAAGGTTCGGTGACGCTAGAGTTGTTATGGGAAATAGTATGTGGTTACCGAAGGTTGTTCGGAGTCCCGGATGAGATCCCGGACATGACGAGGAGCTCCGGAATGGTCCAGAGGTGAAGATCGGTATATTGGACGAAGGGTATTGGAGTCCGGAATTGTTCCGGGGGTACCAGGTGATGACCAGCGTGTCCGAAAGGGGTTTTGGAGGCCCCGTCAAGCGTTGGGGGCCTTATGGGCCAAGGGGAGAGGGCACATCAGTCCACTAAGGGGCTGAGCGCCCCTCCCACCCCATCTCATGTAACCAGGAGAGGTGGGGGCGCCACCCCTAGGGCAGCCGCCCCTCCCGGCTTGGGGGGCAAGTTTCCTAGGGGGTGGGGGCGCCCAAACCCATCTAGGGTTTCCCTTGTGGCCGCCGCCCCTCCCCTAGGGAACCCTAGGGCGCCTCCCCCTCCTCCCTTCCCCCTATATATAGTGAGGGAGAGAGAGGGCAGCCGCACCCTTCCCCTGGCGCAGCCCTCTTCCTCCTCCAACACCTCATCCTCCTCCGTAGTGCTTGGCGAAGCCCTGCTGGAGAACCACGAGCTCCATCACCAGCACACCGTCCTGCTGTCGGAGTTTTCCCTCAACTTCTCCTCTCACCTTGCTGGATCAAGAAGGAGGAGACGTCTCCCAACCGTACGTGTGTTGAACGCGGAGGTGTCGTCCGTTCGGCGCTAGGATCATCGGTGATTTGGATCACGACGAGTACGACTCCATCAACCCCATTCACTTGAACGCTTCCGCTTAGCGATCTACAAGGGTATGTAGATGCACTCTCCTTCCCCTCGTTGCTAGATTACTCCATAGATTGATCTTGGTGATGCGTAGAAAATTTTGAATTTCTGCTACGATCCCCAACAAATTCCTCAGAGACCAGAAGAACTTCGTCTCTGTTACTGAAGAATATGACTGGACTGTATGACATTTCCAATGGCTTCACTCGAAGGGATTGGTAGGTGTAGGATTTTGAGTTGAGCATCACATGGAAATTTTTCCTTAGTATTTCCTCGACCCCCTTTAACAGTACGGTGTTTCCTATGACTCAAGAAAGATAAAATGAAACTACGAAAACAAAAGTCTTCACGCTTCATGTTCCTTGAATGAATACCAAGTCTTCAAGGTCACACCAATTTCTTCACTTTCAAAGTCTTCAGAAATCTAAAGTCCTCAGTCGAAGAACTTCATTTTTAGGGGTCGACTTTCTCTGTAAATATCAAACTCCTCATAGACTTATAGACCTGTGTACACTCACGAACGCATTAGTCCCTTAACCTATAAGTCTTCAATACACCAAAATCACTAAGGGGCACTAGATGCACCTACAATCTCCCCCTTTTTGGTGATTGATGACAATATAGGTTAAGTTTTCAACGGAGATAAACATATGAAGTGTAAATACTGATATTGAGGAATTTGATTGCAAGATATAGAACTCCTCCTGAAGATGTGCATAGTGAGGAATTTGCTTTTGAAGCAATGCACACTTGAAGAATTGAATCATGGAGATATCCCCCTATATCTTGTAATTCATACACGCATTTGACATATAACAGTGAAGAATTTGAAATGCATGATGAAATATGGTGAGTGATGTAATTCAGCATGCGTGCATTAGCATATATGAGGAATAAGCATGCAGAAAAACATATCAAAAGTATCAGAGCACCATCGGGTTTAAGTTTACAACTCGATCCAATAAATTCTCAGAAGAACGAGAGTTGTAACTTAAAATATGCCCATATAGAAAGACCCGCTTGAAGACTAACTCAAAATTCTCCCCCTTTGTCATCAAATGACCAAAAGGATCGAATATGAGGACTAATGCCCCTGAAGAATATCAAGTTAGGAGCGCCAGCGTTGTTGGGGTCATTTGTCGTAGTAGGGCCTGCCGCAGTGTTGTCCAAGTCTTCATTCTCATCAGTGTCGCGCGATGAAGAATATGAGTTGGCCACCAAGGAAGGAACCCTTGACCTTCTTGAATTTCTTCGGTGGAGGTGCAGACCAGTCAAAATCTTCCTTGAGACCCATTTTCTTCAGATCTTCTTCACCATACAGATGTGACAGTATTGCCCAGGTGCGACCGAAGACTTCATGGAGGTAGCAATGGTTTTTCTTCACTGCATTGTGTGTAGCAGTCATGTTGTGAAGAAATGAACCAAACTGACACTTAACCCATTTATAATTTCAATCCACCTTCTGGTGAAGACTAAGCAGAAGCTCACGATGAGTCATCACACGAGGAGCAGTGGCTTGAGGAGTAGACTTGGGTGCATTGGCAGAGTCATGTGTGGCAGAGTCATCATTGGTGGAATAAGAGGCAGCTTTGCGAAACTGTCCATCCAATGGACGAATGCCTTCATCTATAACAGCTGGTGCCTTGCCGTTTTCATCAACTGAGGAATAGGTCCGCTTGAGGAATTCAATTGGGGGCAAGTAGCTGAGGTGATTCTGAAAATCAGCTTTGTAGTTGAGTGAAGACCTTGTCCTGAGGAATCTCATAATCCAAGGTGCATAAGGCTTCAGCTCAAACGGAGATAGTGAAACATTTGCCAGAGTCCTCATGAAGAAATCGTGATAATTGACAGGAATGCCATGAACGATATTGAATACCAGATTCTTCATGATGCCAACAATTTCCTCATCAGATGAGTCATGGTCTTTGATAGGACTCATTGTCCTCGTAAGAATACGATAGACAGTTCTGGGCACATAAAGTAATTCCTTCACGAGGAATTTGGCTCGTGGGGCCTGACCTGGCTTCAAAGGTTTCATCAGAACCTGCATGTAGTGATTTGTAAGCTCAGGTTCACTGTAGATGCAACGAGCTTCTTCAAGGGGAGGACTGAGTGGTAAGGCATGAAGCAATTCAGTAGCTGGTGCTGTGTAGTGAGTGTTCTCAGACATCCAGTCCAGCACCCATGAATTCACATCTTCAGAATCTCTTGTGATGTGCAGCGTCGCATAAAATTGAAGAATTAGTTCTTCATTCCAATCACAGATGTCAGAGCAAAAGTTTAACAGTCCAGCGTCGTGAAGAACACTGAGGACTGGCACGAAGCACGACAGAGATTCCATATCCACGTGAGGAATGTGCTCATGGTAGAAGATTTTCTCCTTGTTGAATAGCACTGAGGAATAGAAATTTTCTTGACTAGCAGTCCAGAAACGCCTCTTCCTTATGCGAGAAGAATCATATGGGTTGTAGTCTTCGAAGAATACGTGCTCGCCAAAGAAATCATCAGCCTTGAACTTTTGCTTGTGTGAGAATGGATCCTTTGGCTTGGGTAGAGGAGTGTCAGTGAGTTGCATCACGACCTTAGGAATCGAAATCTCAGGTTCTTTAGGCTGAGGAATTTCTAGTTCCTCTTTAGTGGCAGTCTGTGTCTTCAGATGTTCAGCAGCAGCAGTTTCTTCAGCACTAGTGGCTAGAATTTCCTCACGTACAGATGAAGTGGGTGAGTTTCTTCAGAGCCCATTTGAACAGTTTGTGCGGGGGACTGAGGTATTTGCTGCAACGGTGTGAACATTGGAGAGTTGATGTTGACTTTCCCAGAATTCATCACTCATCACTGGTGTGGAGCAGCCAACATCCACATCTTCATCTTCCATTTCTTTAACGCCAGCCTCTTTAATTGTGAACTGAGGCATAGGCGAGGAGATAACAGGTGTTGAAGGGATTGTATCCACTTCAATTTCTTCATCAATCTGCTCTGACGAAGCAGCAGAATGATTTTCTTCATCAGATCCGCTAGGGATCTCATATTCTTCACCAAAAGAAACAAGGTCCTTTGATGGCATGGTTGAGATCGGAACAGCATCAATGGGATTAGCAAATGAACTAGTCAAAGGCTTCATCTTCTTCGGAGCTGAAGAATCTGAAGTAGCTAATGCTTTCCTTTTCTTCACTGTTGCACACTCTGCAGCCTTGGTCTTCTTCACATCTGATGCAGATGGAAGGATCAGAGTTGGTGTTGGCGCGGGAGGAGCAGAGGAATTTGGTTGATTTTCTTCAGGCACAACTGATGCAGTTGCCCTGATTTCTTCAGTTTCTTCAGGCGCACCTCTAGTGGATGCCCTGGCAATTTCTTCAGCGGCTGGAATGCAGTCATCAGCCCTGGAACTCACATTTTCTTCAGCAGCCTGATTTTCATCAGCGGTGCTAGCATGTTCTTCAGTCGGCTGAGCAGATGCTTTAGCCTGAGAAATTTCATGTTGCATTGGGGCAGCAACATTGGAAGTGAAGTTATCAGCAAGTCTCACAAAACGAACCTTGACTCCAAGCCAATCAGCGCGGTATGCATCAAATTCATCACTGAGTTTATTGATCTCAGTTTGAATAGCGACAAGTTCTTCAGTTGTCATAGAGACAACGTTTTTCTTCAGATAGCGCTCCTTCTTGTACTGCGCTTTGTTGATCTGCTTGGCCTTCTCAAATTTCCATTTTTCTTCTTGAATGAAGTGGGTCAGCATGTGACTTTGGCCAGGAGTCAGCTTGAAATCAGGCATGAGAGTGTTGGGGTCCTTGTGCCAAACATCAATGTATTCGAGGATCAACTTGGGATCCAAAAGTAGTGGCACATCTGTTCCCTTGGCTCTAGTGGCCCTGACTTGCCTATCTCTGATGATTTCAGCAAGTTCATCATCATCAGCTTCGTCTTCTTCAGACGTCACTTGGAAGGCGACCTACTTCTTTTGAGGACTAGGGTGAGGACCTCGTCCAGCAGTGGCCTTTATCTTCAGTAGAGAAGGTCCCGTTTAGGAATTTGGTGCAGCTGAGGAACTAGCTGAAGCTCCTGAGGCAATTAAGACGCCTGTGGTCCTTTAACACGTGGCGAGATGCACATGTGCAGAGGACTTTGTCGGAGCGGCCGAAGACTTTGGCGGAGGAGCTGAGGACTTTTGAGGAGCAGGAGCAGCATGAGGAATTAGCCGTGAAGGCTTTGAGGATTCTGGCCGTGAGGGCATTGCTGAGGAACTTGGCCTTGAGGGCACTGTAGGTGAAGCACTTGGCTTGCGCGCAGGCTTCTTTGACATAGCCTTCTTCGGCTTGACAGCAGAGGCCTCAGCAGAGGCAGCAGCAGCAGCAACAGAGTCTTCATTGAATTTCCTCACTGCTTCTCTGGTTTGCTTAGCCAACTTGGCTTGGCGCTTGGCCCATTCATCAGGATAGTCCTCACCGCGCTTGAGGCTGGTGGGATCAGCTATTTGGCCAGGTGCCAATGGAGGTCTTGGGCATGGAGGATTGAGTGCGAATTTCTTCATGTATTTTGGAGTTACATACCTGTACTCCCTCCATTCTCTTGCCCATCTCCTTTCTATCCTCTGTATGCGCACCTTGCATTGATTTTTGTCCTCTTTTCCAAACTTGGCCTCATCATGAGTGCAGTAATCCTTGTATATGTCATCAGGGATTTCAAACACTGTGTTGACCTCAGCCCTCTTTCCTCCTTTCTGTGGCTTCTTACCGTCAGCCATTTTCTTCAGTTGAGGAATTTAAACAATTGAATTCTCTGAAGAAGTATGCAACTTTTCTTCGAGGAACGCAGCAAATGAGTTAAGTTGATGAGAACCTAGTGATTCAATAGCTGACATGAGTACCTGTGAACAGAGTATAGTTGCGAGGAATTTTGAGAGGTCATATGCGTTATCGGAAGGTTTTATAAAGAACAAGTTTGAGGAATTTGACCAGATGAGTCTTGAAGAATTTCACTAAGCGTTCTTTGTCTTAGGTTCCAGAGATGTGTAGATCAAAAATCCACACATTTGAGGAATCTTGAAGAAAAACATAGCTTAGAGAAACGAATCAAGAACAGATGATATGAGAGGTGTTTTAGTGTGTGAAGATATGAAGAAAAACACCTTTGAAGATTTTGTAGATAATCATTCGAATCAACGAGGGCAGTAAAAGTAACTTTTAATTACCCTGAATGAAGAACACGATAAACAGTGAGGTGGAGAAGTGATGTTCGTCTGTGTAGATCTTCCACGCCCTAACTCGGCGGAGGAAGACGGCTACGGCGGCGATGGAGTGAAGATTTCCGCGGCCGGCGCGAGTACGGCGGCGACGAGGTCGAGGCAGTGAAGCTCTTCCTCACCGGCGACGATGAAGTAGCGGCGGCGCTAGGGTTTGAGAAGCTCGAGCTGGAGAGAGGTCGAGCAGAGTAAAAGAAGTGAGGAAGGGGAAGGGGGGTATTTATAGCCATGATGAAAACCTGTTCGCCCGAAGAAATTGGACGAACGTGCCCCTGACCCTTCTCATTCGCTTGACATGTGTCACCCACGTACTGAGAGGTGGAGATCGTGTGCGATCGTGGGTGAAAGGATAAGTGTATCATGGGATGCGGAACGGTTTGAGCGGCAAAGCCGAAAATTTAGATAAGATAGGTTTTAAAGTTTCGTTCGCAATTTCTTCAGCTGACAAGGACACAATGAAGATTTTTAACGAGTTTCAAATAGAACGCACATGAAGAATTTGTGAACAGATTGGGTTGAGTATAGCATAGAGGGGGAAGGGTCCGATCACATTCACTTAGCAGAAAAACCAACTTGAAGAATTAGCAATAAGTGAATGTTGTAGAGGACATAGACTCATATATATATAGCCAATGAAGAAAAACGACGGAAACAGTGAAGACAATGCAAAGTTGAAGAATATGAACAACTGAGGAAATTCAACTTTGGGTGGTGGCGTGACCCACCATATAAGAATGATGATTTCAGACACCGCATACAATTATCATAGGGTTCTGAGAATCAATTCTTCGTTAATTTCTTCACACTTAGAGTGTTATTCTTCATTGATTGAAGAAAAACGTTTCTTCATGTGTTGCACATCTAAGTCATCAATTTTGCATAAGTGTCCTTTTCAAAGAACATTCGAAGATTCTAGGATATTTAGCTCACACCGCAACTTGTTAAATCTCTTCTCATCCAAGGGCTTTGTGAAGATATCGGCTAGCTGTTCTTCAGTCTTCACATGCTCAATAGAAATGTTGCCCTTCAACACATGATCACGAAGAAAATGATGACGAATCTGAATGTGCTTAGTCTTCGAGTGTTGAACTGGGTTGTGAGCAATCTTGATGGCACTCTCATTGTCACAAAAGAGAGGCACATTCTTCATGTTGACGCCGTAGTCCTTGAGAGTTTGGTTCATCCATAGCAATTGAGCACAGCAAGAACCAGCGGCAATGTACTCAGCTTCAGCAGTAGATAGTGATACGCAGTTCTGTTTCTTCGAGGACCAACAGACCAAAGATCGTCTGAGGAAATGACATGTACCAGATGTTGACTTGCGGTCCACACGATCACCAGCATAGTCAGAGTCAGAATATCCAATGAGATCAAAAGCCGAGCCCTTGGGGTACCATAATCCAAGTGTTGGTGTGTGAGCTAGATATCGAAGAATATGCTTCACAGCCTTATGGTGTGATTCCTTCGGTGTAGCTTGAAATCAGGCACACATGCAAACACTAAGCATTATGTCTGGCCTAGATGCACATAAGTACAATAAAGAGCCAATCATGGAGCGGTATACCTTATGATCGAAGTCGATACCATTTTCATCAGTGCACAGATGGCCATTTGTGGGCATAGGAATTTTGACGCCTTTGCAATCTTGCATGCCGAATTTCCTCAGTACAGCCTTGAGGTATTTCTCCTGAGATATGAATATGCCATTGCATTGTTGACGAATTTGAAGACCTAAGAAGAATTTCAACTCTCCCATCATAGACATTTGATATTCTTCACTCATCATATAGGCAAATTCATCACTATAACATTGGTTAGTACAGCCAAAGATAATGTCATCAACATATATTTGGCACACAAACAATTCACCGTCATAAGATTTAGTGAAAAGAGTAGGGTCGGGTGAACCGGGTTTGAAGCCTTTCTTCATGAAGAATTCCTTCAAGGTATCATACCACGCCCGCGGGGCCTGCTTGAGGCCATAGAGGGCCTTGTTGAGTCTGAAAACTTTGTCAGGATTCTTTGGATCTTCAAAACCTAGGGGTTGAGAAACATATACTTCTTCCTCAAGCTTACCATTGAGGAATGCACTTTTCACATCCATTTGATATAAAGTTATATCATGATGGTTAGCATAAGCAAGTAATATGCGAATAGCCTCAAGTCTAGCAACAGGTGCAAAAGTTTCATCGAAATCAATTCCTTCAACCTGTGTGTAGCCTTGAGCTACGAGTCGTGCTTTATTCCTCACCAAAAGGTCATTTTCATCTTGCTTGTTGCGGTAGATCCACTTTGTGCCAATGATATTGTGCTTGCGAGGATCTGGACATTTGACCAGTTCCCAGACATTGTTGAGCTCGAACTGATGTAATTCTTCTTGCATGGCCTGAATCCACTCAGGCTCCAGAAATGCTTCATCTACCTTAGTGGGCTCTGTGATAGAGACAAAAGCATAGTGCCCACAAAAGTTAGATAAATGTGAAGCTTTTGAGCGTGTGAGAGGACCTGGTGCTTTGATGTCATTGATGATCTTTTCAACTTGCACTTCTTTTGCAATGCGAGGATGAGTTGGTTGTCGTTGAGGAATTTGATCAGCATTCTCCTTAGCACCATTTTCTTCAATATTTTCTTCAGGTGACGTTCTTCATGTTCTGGAATGAATTCTTCAGCTGATTTTTCAGTAGGAATGACATCCTCGGTAGTCTTGAACTTGATAGTTTTCTCAGGTGCTGGTTCATCTATCACAGTAGGTAGGTGCTCTCTTTGCGAGCCATTAGTTTCATCGAATCGCACATCTACAGTTTCAACAACCTTGTGAAGAATGTTGTTGAAGACTCTGTAGGTGTGCGAGTCCTTTCCGTAACCAAGCATAAAACCTTTATGTGCTTTTGGTGCAAATTTTGAGTTGTGATGAGGATCTCTAATCCAACATTTAGCACCGAAGACTTTGAAATAACTTACATTGGGTTTCTTATCAGTGAGGAGTTCATAGGCAGTCTTCTTGAAGAATTTGTGAAGATATACTCTGTTGATGATGTGGAATGCAGTATCAATTGCCTCAATCCAGAACCGACAAGGCGTTTTCTATTCATCAAGCATAGTGCGAGTCATCTCAGCAAGAGTCCTGTTCTTGCGCTCCACGACGCCGTTCTGTTGAGGAGTATAAGGAGCAGATAACTCATGAGTAATACCAAGTTCATCAAGATAGTCATATAGACCAGAATTCTTGAACTTAGTTTCATTGTCACTTCTGATGTGCTTGATCTTCACACCAAAGTTGGTTGAAGCCCTCGAGGAAAATCACTTGAAGACTTCCTGCACTTCATGTTTGTAAGTAACAATGTGTACCCATGTGTATCGAGAGTAATCATCAACAATAACAAAGCCATATTGAGATGCATCATTTGAAACAGCAGAATAATGGTTAGGACCGAAGAGATCCATGTGAAGCAGTTCAAATGGTCGAGTAGTGGTCATGATAGTCTTTGCTGGATGCTTAGCCTTTGTCATTTTCCCAGCTTCACAGGCTCCGCATAGGTGATCCTTGAGGAATTTGACATTCTCGATGCCGATGACATGCTTCTTATTCGTAAGTGTGTGCAAATTCCTCATGCCTGCATGACCAAGTCGTCGATGCCAGAGCCAGCCTTCTGAAGCTTTTGCAAGTAGGCACACGGCTGGTTGTGGTCCTGCAGAGAATCAACAATATACAAGTCTCCTCTCCTAAAGCCTTCGAAGACTTTGGAATTGTCAGCTTCCATAACCACAACACAACGGTACTTGCCAAAGACAACAACCATATCAAGATCACAAAGCATTGAGACAGACATAAGGTTGTATCCTAAGGACTCAACAAGCATGACTTTGTCCATGTGTCGATCCTTTGTGATCGTAACCTTACCTAGACCCAACACCTGACTTTTGTCTTTATCGGCAAAGATGATATGCTTCAGATGCGACAGAGATAATGGAGCATCCATCAATAGATTCTTGTCACCAGTCATGTGATTTTTACATCCACTATCGAGGACCCACTCAGTGGCTTTGGGTTGATCATCCTGCAGATGAATTAGTGCAGCTTACAAACTCATATACTTCATCAGTGAAGAATATGACATCAAAGCATCAGATCAATTTCATCGAGCAAAAGAACAGATAAAGCAGTATGAGGACCTGAGAAATGAAAGTTCATTTCTTCATGATTAGTCTACGTCCTTTCAGGCATACTCAGGTCTCTAGCAAATTCTTCAGACGATTACGTACGTCTGGAGACCTGACCCTACAGAAGAGATTAGTTCTTTTTCTTCACCACCCACATCTGAAGGGGTGGCAAAGAGTTCATCATTCTGCGAGCTCCATAAGAGAAAGGTGGCATAGATGTCAGTCCATTTCGTTTCACATAAGAGGGGTTAGAGTAAGCATAAGATTAAGCAGAGAAATTCTTCAAGGACTTATGGACATAATGATTTGAAGAATAATGCACATATCCATAATCCTTAGATCTTCCCTACGAAACAGACGGGTTAGCACGATGATGTTCATATGAGGACTTTGATCCTTTTGAGGAATATGATCCATGTGAGGAGTTTGGTCCGTATGAGGACTTGGATCCATATGAAGAAGTTGGTCCATATGAAGAATTTGATCTGGGGTTCCTATTCTTCACAGGTGGCGTCATGATGACATTCACCTGAAGATTTTCAAGGCATCTTTTGGGAACCCAGATTTTCTTCATAGGGGGACCGTTCCTGCAGTTAGTGCCAACATATCTAGCAAATACTTCACCATTCTGATTTTTGAACAGTTTATAGTTGGAGGCAAATGACTCATCATCAGAACAAGGAGATTCACATGCAAATCCAGATAAATTAGATGGATCAACTGGAGGTCCCTTTGTAGCAACCCATGTTGTTTTGGGGTACTGCTCAGGCTTCCAATATGTACCATCAGCATTGAGTTTCCTCTCAAAGGCAATACCCTCTTTCCTAGGGTTCATGTTGAGGATCTGTTTTTTAAGCACATCACAAAGAGTCTGATGCCCTTTGAGGCTTTTGTACATGCCTGTCATGTACAATTTCTTCAGCCCAGCATCGTCAGTGATACTAGCAATGTCCTCAGATGAGGAATTAGTGATAGCAGAGGCATGTGAAGAATTTGAAACATTAGCAGCATTTGAACATTCAGGTGAAGAATTAGTAGATTCACGTTCAATGCATTTCAAACATGGAGGAACAAATTCTTCCTGAGAAGCGCTGATTTTTTGAGCAAGTAATGAATCGCACTCCTTCTGAAGATCTTCATAACTCACTCTTATCTTCTCAAGGTCTTGCTTTCTTTGAAGAAATTCATAAGAAAGCTTCTCATGATCAGATAAGAGAGTGTTATGATGACCTTGAAGATTGTCAAACCTAGTCTGAAGTCTCTGAAGGTTTTCAGTCAAGGCTTTAGTGCGATCCATTTTTTCACCCAACATATCATCACTTTTGTCTAGCATGTTTTGAACCTTTTCAAAAGCCCTTTGTTGTTTTACAGCAATCTTAGCAAGTTTAGAATAGCTGGGCTTAAGGTTCTCATCAGATTCATTCTCACTTGATTCAGAGGAGGTATATTTGAGTACCTTGGCACCCTTTTCCATGAAGCAATAGGTGGGAGCGTAGTCATCATCGCCTTCATCAGCCTTGTTGGTGAGGTCATTTTCTTCAGTGTTGAAGATAGACTTGCTGATGAATGCAGTGGCGAGAGCCTAGGCTCGCCACTCCGGATTCGGACTCCTTAGATGTCTCCTCTTCCTCATTTTCTTCAGATTCAGCCTCAGAGTCCATTTCCTTGCCAATGAATGCCCTAGCCTTCTTGGAGCCGTTCTTCTTGTGATATGAAGACTTTGAGGATTTTGATGATGAAGATTTTATGGATTTCTTCTTTTTCTTCGCATCATCAGAACTGTAATCCTTGTATTTCTTCTTCTTTGATTCCTTTTTCCACTGAGGACAATCTTGAATGTAATGTTCAGGTTTTTGCATTTGTCACAGAGCCTCCTCTTGTAGTCACTGGACGAGGAATCATTGCTCCTTGAGGGTCTTCCAAGGCGACCACGTCTTGAGAACTTTTGGAACTTCTTCACGAGCAGAGCTAGATCATGGCTTAGTTCTTCAGGATCACCAAGGCTACTACCAGAGTCTTCATCTTCGGACTCAGATACTGCCTTGGCCTTCAGTGCACGTGATCTGCCATAGCTCGAACCATAGAGATCTCTTTTTCAGCAAGTTGGAACTCATGAGTATTTAGCCTCTCGAGAATATCAGCGGGATCAAGTGACTTGTAATCAGCACGTTCTTGTATCATCAATGCCAGTGTCAAATGAGGAATCAAGCGATCTCAGCAATTTCTTCACCACCTCATGGTTGGTGATGTCAGTGGCACCAAGTGCTTGAAGCTCATTTTAGATGTCGGTGAGGCGACTGAAGGTTTGTTGAACATTTTCATTGTCGAGTCTTTTGAAGCGGTTGAAGAGATTGCGAAGAACATTAACTCGAGAGTCACGCTGTGTTGAGACTCCTTCATTCACTTTGGACAGTCTATCCCAGATAAGCTTAGCAGTTTCCAAAGCACTCACTCTTTCATACTGTCCTTTGCTCAGATGGCCACATATGATATTCTTCGCTTGAGAATCGAGTTGCTCGAATCTCTTCACATCAGCAGCATTCAGAGAAGGTGTGACTGAGGGAACACCATTTTCCACAACATACCAGTGATCGTTATCAATTGCCTCAAGATGCATTCGCATCTTATTTTACAGTAGGGGTAGTCCATCCCATCGAAGGTAGGACACCCAGTAGAGACCTTGATCATACCTGCGGTCGACATAACTAAAACTCCAGGCGGTTAAACCAAAATCACACAGAACAAGGGAGTACCTTGCTCTGATACCAATTGAAAGTGCGTTATATCGACTAGAGGGGGGTGAATAGGCGATTTTTATGAAATTCTTCACTGAGGAATTTGCCGGTGAGGAAATTTCTTGACGAAGAACTACTAGCAGCGGAATAAGTACTCAAAAGTAAACATAACAGAACACAAGCATAGTCATCATGATGAAATGAAGACAGGCACAGAGTACAGGAAGCGTAAGCACGGGATAACACAGGATGAAGACAAACAGACTGAAGAAATTGAACTGAGGAAATTGAGGAAGTCTTCAGTCAAAGTCTTCAAACACAGATATGAACAAACACACAACACAGTTATGAGGAAATGAAAGAGTTGAGGAAATAGAACCAGTAAGCTTGGTGAAGGCAATGATTTGGTAGACCAGTTCCAACTGTTGCCTCAGTTGTACGTCTGATTGGAGCGACTGAGTATTTAAACTCGAGGACACACAGTCCCGGACACCCAGTCCTGAACACGCAGCTCAGGACACCAAGTCCTCACCGTATTCTCCTTGAACTAAGGTCACACAGACCTCGTCCAATCACTCGTGGTAAGTCTTCAGGTGACTTCCAAACCTTCACAAACTTGGTCACTCGGCGATCCACAATTCCTCTTGGATGCTCTAGACCATGACACCTAACCGTCTGGAAGAAGCACAATCTTCAAAGGTAACAAGCGTCGGATCCACGCAGGATCAATCTCTTCAGTGATGCTCAATCACTTGGGGTTTGTAGGTGTTTGGGTTTGGGTTTTTCCTCACTTGATGATTTTCGCTCAAAGTCCTCGGAGGATGAGTTGCTCTCAAATGACAAGTTTCAGTTTCTCTCGGAGCAGCCAACCAGCTAGTGGTTGTAGGAGGCGGCTATTTATAGCCTAGGGAGCAGCCCGACATGATAAGACATAAATGCCCTTCAATGATATGAGCGTTAGGTGGATAGATATTTTGGGACAGCTGGCGCATAGCACAGCAACGGTCGGAATTTTGAGTAGCAAAATCCTCAGGGCTATCATGTTCCTCACTGTGTAGGCAATCCGCACTGGCGAATTCCTAACTCCTCAGTCAGAACAAATTCCTCAGAGACCAGAAGAACTTCGTCTCTGTTACTGAAGAATATGACTGGACTGTATGAGATTTCCAATGGCTTCACTCGAAGGGATTGGTAGGTGTAGGATTTTGAGTTGAGCATCACATGGAAATTTTTCCTTAGTATTTCCTCGACCCCCTTTAACAGTATGGTGTTTCCTATGACTCAAGAAAGAGAAAATGAAACTACGAAAACAAAAGTCTTCACGCTTCATGTTCCTCGAATGAATACCAAGTCTTCAAGGTCACACCAATTTCTTCACTTTCAAAGTCTTCAAAAAGTCTTTAGAAATCCAAAGTCTTCAGTCGAAGAACTTCATTTTTAGGGGTCGACTTTCTTTGTAAATATCAAACTCCTCATAGACTTATAGACCTGTGTACACTCACAAACGCATTAGTCCCTTAATCTATAAGTCTTTAATACACCAAAATCACTAAGGGGTACTAGATGCACTTACACTCCCGGACGAAAGTCCAAAATTCAGTCTGGATTGGGCGACGGCGGCGCCCAGCGGGTCGTAACCTCCATGGAGGCGCCATCTTGGGAGGCTCAGATGGTCGGGAAAGAGATGTTATGGGTGGTGGGCGCCGCGTAGCTCTAGCAGCGGCGATGTTGTGAGCTCCGGGGGAAACCCTAGATCTGGGTCTACCAGATCGGACGATGATGGCACCTTCGATGTCATTGTCCCTCCCGGGGGCATCGTTTTGGAGCACGCACTGGCTGGAGAGGACAAGAGGAGGAGCGGTGTTACATATCTACCGTGAGGCCGGCGGCGGATCCTGGCGGCATGGCGCCGCGGAGGTTCGGTGATGGGCACGTTTGAAGATGGACCCGCACAGGAGGAGGAAAAAAATGATTCGGCAGTACATGATTTGAAAGGAAAAGATGATGGGCCAACTCAAACCTTGTGGGACAAATCCTGCTGGTAGTGTTGTGTGAAGATGGCCAAGGTTCTATTTTGGAGCTATATGTATCCCAAAATTGTCGATGATTTGAGCCAAGATGTGCAGGCTGATCACCGCTCACCGTACTAGGTCGATGTTATCAAAGATTAATATGTTTGTGTCTCTCAAAATACCTAGCCTATTGTAGCGCATGGGTCAATGCCTGCATTCACCAGCATAGTTTCCTATGTTGCCTCGGCTTCATCCTATCACCGTGTTTCTCCTGTTGAACTCATCATGCAACTTGCTATTGAATCAGACTTCCTCCCGATGAACTCACCATGCAACTCGCTATTGAATCACACAAGGCCATTGTGGTATTAGACTAGGTTGTTGTCACCATCCTATCGTGTTCCTCCCGATGGACTCATCATGCAACTCGCTCTTGAATCACACGAGGCCATTGTGGTATCGGACTAGGTTGTTTCACCTTACGTATTTTACTATTATTTCATGGCAACGCACGGGCATTTAGTTAGTGTAATATAAATATCGGATTTCCAGCTACTTTGTGTCTATTGTGGTGCGCGAGCCTCATTATTAAGGCAATTTACTGATTTTTGTACTCTCTTCGTTCCAAATTACTCGTCACAAAAATAAATGTATGTAGAACTAAAATACATGTAAATACATCCATACCCACGACAAGTAATTTGGAACGCAGGGAGTACACCTATATAAAATTTGCTCTCAACTAACAGCAATCGTCCGGTAGTATAAACAAATAGTTATGAGTCCGAAAAGCCGCCACGATACCAAAGTCCGGTAGTATAAACAAATAGTTAAGGCTAGGTCTTTCCTTTCAGTTACGGAATATAACAGTGATTCGTGTTTCTCAAAAACAAATACTGGTCTGGTTTTGTTTCTAGCAAAATACTAGGGTGGTTACTTGCTGCACATATAGGTTGCGTTTCACAATTTGGTGGGTTATGATAATTCCATTTCCCCCACCCACTTTTACCAGTTTTGGTGTTTGCCTGTTTCATTTTTATCTGTTTTTATGACTAATTTTTAACAGCAGATTATAAATTAATTGCATTGTACCATAGTTCAGCAAACTGAGCCATATATAGTATAACTAGTTCCATAGCTGTTGTTTATGTTATTTTTTTTTAATCAAAGTACCGAAGATGCCCCTCTCCACCATACGGGCAGGTGGATTTGGCACTACAAAACTGCACACGACTTACTTGTATACACTATAGAATACCCCACGCACTGCTGCGAAAATTTATAGCAATGAAATTATCGAAGGGAAAATTAGAATATGTGAAAATAATGCCCCAACATATTCTCGCCATATGAACAGTAAAAAACATATATAGAGGTAAATGTAAGGTGAATGCATGTTATATTGCCTTTTGACATTCAAGTTTAATTATTTGTTGGTGAAAAAAAATGATGTGGAGGAATTGCATGTGCTTAATGATGTGAATGACGTGCACGTAGTGGAAAGTAGAAAGTGGAAGGTTTGTATATGCTTAATGATGTGGATGACTTACATGTGCATTTAAATGAAATCATTTGCATAGATCTGGAAGCAATCCCACCTGTGATCTGTCACCGTACGTTGCCGATCTCATGCCCAAGAACAATAGTTTCCAGATTTTTACTGAATGTGTGTTTTCACCTGATACATCGCCATTCAACTTTACAAGTCAAAAGGAAAAACATGAGAGGTGGGGTGGGTGGGGCATGCACTCTCTGCAAAAAGTTATACCAAAGCTGCATGCATGAAGTAATTATGCTCTAATCACAAAATCACTTTCCAAATCTTGGTGCAATCATACGGTTGCATGCATGTGTGCCCCCGCCCTGCTTACCACATATCTTGTCTTCTCATATCCATGGATCAAGTGAGTTATCTTTGCCCATGCTCCCATGCTTTGCTTACTCAAATTTTGATTGATCTTCTCACGATGGTAATTTTAGGGTATGATATGGCTCATGTTTGTCTTCTTCCCTCAAACCCATGGCCTCTGCAAATTTTTGAGCCTCCATCCAACATTGTTTTTTTAGAAGGGATGTTGTTGCCCGACTTTAATAATGAAGCCCATAGGAGTTAAGAGTCGCTGGTATGGGAGAGGATCAATCTATTCCTGGGTCGTGGCCTATCTATTCTAGAGTATTCTTTGTAGACACTAGCATGTGTGCCCCACCTGTCATAACGGTCAATATATATGTTCATCGTATCGAAGTTGACTTTTGTGCCGCGAGGATTTGATGAGTGTCATAACAGTAATCAATTTTAAGTCATTCGATCATTAGTGTTTTTTGTGGAAAAAAGTTAGACAAAATTGATAGGTATTAGGAAGAATAATTAAAGTCGTAGTTTTATAGAATCCTAACACGAATTGTGGTAGTTTTTTGCTTTTTACTCCACTCCAAAAAGGTCACCTAAATGACTCCTGGCATCACACACAATCTCCTAGCTAGTTGGCTAGATCTCTGTGGTCGGAAGTCTAAAGGACTCCATCCTAGTGCACGAAGCTTGGTGATGAGATGATCAAGGTGCGATGAGTCCTTTTGCCCACTCAATGGATTTCAAAAGCTGTAGGAAAATCACCAATTTATATAGGCCATCGGTTGGGTGTCAATAACAAAAATACAATCAACGCATGCTTTATTCCTAATTATACACAACATGCAAGCTAAGGAAGCAAATCCAAGGTGAGTCGTATGTTGATACGGTCTCAAGTCTCCAAGGCTAGTCGAAGGAAGGAGCATATGTACAGAGTTGATTTTAAAAGATGATGTGTCAAATGTTAATTGGATATCAATGGGGGGGAAGGGGCCCACATC
>NC_041384.1:129856652-129969665 GCF_002162155.2 Triticum dicoccoides | reverse complement strand
TCGAGGACCCCACCACTAACCAATGATGGATTTACACTTCAGTCTGTAACTCCTTCCATGCCAAAATGGTGCGTAAGTGTAGCATTTCCCTTTGCGAAGGAAGTCAGAGAAGTCAGTATGTGCCCACCTACACCTGGTTGTCTCTCGCATGATGCTCCACATAAACTGCATGACATAATGCACCTAGGCGTATTTGGTTGCCCATCGAGTTTTCATGTTTCCTTCCGGCCAGGCTCAGTGGAGTCTGTCTCGATTTAGCCAAAACTTGAACCATGCTCTGCAACCCGTTTGACTACAGGAACTACGGTTGCTAAATTATGTTCTGCTCAATGGTGAAACTTATGCGTCACACACAAGTTATCGATATCAATGAGCCACCAGGTTATGTTATTGTCTAGCAACTGTGGAAGCCTCGGCTAGTGTTGCAGCCGCGAATGGACACAGGGATGCAATGGAGGGAAGCAAAAAAGTTAGAGCAAGTCATTAGGAGATTTATGTCCCAACATGGATGATAGTTTAGCAATAGGCTTGTTATAATTCAGCTCTCCGTGTGTCCTAGATGTACCGCTTTTATGCTTTCATTTTTTGCGGGTATCCTTTGAGTACTTTGTAAGACTTGTCAATCCGAGACATTGTAATAATTGGCTGTCTGCATTTTCTGATGCAGTAGTTAGGAGACTTATTCTTTGCATATCCAAAAAATGTGTTTACTTACTTAAACTAATAAGACAAATAGACAATAATAATCACATAATTAGCTGGATCCGCAAGATGGCATCGTATAAGAAACTAGCATAAAACCAGTCTTTTAGTGGTCTACGATGGAAAATTGTTTTGTGTCGTTCAAGTGTCCCTATGATTGCATCGTGTACTATTGCTTCTTCCTACTTCTTCTGTATATAGCCAGATTCGGCTGGCACAACTGCCACTAAATGTTAATGACAACTGGAATTCGGTTACTAATTTGTTGACCACTCAACATCACGCTCTGGTCCAAGTCATTTTTACGGGGTTCGATGTATATGCACATATAAGAACTAATTAATTTCAGAGTGAGACACCAAGTCGTACCCAAGAGAAGAAACATGCTTGAATGCTTCGTGACCATGCATATGTCCGTATTGTTGCGCACGTCAGTCTAGCTGTTCACGAGCCGCCTCATGCTTAATTTGAAATTTCCGACCGTGTCAAGGATTTCCAGTGCTGCGTATGCATTTGGCATTGTGCGTAAATTCTTCTACATCTACTCCCTCCATTCCATTTTACTTGTCGCTGATTTAGTATAACTTTATACTAAATCAGCGACAAGTAAAATGAAACGGAGGGAGTACATGTAATATCAATCAATTATATGTCAGCACCTCAATTCCTCAAATATGCAGTCTCCACCTTTTTTTTTAGAACGAAGGCTCAAGAAGAGCCCGGCTTTGAATTAACAAAGCCATCAACCGGCCAGGAATACAAGAACACTAACTTACAAGGAAAGCAAGAAAAGAAACAAGCGGCTGATACAAGGAGCAAAGCGAAACAGACTCAAAGGCAGCAGCGAAAGCAAGAACGCCATGCTGCCGCCAACACCCTACAGGACGGCCTACACCAACCGGACAAGCTACGGACTTGAGAGGATGCACCACCGCGCAAGCTTCGTGATCGTAGCCAAACTCGAAGACAGCACCGACACTCCTCTGGAGCTGCCGCTGCAAAGGGCGCCGGCCAGGGGTTTCCCCCGGAACCAACCCCCCTCGACGAGATCCGCGCTGCCGACGCCCGGGAGGACCCGGAACCGGCGATGGAAGGAGCAGATCTGGGCGGAGAGGGTGAGATGCATCTGGCGACGGCAACCGCGCAAGGGAGGCCGCACACCAGCGACCGTGGACCGACGCCTCCTCGTCCCCCACGAGACCGAGGAAGGCGCCTCACCAGCTCCGACCGGAGTGGCCCGCCGCCTGGGTCACCCGGCGCTCTCCGCCCGGGGCCGCCGCCCCGGAAGCCGAGCCCTCCACGCGATGTGGAGCCGCCAGATCCCCCGCCGCCACCTTCATCGGTGTCGAGCGCACGCCGGCGCGCACCTCTGGCGGCGGCGGAGGGGGAGGGGAGGGGGGAGGAGGGTGCGGCGGCGGCGGTTTAGGGTTTCCCCCGAGTCGCCTCGGTGGAGACGATGCGGGGGCGGGGGAGGGGAGGGCGGACGCGGGGGCGGGGGCGAGGGAGGAGGGTTGAGGTTTTCAACCTCTTTCTAGTCCCCACCTTCAAGCGCCCCGTCGGCCTCGGCCCATCAAGCAACGCCGACCCGATGAACCAGGGCCTGGACTGGGTGTGAGCTGGCCCATGTCGCCACCCACTTACCCCTTGGCGCAAGAAGGTGGAGGGCATCCAGAGGATCATGGCTTGGCAATCAGCGGCGGCTATCTATTCTTCCTAGCTATCATCGTCAATTCATATATCCATTAGAAGGGTTGGGCGTGCTTTGCTGTGCCGTTGGTGTTGTTGGGTTTCTTAACAAAAACCATCATGTTTCAAAATATAAGTGTATTACTTTTTAAAAATGTCAAACATTTTCAGTTTCATCAAATTTGTAGAGAAATATATCAAAATCCATAATATCAAATCGGTATGATTAGATTTATCATCAAATGAATTTTCATACTTTTTTTGTTTAATATCGTGGATGTCGGTATTTTTGCTCTGAACTTGGTCAAAGTTAAAGGAATTTGACTTTTCAAAAAACTTATACACCTTATATTTTGGAACTGATGGAATATTTATTTTGGTGGGTGGGGAGATTATAGAGTCTGTATTATTTTTATTTATAATGCGCTAATTTGGTGGGCCTTTCGTGGTGTGATTCTTATCTGCTAACCAACCTATAGGGAAATTTCTGCGTCGGTGGCTGCATGTATTATATTGGTGCTACAATATTATACCGCGACACTTTTTCTAGGTGGTGGGAGTGTGCGTGGGATTGATATATTTTTATAGGCGGGTTGCTACTAATTGATTTGAAAAAATTGTTGGCCGGGTCAAAATCAGAAATCAAATCCAAAATTAAATATCTCAATCGAATGAAAGAGTTTCAAAATTAGGAAACATGGTGAATTACTAGAAGGGTTGGGTGCACTTTGTTGCGCCATTGGTGTTGTTGGGTTTCTTTAAAAAAATATTACCCACTCTGTTTTAAAATATAAGGTGTATTACTTTTTGAAAAGTCAAAACTTTTAAGTTTGATCAAATTTGTAGAGAAATATATCAAATCCATAACATCGAATCGATATGATTAGATTCGGCACGAAATGAATTTCCATACTTTATTTTTTTAAATGGATGTCGATATTTTTTGCTCCAAACATGACCAAAGTTAAAGAATTTGACTTTGCAAAAAAAAACTAATGCCCCTTATATTTTGGAACTGATAGAATATTTAGTTTGCAGGGTTGGGAGATGATGGAGTGTGTTTTATTTTTATTTATAATTCGGTGATTTGATTGGCCTTTCATGGTGTGGTTCTGTGTTATCCACTAACGAATGTATATTTATATGGGGAAATTTCTGTGTTAGTGGTTGCATGTACCTCACATGGTGATGTTTCTCTTTTCTAGGTGGCGAGAGGGTGTGCGAGATAGATATGTTTTAATAGGCCAGTTGTTGCTGATTGATTTAAAAAACTGTTGGCCTGATCAAAATCGTAAACCAAATCCAAAATACCTCAGTTGGATAAAACAGCTTCAAAATTAAAGAACATAGACAAGTAAAAGAATTAAATAGGAGAGGTCGTTGAGAAACTGTTGACCCAGTCAAAATCGAGTGACCCAATTCTAAATTGAAAACCTCAATTAATTGTGAGGCCATAAAAATTAGGAAGTATAGTATATAGAATTGAATGAGAGAGATCTGAGAAATTGTTGACCCGATCAAAATTGGATGATCTAATTTCAATTGAAGACCTCAATTGAATGTAGGCTCTTTAAATCTAGGGAGCTTAGTGTTATGGAGGATAAGAGTTGAATGGGAGAGTTTGAGGAATTATTGACCATGTCAAAATCTGATGACCCAATTCTAAATTGAATACTTGAATTAATTTCAATTCAAATTTCTAAACTCTTTTTCAAAATCAATGAACTTTTTTACGAAATTGCAAACTTTTTTCAAATTTGATGTTTTATTAATTCCGTGAAATTTTCTTCAATTATTATGAACTTTAAAAAAACAATGCACTTTTCTCAAATTCGCTAAACTTTTTACAAATTCAATGTACTATTTTCAATCGATGGATTTATTTCAAATCCGGCGAAACTTTTTCTAATTTAATGGTTTTTTTCAAATTTGTGAACTTTTGTAAAAACCCAATTAAAATTTTGAATTAAAGATTTTTTATTTGTTTTCTGCAAAAGTTAACGATGACCGGTCAACCATGTCCAGTCAGCCGCTAAGCGACTTTTTTTAGGGAGTCGTGCTATACACACGACATAAATAGACGATTCATGCACGATGAATGAAATCAGGCCGGACATACGTATGATGGAAAGAGCATCAGCCGCTGGATTTTGTGTCGTGCATACGTCGGGCACGAGGATCGTGCATGGAGCAGTTTCGTTTTTTAGGGCAAGTAGCGAAGAGACGTGACCGAGCCACGAGGGAGTGATGAAGCGAGTAAATTGCAAAAAACCATCACAATTGGGAACCCTAATTCACAAAACCACCATCATTTAGATTTTTTTTTTCATTTTATTTTCTTTCATGAAAGTTACGGTTTTTTTTCACGAGAGGCACGGTTGTGCTTTAGAAAGAGTTACAGCCGTGCCTTTTGGAAACGAAAAAAAAACATGTTTTTTGTTTTTTTTTCGTGAGTCACGGTTTTGCTTCCAGAGAGGCACGGTTGTGCTTTCGCGAGAGTCACGGCCGTGTCTTTCGGAAAGGGAAAAACGGAACGCGTTTTCTATTTTTTTTCTTTCGCGAGAGTCACGGTTTTGCTTCCGCTAGAGGCACGGTTGTGCTTTCGCGAGAGTCATAGCCGTGCCTCTCGGAAAGGGAAAAAATACGCATTTTCTGTTTTTTTTTCTTTCACGAGAGTCACAGTTTTGCTTCTTTGAGAGGCACGGTTGTGCTTTCGCGAGAGTCACGGCCGAGCCTCTCGAAAATGAAAAAAAACGCGTTTTCTGTTTTTTCCTTCCACAAGAGTCACGGTTTCGCTTCCACGAGAGGCGGGTGTGATTTCGCGAGAGGCACGGGCGTGTCTCTTTCGGAAAGGGAAAAAAACCATGCTCTCGGTTCGGTTTTCTTGCCCGTGTTTTTTCATCCGGTTTTTTGATGAAAAAAAATTCGTCAAAATCTATCAACATGGGATCTAGTTTTGAAGATCTCGATGTAAGAAATCCAATGATTAAAACGATTTGAGATTTAGACGCACGGTTTAAAAGATAAAACGTTTTAAATAGACAGATCTACAAAAAAAAAACTTTCAGGTTGCGACAAGTGGCACACTACATGTATCACTTGTCGCGACGTAAAAAAATGGAGTATTCTTTGCAACGAGTACTCCTTAATTAGTGATCTTGGGGAAACCTTATTTGCCACGGGTTGCAGCAAATTGTCGCCGCATCGCACAGGTAGGCGCACTAGCGAGGCAACTGACCCGGCCCATTTAACTAGTTCGTTCTGGTTTTGGAACATTTTTCTATTCCGATTTTAGTTTTTCTTTTATTCTGTTTTCCTGTTTATTTTTTCTTTTCTTTTCCATTTCAATTTGCCTTTTTCGCTTTCAAGTTTATTTTAAGTTCTTCAATTTCTTTTGGAAATTTCACATATTGTTTGGATTTCTAAAAATTGTTTATGTTTTCTAAATTATATTCACAATTTTGAAAAATGTTTGCTAATTTGAAAAAAAATTGGAATTTGAAAATTGTTTGTAGTTTTAAAATATTGTTCAGGATTCTTAAAAAATCCAATTTTTTAGAATGTTCCCAATTTTCAAAATTTGTTCACAAATTCAAAAATGGTCCGTTCTTAAAATGTGTTCACTAAAAAATGTCCTCTTCTTACAATTTGTTCGCAAATTCAAAAAATTGTTCACATTTTTTCAAAAATGGTTAGTGATTGTCAAAAATTGTTCCAAATTTAAAAAATTGTTCCTTTGTTCAAGATTTGTTCACAAATTCAAAAAATATTCCATTTTTGTAAATTTGTTATAAATTCAAAATTTGTTCAGATTTTTTTCAAAACTATTGTTGTTTTCTAGATTAGTTCATGAATTCAAAACCGTTTTTGTTTTGAAATTTTGTACACAAATTCAAAAATTGTTCACAGTTTTCAAAAACTTGTTTGTGTTTATGAAAATTGGCCAGAATTTTAAAAATGTTCCTGTTTTTCAAAATTTGTTCACAACTTCAAAAATGGTTCGCATTTTGAAAAGTTGTTTACAAATTCGAGAATTGTTCACAATTTTTTTAAACACGTGCGTGTTTATAGAAAACGTTCAGAATTTGAAAAAAATATTTAGAATTTTTAGAAAAAACTAAAAAAAAGGAAAAATAACCCGATCTGTCGATGTAGCTAGTTTTAAAGAACTCGCTTTGCCTATTCACCACTAACACTAATCAGTCGCAGTGACTAGCTACCTGGTGCTACCATAGCAGGATTGTGAGTTTGAAACGTAGCCTTCGCTCATCATTTTTCTGATTTTTTACACCACTCAGCTCATGCGTGGGCCAGCGATTTTTTACACCGCTCGGAGTTCACGCATGGGCCAGCCCAATCGTAGGACTGTCCTGTGCGAAGACATGACATTCTATTTTGCCGCAGAATGCAGCAGATAGGAGATCCCATGTAATTGTAGGACTAAGATCCCATGCCTTCTCATGTAATTGTAGGACGGTGTGCCTTGCGCCTCGTCCAAATCAATTCTATGGCTGGCAGCAGTTCACACCCAGTCAAAGTGATTCAACACAGGGAAAAATTACGCGGGCGGCCAGACACATCGCGCGGGCCGCGGAAAACTGCGTGGGCTGGGGCATCGGCCGCCGCCCCCCGCCGCCACCCCTCTCCGGCCGTCCCCGCCGACGCTCTCCGGCCGCCCTCGTTTCCGCTCTCCGGTCGTTGCCGCCGCACCCGCCGCCGCTCTCCTGCAGCCCCCCGCCGCCGCAGGAAACAGAGGGGATCGAGCTCCGGCCGCGACCACTGTACAAAACGGCGTCGGCAGGTTCCTCCATCGCCACTCCGGGCGCCTCCACCCTGCCCCCTCCGACGGGCTCCAACGGCTCTCTCCATCCATTCCCTCGCCCCGCACTGGCCATCGAGCTCTAGGTCGACTCCAACAGGTAGCCGTTTGTGCTATTTAGCTGATTTTTTTCCCGTATTGTGTGAAACTGAATGATGTGTGTACTGTCCCATTTGACAGAATTGTTGCTGATTGGGCTGCGTGGTTGTGCAATTTGACAAGATTTGAGTGTTGTGCATTTGCAAGTGTTGTGCAATGGGTGAAATTGATAAGGGAATACCTCAAGTTGGTATGAGGTTCAGAAATGCAGATGAAGCTTGGGTGTTTGGGTAGCATATGGGGCCGTGCAGGGTTTGATGTGAGGAAGAGAAACAAACATGTAAGCAAGTTTGATGGTGAAGTGACTTCATGCAGATTTGTTTGTTCCAATGAGGGTCTTCGGAAAAAAGAGATAACATTGGGCCATGTGCCAAAGCGTATTAGAGCTGAAACAAGAACAGATTGCAAAGCCCGGATGACTATAGCATTGGATCGAGTGGCAAAAAATTATGAAGTCACAGATATTGTGCTAGAACACAATCATTACCTTCAATTGCCACAAACTTGTCACTTGATGGCATCACAAAGGAAGATTTCCGAAGTACAAGATTTTGAAATAGAAGCCGCTGATGATTCTGGAATCATGCCAAAACCTGCACATGAGCTTGCTTGTCGTCAAGTTGGTGGACCACTTAACCTCGGCTACACTTATGTTGACCAAAAGAATCATTTGCGAAGCAAGCGGCAGAGAGAGTTAGCTTTTGGACAGGCTGGTAGTATGTTGAAGTACTTCCATGAAAAAATCGTTGAGAATCCATCTTTCTAATATGCTTTGCAGTTGGCCCATGAAGAGCATATAACCAACATATTTTGGGCTGATGCAAAAATGGTTCTTGACTATGCACACTTTGGCGATGTTGTCACATTTGATACCACTTTTGGCACAAACAAAGAATATAGGCCATTTGGTGTTTTTCTTGGACTGAATCAGTTTAGAGAAACCACCATTTTTGGTGCTGCATTACTAGTTGATGAAACATGTGACTCATTTACATGTATTTTTGAGACTTTTCTAGCTGCACATAATGGGAGGCAACCTAGAACTATTTATACGGATCAAGATGCAGCAATGGGGAAAGCTATAGGAAAAGTCTTCACGGAATCATATCATGGATTGTGCACCTTTCATATAATGCAAAATGCTGTCAAGCATTTATCTCCATTGAAGGGTGAAGAAAAAGACGAAGAGAAAGAGAAATGTGACGCCCTTGATTCAATCGTACACTAATCATACACACAGATGTGTACGATCAAGATCAAGGACTCACGGGAAGATATCACAACACGACTCTAGACACAAATTAAAATAACGCAAGCTTTATATTACAAGCCAGGGTCCTCGAGGGCTCGAATACACCAGAGTCAGCGGAAGCAACAATATCTTAGTACAGACATAAGTTAGACAAGTTTGCCTTAAGAAGGCTAGCACAAAAGCAACATCGATCGAAAAAGCAAGGCCTCCTGCCTGGGAACCTCCTAACTACTCCAAGTCGCCAGCGGCCGTCACGTAGTAGTAGGCACCCTCGTGGTAGCAGTAGTCTTCAGTGGTGTCTTCTGGCTCCTGGACTCCGTCATCTGGTCGCAACAATCGGGTAAAGGGGGAAAGAGGTAGCAAAGCAACCGTGAGTACTCATCCAAAGTACTCGCAAGACTTACATCAGATCTAAACTAAGTATGCATCTGTATCAAAGGAAATGGGTTGTATCTGTGGACTAAACTGCAGAATACCAGAATAGAGGAAGGACTTAGTCCTATCGATGACTAGCATCTTCTGGAAACCACCATCTTGCAGCAACAAGAGGGAGTAGAATAGCATAAAGTAAAGTAGCAGTAGTGTTATCAACCTCGGCTAGAGATCCTTTCTCGACTCCCAGCGAGAAAGCAATCCCAGAGCCATACAATCCATTCATCATATCCATTTCTCATATCCATCCATTTCTCACCACAAGTATCCAATTCTAGTTGTATCGGTCGGGATACAACTCCAAGTGTCCGTTACCGTAGGATAGGCTATCGATAGATGTTTCTTCCCTGCAGGGGTGCACCAACTTACCCACCACGCTCGATTAACTCCGGCCGGACGCACTTTCTTGGGTCATACCCGGCCTCGGCCAAACAATACGCCGCAACCCGACCTAGGCTTAATAGAGAGGTCAGCACGCCAGACTAAACTTATGCCCCCAGGGGTCATGGGCCATCTCCCTGGGAACTCCTGCACGTTGCGTGGGCGGCCGGTGAGCAGACCTAGCTACCTCCTTCAAAAAGGTAGGTGCTTACCAGTCCAACCCGACGTGCGCCGCTCAGTCGCTGACGTCTATTAAGCTTTGGCTGATGTATACGACGCAAAACTCCCATACAATGCCCACGTGATGGTTAGTGCTATCAGGCTAGAGGCCCCTCGGATCAAATATCCAAACCATAGTGGATTAGGAGCACGCGGTAACAAGCAGAGACTCACGATCGATGTGACCCCGTCGCCCCATCTCGAGTACTTGCGGCAAGGGCTAAGAATGCCCGGCCACGCCTCCTAAGTATCTCGCGAGCACCTTCCAGGTCAACCCGACTCCACATCACTCGCAATTAAGCTCGCGCGGGTACCCCTCAGGGTCGACCCGTCTTTAGTAACATGGCTCAGTGCAAAGTCATAGTAACCATAGTAACTGTGTGTCTAACACCAAGGGGAAAACCCGAGGAATCACCCCCGGTGAATTCCACTCGATGTTGTCATCAAGGTGAACGTAAGAGGATCCACCCTCGAGGTTCACATTTGATGGGTTGCACGACAGAGCCGTAACGGAAGTGGTTAAGGAGGAAATCACCCTCGATGACCTCGACCGTATAGCTACACTACGGAGATCTCATCAGGAGTGATGTAAGAGGTTCCACCCTCGGCACTCGATGGTAGCTCTGTAGAGTCGTACAACTAGGGGGGTGATGTGAAGTGTCGGGGCCTGGACGTCGATCGTGTTGATCGAGTCATCAAACATAAAGTGAGGCAACTGGGACAAGGTGGGGGTCACTGATGGATCACTAACCATCCTATACTAAGCAGTTTAGGATAAGCAGGTAAGGTGTGAAAGCAAGTAACAACAACAGGCTATGCATCAGAGTACGATCATACAGAAAGCAGTAGCAGTTCTAATGCAAGCATGAGAGGGGAAAGAAATGGGCGATATCGGAATTCTCAAAGGGGGGTTTGCTTGCCTGGTTGCTCTGGCAAGGAGGGGTCGTCGTTGACGTAGTCGATCACAGGGGCGGCATCGGTCTCGGGGTCTACCGGAGAGAAGAGCGGGAAGAAACAGTAAATATAAAGCAAACATAGCATCACAAAGCATAACGTGGCAATATGTTGTGCCGGGAGTGACCTAACGTATGGCTACACGATGTAGGTGAAGGGGGGATTCAACCAGGAATGTATTACCGGTTCCGGACCTGTGTCAGACAAATGACCGGAGGGGGAATGTCCCACGTTCAGCATGCTAGGGGCATGTGACAGATGAACGGGCAACGTATTCGGATTCGTCGGATTTTTCTAAGAAACTTTCATATGGAAAACATTTTCATCCGAGCTACGATTTGAAAGTTACGGATTTTCGAAGTTTAAACCAATTTCTGAATTATTTTAAAAGCAGAAAAGGTTTATTGCGTCAGCAGTGACGTCAGCACTACGTCAGCTCTGCTGACCAGTCAAACTGACAGGTGGGACCCACCTGTCAGCCTCTCTGTCTAACAGAGGCTTAACTAAACTAACAGGGTTAGTTAGGGGCGTGGGCCCCAGCAGTCAGTGACTAGTTAGTACTAATTAACTAACTAATTTAACTAACGTTTTAATTAATCGTTTTATTTATTAAAAAAATGTCTTACTCGCGGGACCCACATGTCAGTGAGCCAGAGCTGCCACGTGGGCAGTTGACTTGGTCAACTGGGCCCGCGGGGCCCAGCGGTCAGCGGCCCAACGCGTGGGGCCCACGGCCACGCTGGCGCCACGTCAGACGCGTCGCTGGAGCTGCTCCGGCAACCCAAAGCACGACGGCGCGCGGCGAAGCAGCCCAGAAAGGCGCCGGAGGGCACCATTTGCCGCGCGGTTGGCTGCGTTCGGACAAGTCCTCGCCCGCGAGTCGAATGGTGGTGCTGGCTTCGCCGAAGTTGGCCGGGAACGGCGCCGGCGACGAGTGGACGCGGTGGTGCCCTTCGGGAGCGCGTCGGGAAAAGCCTACGGGCGATTAAAATGAGTGCTGTGACGCACGTTCGAACGAGGGGAGCCGCACGCATCCAACGCCGGTGGTCCCGCGTGCTGGGATGGCCTAGAGCCATGGCAGCGCTGACCGGAGCGGCGCCAGAGTTTGGGCGTCGATGGAGTCGAGCGTCCAGGGCACGCTAAGGGTGGCGGAGGGGCGCATTGAGCAGCTAGGAGCTCCAGGAGCTCGGTGGTGGCGTTAGCACGGCGCGAGGGGCATCAGGTCGACGACAATGAGCTCAACAGCGGAGCTCGGCACGGCCATGGCGGGTCCAGCCGCTCCGGGCGCGTACGGGAGCAAAAGAGAGGGGGGGAGGAGCGTAGCTCACAGTGAGCCTGCAGATGTGCATCGGTGGGCTCGGGGAAGGCGCGAGGTGGCCGAATTCGATGCCGGCGTTCGTCGGAGCGGAGGAGGAAGAAGAGGTCGCCGCGCTCGTTGTGGGGGCTCCTGGCTTGGTCCGGTGGTCGAGGGAGACGCCGTGGGGCACGACGGCGCTCGGAGACTCGTCGGAGAGGGACGGGGACAGCGGTGGCCGCGGTCAGCACGGCGTCGCCGCCATGGACGCGCTCGGAAGCGGTGGATCTGAAGGGAAGGGGAGAGGGCGAAGGAGGGAGCGATGAGGGAGAGAGGGGGGCAAGTGGGCGAGTAGGGAGGGAGCCCGAGGCGTCGGGGCCTTATCCCCTCTCGCCGGCGACGTGGAGTACGGGGCGGCGCGCCCGGTCCGGCGGGGACGAGCGGGACGCGCCCGGTCGGACGCACAGGAGGGAGGGGAACAGGCGAGAGGTAGGTGAGCCGGCCTGGGTGAGGGGGAGCTGGGCCGGACCAGGTGGGCTTGGCCCCAGTGGGGCAGGGGCACTTTCCTCTCTCTCCTTTCCTTTTCCCTTTCCCTTTCTCTTTTTTTTTTGCTTTACTAGTTTAGCTATTTTAGGCCACCTTCACATTTTGCAAAAATGTTGGTTCACCACCAATATTACCATAAGAATACTTCCCACATGATGAACATTTTAGTTTTCATGTTTGAGCATTTTGAATTCCACACAAAGTTTGAATTTGAATTCAACTGAAAACTGAAAGAGAGAGGAGACAAAGATGATCAAGCACTTGTTTAGCAAAATAATTAACCGAACCCCAGGGGTTACTGTAGCATCATTACACCGGGGTGTTACAAGAAAGATGTAGGGAAAGATAAAGATGATGGAAAGATGAAGATGAGGAGTCTCATATTCTCACTGATTTTAGTGAATGTATGTATGGCTATGAGGGCAAAGCAGAATTTCAAGAAGCATTTGACAATATGAGGCATAAAGTGCATAAGCAAACTTGGTTAGATAGTATCTACAAGTTGACAGAAAAATGGGCTGGATGTTATATGAGAGATGTGTTTAGTTTGGGAGTGAGGAGTACACAACTTAGTGAGAGCTTTAACAATTCATTGAAAACCCATTTGAAATCAGATTTCCATATTGTTCGGTTCTTGAAGCATTTTGAGAGGACGGTGGAAGTAAAAAGAAGAAAAGAATTGCAATCTGAATTTGATGCAAGGAAAAAGTTGCCAAGAATCAAGATGCACACACCTATGTTGGTGCTAGCAAGCAAAGAGTACACTCCAGTTATTTTTTAAGCTTTCCAAAGCGAATATGAAAGATCCATGGCCGCATGCACTAGAGCATTGGATGGAGATAACAAATTCGCAGTTGCTATTGGAAGTTTACATGGTGATTTGAAATTCGAGGAGGAGCGCGTAGTGGTTGGTGATCCTCTGACCCAAACGGCCTCATGTAGTTGTGGAATGTTCAATAGGACTGGAATATTATGTGGACATGGTCTCAAAGTGCTTGATTTGATGAATATAAAAGTATTGCCAACGCATTATTTCTTAAAAAGATGGACGAGAGAAGCACACAATGGAAGCATACAAGATAGACAAGGAAGGAATGTGGTAGAAAATCCAAAGTTGGAAGCTCAACTTCGCTACAAAGATTTGTCTCGCAAATTTCACTCTTTGGCATATAAAATAGCCTACTCTCTAGAATGATGTTTGATGTTAGAAAATGCACTTGATTGCATTGGTCCACAACTAGAGGATAAACTCAATGCAATTACCAATGCGACGAATAAGCCATGTAATGACGAAGAAAATGTTGACCCAAATGTGCAGCAAACAAATGAGGTCCTTAGTGCTGCAAAGCTAAAAAAAAGAGGTTCAATCGAAAAATTGAGGAGAAGGACAACTTGGCTTGATAAGTTACTCAAAGGGAAGCGCAAGCCAACTAAAGTTGCTGCATCAAAAAACAAAAGAGCAAAGGTATGTATCAATATGTACATGATGTGTTGTTACCATTCATTCCTAAATTACTTACTAGAAGTTTTATTGCAGCAACAAAAGAAACATGATGGGGCGAAGCCTCAAGTAGGAGTGGAGAAGGATGGCTGCGATAAAGCAGCAAGTATGGAGTTTCAAGACTACAACAACATAATGAGTTACACGCAGCTCTTGACGGCTACCCGTTATGATGAAAGTCTGTTCTAGCATGTACAAGCTTGTTAGATAGTATTTTGGGCAATGTCGATTGTATTTTGGACAGGGTTGACTATAGTATTTTGGACTTGGGGGCTAACTATAGTCTTTTGTGGCCTAAGTGTACAAGTAAAAGGGCCAACCCTATGTACTTGGATGATTATGTAAGAACAAATTTCTATGCTAATTTGCTTCAAAAATTAGTTTATTCATGCCTACAAAAGGCTCTGTATTGTGTTCACCTTTATGTCCTATTGATTTCCTGATCCTCTTAACTGAATGCCCATGTATTTAAAATGGCTTGGGTTTTTCTTTTTGCTTGACGTTTGCTAAACTGAACCGAAATGTTTTGCTTGCTAAATTAAACTGTATTTTGTTACGTTGTTTACAGCCTTGTAAGACTGCTGTTTTGTCAAATTGTTGTTGTTTTGATAGACTAAACTGCTTGTTAATTGAACTAATTTCTGCTCTGTTCTCTGCATGAAGCGTCTCTGTTTTCCCTGGCTGTTCTGTCTACATGTGCGTATTTTGGCTGTGACCTTGTAAGACTGCTGTTTTGTCAAACTGTTGCTGTTTTGATAGACTAAACTGCTTGTTAACTGAACCAATTTCTGCTATGTTCTCTGCATGAAGCCTCTCTGTTTCCCTGGCTGTTCTGTCTAAATGTGCATATTTTGGCTGTGAGTTGCTGCTGGCCGTAGGATCAACTTGGACGATGGATGTAGGGGTGCAAGGCACACCGTGACCCGCCTCTGGCAAGGCATGGGATCTCAGTCTGTAATTGTATTCCTCTCTTTGGTGCTATATAATGAATCTTGTACCTAACTTTTTTTCATAAAAAAATTGTCTTGGGCCCGCTTTTCCCACTCTAGTTGCCCCTAAAATGGAAGGAAAACGTTTATCCCCGGTCAACCGATCCACGAATAACATCAGTCTCGCACGGTGCAGCAACCTACACACAGTCTCACCTTTTCTTCTCTGGAAGCATCCCGCACAAACCCAACTCTCCTAATCCACATGAACCCGATACACACCACTCAACTTCCTCCATCCAGAATTCCCCATGGCACCTCTATCTCTCTCTCGATCCTGGTATTGACGCATCATATTCCCACAGCAATGGCGATGCTTGAACAGTCGCTGCCCTATGTTGCATCTACCACTCCTTCGTCTCCCCGCCTGCATGATCCACCCAATCTGGCTCCTCTGATACGCAGCACACAGAGCTGCAGTCCCCAAGGGTGTCCTCCTTTCCCTGCCCCTTCGCCCAGCTCCTTCTCCCATCCTTTGTCAAGGATCCCATGAAATAGGGGTTGTGAGGCCCCTCTCCCATGCTATTGTTGAAAGGGCTCCAAGTCAAAGACAAAGACAGCATTGTCGTGCATTGTTTATTTGTTTATTTGTTGCAAGCCAAAGACAGCATTGTCGTGCATGACACAAGCTACCGGCATGGTCGCCATTCGGGTGTTGCAAGGTTGTGGTGTGCTGCAGGCCAACCGCTAGCGGTCAAGGACGGACAGAACTCGCCGTAGGGTACTGCAGCAACCGCTGCCGACGACTTTGAGGTCTTTCTACAACTTCGTCAACATGAGGCGTGAGTCGTGCTTCTACAACATGAGGCGTGCTGCAATCTTCTGCAACTTGAGGCGTGTTGTGATCTTTGCAACATGAGGCATGCTTCTACAACAATGTTGTCGCAAGACGAGGAGACAACACAACACTAGAGCTCTGAAACATGCATCGTGTTGCAAAGGAGCTTCATAAGATGTGTCATGTTACAAAGGAATTTCGCAAAGGGCTGCAAGGGGAGCCACGATGCTGGACCACTCATTGGCGCCGATCCAAGCAGTGGTGGATCTAGTGGGGTGCCATGGCACCTCCTCTAAAAATGCAATCTAATTTTTAATATACACTAGACACTATTACAATAATGTAAAGCTATTTGAGGAGTATTTGCTAGGTATGATGATACTAAAATCAAATTGTACCTTTTGGCACCCCAATGTAACGATTCTAGGTACAGCAAAAAGATTCTAGCAAAAAGATTCTAGGTACAGCACTAGATCTGACGGCCCGTGACACTGGATCTAACGATTTTAGGTATGATGATACTAAAATCAAATTGTACCTTTTGGCACCCCAATGTAACGATTCTAGGTACAGCACTGGATCCGACGGCCCGTGACCCAGCTGATAATTAGGATCCGCCATTGGTTGGACCGACGCGTAGCACCATGCCTGAAAGGAAAAGTGATGTGTGCAAATATACAGGTCCAGGCTGATTTAAGAACAAGTATAGTAGCACAGGAAAAGCAGATGAAGAACATGACTAGTCATGAGTACGTGAAAGTTTAACTCCTGAACCTGAGTGAAGCACCTAGGCTTAGCATTGATCATGTCAACAGGAAAGACCGTGAAAAAATAAAAGAAAAAGGATTTCCAAATCAGGGCAGGATCGAGGAAGTCCATTAGTGCAGAGATTCTGAATTCAGCAAAAGCAGTGCCTACGGAATTTGGTGCAAAACCCAGAGCCCAACTATAAGATCCCGCTACCAAATCACAAACCCTCAAGTAAAAAGGCAGTATGGCAGGAAGCACTACTTTCCCATCACATTACCAAATCGCTTGCTTGCTTCTTGCTGCTGCAGAGAAGCCAGCTGCGGCAGATTACAACATGTCATAGTCAATACACCACATGAATCAAAGAGCTACGAGTAGATTTCAGGTTTAGGGGTGGGTGAAGAGAGATGAGTCAGGGGGGTAGACAGGGAACGTTTGTCATTGCATTGTTCTGCCCTGCTGGACAACAGCCACTGAGCTGCTTGCAACCAAGTCCAAGACCAAAATTACCCAACGCAATGGTCCACTACTCTACTCCTAACGAGATCCTGACACTACCATGAGCAAATTAGTATGTCACTCCATGTTGACCCAACGGCCAAACTCGGACTCGTGAGAAGCTTTGGGCTTCAGGCTTCAGCTACACCGAATCGCCGAAGCAACTTGAAGAGGCCACGGAGGGGATTGTTTGGATGGCATTCATTTTTAGGAGAAATCAGGTACAAAGACGAGCGGTGGATGTAGAAGCTGCGGAACAAAAAGAAATTTAGCGTCAATAAGTACAGGAACACAAAGTAGCAATCATGTTCAGAGATATTCACAGTGGTTACCTGACATAGAGCAACACCTCCTGCATCAGCCTGAGCTCCATCATCGGAAACACCATCTTCCCCTGGATCATAACCTTGGAAGAACTCACCAGCGGGGCAAGGCACCTCGCCCACTCGGGAGACAGCTTCCCGATCTACAGTTAGTTGCCAATCAAATAATCGATCAATATTCAGATGCTATGTCTGCACACATATGATGTATATGTGCATTGGAAGCAAAAGCAGAGTGAAGTGGGAACCTCTCCAGATCGGTTTGTCGAGAAGCGCACGATCTCTGACAGCGCCACCGCCTGCCTGTACGGCACCCTGATCCTGCTTTCGTGCGAAGGGAAGGCGAAGTGGACGACCTCGCCGGCGTCCAGCCACTTCCTCCGGCGACAAGTCGACAGCCCGGTGGAATAGGACTTCGTGAAGAAGACCCATTCGCGGTGGTCCGGTGGGTACTCGTCCATCTCCGCCGGCTGCGGCGCCACAACCATCTTCCAGTCGCTCAATGGCGTGGCCCCCGGCGGCGGCATTGCCCGGATGGGCCTTGGGTTCAGGTAAGGCGCCGGGCGGGACGTCGTGAGATCGATGAAGACTACATCGTCGTCATCTCCGCGGTTTCTCTTCTTGGATTTCGGCGGGGGGTCAATGATCTCCACCTCGTCTTCACTAGAGTCCTCCTCCTCTTCCTCCTTCTTTACATGACGCGGCGACGCAGTTTTGCCTTGTTCCTCCTTGACCGGGACCTTGATCTCGTCGGGTTGCTCCTCCTTCTTGACCCAGCCATGCTTGATGTCGGCATCGATTGGCTCCCTCTTGATCTTGGCCTCGACCACGGCGGGAGATTCAAGCTTCACCTTGTCGGAGTCCGCATCGGTTGGCTCCCTCTTTACCTCGACCTCGCCGGCGGCTTCAACCTTCACCTCGCCATGGTCGGCATGGATTCGCTCCCTCTTGACCTCGACCTCACCGTGGGCCTCGACCTTCACAATCACCTCGTCGGAGTCGGCATAGAATGGCCCCATCTTCAAATCGACCTCGTCGGGGGATTCGCTTTTCACTTTCACCGGAGGCGGCAGCGTCGGGGTAACACCGCCGACGGGGCGCTCTTCCTCGTCGCCGTCGCACGACATGGCGGCCGGCCGATGATGAGCAGACGAGACGGGACGGTGGAAAGGGAACGGGGCGCGGGCGCGGGCGGGGGGATAGGGGGATAGGGGAGAGTTTAGGCCTTTGAGATGCTTGGCTCTCATTTTGACGGGGAATGGGCAAAAAAACCAGGGAAGGGGAGGTAATTGTTTTGGTTTTGGCGGGACAGGTAGGAGGGAGATGAAAAAAAAGTCGAGATGGTGAAGTGGATTGAAATGTTTTTCCTTTATCTTTTTTGATTTTTTGATCGATGAGGTTGGCGTGAAATATTTTATACTTCCTCTTTATGAAACATGAGAGTGTATCCGAACAAGGCCTTCGAGTATCCAAACAAGACCTTCGTGATGGTGCTTCCGGAGTTGAATGTGCATATAAATATATGATGTGTGATTTTTATTTTATTTTTTTGCGAATAGGATGCAAGGTTAATTTGAACATCATTCAAAATGTCTAACGTCTATTCAGTCAGCATGCTTCGACTATTTTCTTATGCCGTCCACTAAATGATTTGAACATCATTTAATATATTTAGTACTTATAGTCTTTGTTGGGTGGTATATGAATATGGATGTGTTCTTTGTATTGTCATGATATAGGATGAATAGATTGGAAGTTTTTTCCGCCAAAAGATAATAATAATTGTAAACTCTTTAAAAATTGCACATTATTCAAACGTAAGTGTTGTTTTGTGCTCCGAGATAATTAAGCACCTCATTTTCATTGCAAAGTTCGCGTGTTCTACGTAATCAGTCACCGAAATGGCGTCCAATGTGTTTTCAACGAGAAGTGTTGCGAATATGTATGACCACAAGTTTAATTGCATACCTAAAAAGTTCCGTATAGTGGGAGCGTCTGACTTTGTCGCTTTGGCTTTGAAGAAACAGTAAGGTTTCTGATGGTAATACTATTTCTCCTTAGCAGGTTATCAATCATTGGCTTTGTGTAAGCTCTACGCTACACGCAAATGAAGCATTGGCCATTGTATATGGCACGTGTACGCGGTTGTAGTAGGTGGCCAAAGAGGTCTTATTCGACATTAGATGACATGTTGCCCCATTGACATAGAGACCAACTACAGTTTAAAAGTTAAGTGAACTATTTGAAATATAAAATGTATTAAGTGAACTATCAAAAAAGGCCAACTGCAGTCATCAAGACCAACTGCAAAAAATCGAATCAACTAATACAAAAATAAATAAATAGGTGAACTATTTGAAGGATGTTTCTTGTGAATAGTTTGCAAATGATTATGTTTGTATTGCGTTTGTTTTTGTTCTATATATTTACCAACGAGAGACAACAATGATCATTTACCATGTCCTTATTTGACCGCCCAGGGCAACCCAACAGTTAGGTCAATAGAAAGGAGACTCGTTGCACGACTGGCGCAAAGACCAACTGCAGCTGAGAAGTGAACCAAACTATGGGCAGCATGTATAGCAGACTAAAAGTGCATCTAGTCCCCTATGTGGTTTTGGTAATTTATAGAACATATTGAACTAATGTCTGCTCAAAGCTCATTTCAAGAAAACTTCATTTAGGTACAACACGGGAGATGAAAGTGAACCTCTCAAAAACACTAAAAACAAGTATTGGTTCAAGCCTCAAGACTCACCCTTTTTACATTAAAGTGATCAAAGACCACTGAGGGAGTCCTAGACTAGGGGGTCCTCGGATGTCCGGGCTATGTGATGTTGGCCGGACTGATGGGCCATGAAGACACAAGATCGAGGACCTTCCCCCGTGTTCGGATGGGACTTTCCTTGGCGTGGAGGGCAAGCTTGGCGTTCGGATATGAAGATTCCTTTCTCTGTAAAAAGACTCTGTACAACCCTAGCCCCCTCCGGTGTCTATATAAACCGGAGAGTTTAGTCCGTAGAGGCAATCATAATCATACAGGTTAGACATCTAGGGTTTAGCCATTACGATCTCGAGGTATATCAACTCTTGTAACCCCTATACTCATCAAAGTCAATCAAGTAGGAAGTAGGGTATTACCTCCATCAAGAGGGCCCGAACCTGGGTAAACATCGTGTCCCCTGCCTTCTGTTACCTTCGATCCTTAGACTCACAGTTCGGGACCCCCTACCCGAGATATGCCGGTTTTGACACCGACATTGGTGCTTTCATTGAGAGTTCCTCTATGTTGTCGATAGAAGGATCGATGGCTCGCTTTGTCGTCAATGACAAAATCACCTCTGGAAGAGCCCTAGTTCCTGGGCAGATCCTCCAGATCGGCAATTTCACCATAGGCGCCCGCCCGGCCATCAAACCCAAGGCGGTCCCCCGGATTACCAAAAATCATCTCCGCATCAACCCCTAAAGCGTCGATAAGATGGATCCGGCAGATGTCTCATCTTTAAACGAACTGCTAGATCGCATCGCTGCCCTAGGGGTCGCAACAGATTACGATTTGATTGGGCGTAAACCCGATCAGAGGGGAATCAGATCTCCACCTGTTACCCACCTGGTGACTGTCGTGGAAGAACAAGTTGAGGATACCGCTCCTCCTATGCTGAAAACAAACTATGTTCAGATTTCCGAGCCCTACGAGCCGGACACTCATCTTCAAGAAAGGATCATCTATCCTCCGAACATAGAATCAGGTGTTGAGTCTGAAAACCCCCAGGACACTCCGGATCCTGGGCCAACGACCTCAGAAATTTTTCAAAATCCGAATTCCATAGTGGGTCAGGGTTCGGATTTAAGCCCACCCACCCACCGCAATCAATACTCTCCAAGCAATTCCGGTCCCTCGGACATATGCGATTTAATGTATATACAACAGTAACCTCAGAAAACACTCCATCAATTTTGGGCTAGATTCCTACTTATTAAAAACAAGATCAAAGATTGTTGCGACGACGACGCGGTATCAGTCTTTTGCCGCAACTGCACGGACGAGGGCGTCCTCAACGCCCTCAATCGGCGCCACATACTGCACTTTGTAGATTTGGCACACATAGTACAGAAGTATTGCACAATGGAAAGCGCTTGGAAAGCCCAGACAGCTCGGTGGGAACCACCGGCCTTTAAGCCACCCACCGGCCAGACAAAAAAGGTGCACCCTTACGGGGCACCTGATCATTACTTCACGGAAAGAAAAATTAAACCCTTACCGGGACACAGAACTGTCCTTGATGAATGGTCAACAAGCCCTGTCAGATACACGCGATGCCAAATTCCGAACCAACTCATAGCCTTCGGGGCATGTTGGATACTCCGGCAGGTGGCTAAAAGCGGGGAGGATATTCTCACCAACACTACTCTGGCAAGGCATCCCCCCGAGGATAACGACCTCAATGTGTTTATGGTCTTCGAGACCTTTTCTTCAAACAACTGGCATAAAAGGGCGCTCTGCGACCTCGCCGAAGTCAATCACGTAGCCGCAAGAAATCCTTGGAACGATATGGCGATAACCTTTAACGCAAATGACGAGCCAAGGGCCCGATCAGTCCGAGCACTAGCCGCTTTGGTTCTAAACCCAATTGTAGATGGCTTTTGCCTCACCAAACTGCTCATGGACGGCGACAGCGGACTGAACCTTATCTACGAAGACACGCTCAATAAAATGCAAATGGACAGAAGTCGCATTGAGCGAAGTAATACAACCTTTCGAGGAATTATCCCCAGTAGGGAAGCAAGATGCTCGGGGAACATTAAACTCGACGTGGTATTCGGCATGCCAGAGAACTATAGGTCTGAAGAAATCATCTTCCTGGTGGCCCCTTTCAATAGCAGATATCATGCCCTGTTAGGGCGAGACGCATTCACACGCTTTCAAGCCATACCTCATTACGGGTACATGAAGCTCAAAATGTCCGGGCTCAACGGTGTTATCATTATCGCCAGTGATCCGGACATAACACTCTGCACCGAAAACAAAACTGCATCCCTGGCCCTCAAGGCACTGTCTAAAGCCCTGGCGTCTAAGGAGCTCCCACTCTGCGTTCCACAGTGGATAGAGACGACGTAATTCTTGATAAAATGCCTAAATCCACTTCTTTCAAGCAAGCAAACGAAATAGTAAAATTTCAAGTTCACCCGACGGACCCCAAGAAGACAACTTCCATTGGGGCATAGCTAGATCCAACGGTCGACGCCGCATTGCACACGTTCTTGTGCGAGAATTGGGACATCGTCGCCTGGCACCCCTCGGATATGCTAGGAATCCCACGCGCGCTGGCCGAACATAGTCTCAATATACTGAAGGGACATAAACCGGTCGAGCAAACATTGCAGCGATTTTCCGAACCCAAACGACATGCTATGGGTGAGGAGCTAGCCAAGCTACTCGAAGCCGGGTTTATCAGAGAGATCAAACATCCAGACTGGCTAGAAAACCTGGTCATGGTACCAAAGAAGGATAAATCCTGGCGCTTGTGTGTCGACTTCAAGGACCTTAATAAAGCCTGCCCTAAGGATCCCTTCCCACTACCTCACATCGACCAGATTATTGATGCAACCACAGGAAACGACTTACTGTGCTTCCTCGACGCATACTCCGGATACCATCAAATCAAAAGGATGGAATCCAACCAAGCCGCAACGACATTCATCACCCCATACGGGCCCTTCTGCTTCAACACCATGACCTTCGGGCTCAAAAACGTCGGCGCCACATATCAACGCATGATTCAAACATGCCTGGAACCACAAAAAGGCAAGACAGTTGAGGCATATGTAGATGATGTAGTCATCAAAACTAAGCATGTCGAATCATTGGTGGACGACTTACGCCTTACATTCGACAACCTCCGAAGATATGACATACTGCTCAATCCGGAAAAGTGTGTTTTCGGCGTTCCCATCAGAAAATTGCTTGGGTTCATTGTTTGCAGTAGGGGAATCGAAGCAAACCCAGCCAAAATCCGAGCCCTGTCACAGTTGGCTACACCAACATACCTCAAGCAGGTCCAAAAACTAGTCGGGTGCGTGGCAGCTTTGAGCCGCTTTATCTACAGATTAGGAGAAAAGACGCTGCCATTGTATCGCCTGCTCCGACGCACCGGCTACTTTGCGTGAACGGATGCTGCAACAGCCGGACTAGAAGAAATAAAATCTTTGTTATCAAGCAACCCAATCCTGGCCGCGCCAAACGTCGGTGAACCCATGTTACTATACATATCTGCAACACACCAGGTGGTGAGTGCGGTGCTCGTCGTCGAACGAGAGGAAGAGAAGGATATAAATTCCCACTTCAAAAACCAGTATACTATGTATCGACGGTCCTCACACCATGCAAATCCCGATACCCACATTATCAAAAGATAGTGTATGCGGTCTTCATGGCATCCCGGAAGCTGCGGCACTACTTTCAAGAGTGTTCGATCATGGTGGCTTCCGAAGTACCACCTAATGATATCATAAACAACCGGGACGCCACCGTCCGGATTGCCAAATGGGCCACTGAGCTCTTACCGTTTGAAATAACATATAAGCCACACCGAGCCATTAAATCTCAGGTGTTGGCTAACTTCGTCGCCGAATGGACAGAGGCCGAACTTCCTAAAGAGTGCGACACATATTGCAACTGGGTGATGCACTTTGACGGTTCTAAAATTCTAGCCGGACTTGGGGCTAGTGTTGTCCTCACATCCCCCACAGGAGACACAGTCCATTATGTGCTCCAAATATTGTATACAAACTCTAATAACACAGCTGAGTATGAGGCCCTATTGCATGGTCTTCGGATGGCCGTCTCTATGGGAATACAACGCCTCGAGGTGTGCAGGGATTCAAACCTCGCAATATCCCAAATAAACAGAGAATTTGATGCCAAAGATCCGAAGATGGCGGCTTACCGCAACGTCGTACTTAAAATAGCAGCTCGGTTTGAGGGGCTCGAGTTTCCTCACGTGGCCCGGGAGAGTAATCAAGCAACAGACATCCTTGCTCACATGGGCGCTAAGCGCGACCCCGTCCCACCCAATACCTTTGTGGAGAGGCTCTTCAAGCCATCCGTGGTATGGCAGGACGAGAGCAGCAACACCAGTCTGGAGCCGATCATACACCCAGATTCCGAACACAATTCCGATATCATCAGGGGCTTGGCCACCGAAATAACACCATCGGCCCATGTAATCATGGCAGTGATCGCCCCATGGACCGAAACCTTCCTGGCCTACCTTAATAGGGGAGAGCTCCCTGAGGACCAGAATGAGGCTCGATGCATCGTTCGACCCTCGAAAGCCTACAAGGTTCATGAAGGAGAGCTCTACAAGAAAAGTACTACCAGTGTCCTTCAAAGATGTATCTCTGAAGAAGAGGGGCGGCAGCTCTTGGCCGAAATCCATGCTGGTCTTGGCGGTCATCACACCACAGCCCGGGCCCTTGTAAGTAAGGTCTTCTGTATCGGTTTTTTCTGGCCTAGCTACGACCCGAGCAGATGCACAAGACCTCGTCCAACGTTGTGTAGGATGCCAACTTTTCGCTAATCAAAGCCATATGGCGCCTACCGCCCTACAAACAATCCCCATTACTTGCCCTTTTGCGGTCTGGGGGCTTGACATGGTGGGACCCCTTAAAGGGGGAAGCCATAAGAAAAAATACCCGCTGGTCATGGTAGATAAATTCACTAAGTGGATAGAGGCCAAGCCAGTTAAAACGGCCGAAGCCGGACCAGTGATAGATTTCATATCCAGTGATGGTGTCCCATGCAGCAGCATCACCGATAACGACTCTAATTTCACAGCCGACGAAGTAAAAAATTGGTGTTCTAATCTGGGCATCAAGCTCGATCATGCCTCCGTCTATCACACTCAAACAAATGGTCAAGTCGAACGGGCTAATGGCCTGATAATGAGCGGCATTAAACCTAGACTAGTGCGATCCTTAAAGGAGTCAGATAAACACTGTGTTGAGGAGCTCGACTCCGTACTCTAGCGGCTGCGGACCACGCCCAATCGCACGACAGGATACACACCGTTCTTCATGGTGTACGACGCAGAGGCCGTCTTGCCCTGCGATATTATTCATGACTCACCTCGAGTACGCATGTATGAAGAGAGAGAGGCCGAGCTCTATCGGCAAGATGACTTAGATGGCCTGGAGGAGGAGCGCGATGTCGCAAAAGCTTGCTCAACATTCTACCAGCAACAAGCTCGAAGATACGAAAGCAGAGAAGTACGAGTCAAGACTTACAATGTCGGTGAACTCGTTCTATGCCTACCAGAGAAGAAAAAGGACAAGCTCAAGCCCAAATGGGAGGGTCGCTTCATTATAGATGAAGTTCTCACTAGAGGAGCATATCACCTTCGTAATGCATCGGATAATCGCTTAGAGCCAAACCCATGGAACGCTGCCAGACTCCGAAGATTCTACGCCTAAGTCCGGACTCATTGTTCGTTACCTTTTTTTTCTCTTTTTTCTCTTTCTTCTTTTCATTTTTATACGACTTCTAACCTGTGTTCGGATAAACCGCACACTTAAGGGGTATACATCCTTAAATGTACATACCCCCAATACCTGGGGGCTTCTTGTCACAAAAGCTTATTATTATTCAAGCATCAGCTCACCGTATATATGGGTCGCCTTCTCATATATGTCTTTTCTTCGCCATTATATGCACCTTTATGACTTAAGTTTTTGCCAAGCTGGGTTGCCTGGATCATGTGCTTATGCCCTACGTTCCCGCTTGTTTCGCTAGGGCATAAAGGGAGCACCTCTGCGATTGTTACAGTCGGGTTATCCGGACGTGTACCTCAAACGGGTGAAGCCGAAAGCTAGCGTTCTTAAGGGAATAATAGGTCGGCGGACAAAAGATGAACCGCCCTCGTTGAGATACAAGCCCCCAAAATATAATGTGTATTATGGTTTTTAGCATCACAGCTCAGGCATGCACAACAACGCATGCTGGCCCAGGGAAAGGAACCCTTAACAGAACTATTCTCTCTGGAAGATGTTTCTTATGATCAAATGTAATATAACACAACTCCCCGAATACAACTTGTCTGTTCAAGCAACTATGACCGGACTTCCTGGTTTCCGAACATACTTCGGTGTTTACCACCGGTACAATATTCGGAAACACTCCAAAACTTGCAGACTAAGGCATAGCCTAGTGGTGGGAAGGGGCTGATGCCTTCCCACCCACCCAGGTTCAAGGCATGGTACTTGCAATTTGGGTTTGTTGCACCAATTATACTATATGGGGTTCCCTTACAGTCTTTCGGTCAAAAAAAAAACTCCAAAACTTCGGATTTCAGAGGTTAAAGCGGAAGGTCTGCCAAGACAATCGTTTTATAATTCAGATGGAGATACGTTTTTCGATAAAAAAGTACATTACTACTTGGACTCGAAAACTTCCTCCTCCTCTAGACCTTCTAATAAGTTGTTTAGCTTACAATTCTGTTGCGAAAACTTGACGACTATCTTTACTTGGTCGTATACTAAGCTAACAGGATTTTCCTGTCCATCTGGTCCCTGAGGCCCGACCCGGGCCATATGATTCGGATCAAGTCCGGTGTACCGTGTTTTCACCATGGTCTAGGCCTCTCGTGCGCCTTCTCGGAATGCTGATATCTTCCATAGTCCAAAGCGGCGACGAGCTCCCTTGAATAAATTCACGAGTTCCTCCATACTTCCTGGAGGAGAATCGGCCGGCCATAAAGCCTTAGCAATGTTCCTCATTGCCTTCCGGGCTCGCTCATGCACTTTGGACAACTCTTGTAGCAGATCGCCTTGAAATCCGGACACCTCTCCTTCGGGCAGCTCAGTCATCACACATACAGAAACAAACTTGTTAAACCTCCCATTATGGGACTGTATGGAAATGAGGTTAAAAAGCATACTGAATATGTCGCCTTTCAGTTTTCTGTTCTCTTTCAAGGCATCTGCCAGTTGGGCTCGTATGTCTTTCAGCTCCTCGACCTACTTGATGTTGGCATCTTGTAGCTTGTTCTTCTCATCCCTTGTCCGTGTTAGTATACGCTGACCAGCAGCCTCTTGCCTTTCGGCATGTTGTTTATCCGCTTGCGCGGCCTTCAGTCTCTCTTCCAGCCGATCCGGCGATCCTACCGTTGTACATACATCAGTGTTTATTTCAAAAAACATTGCTGGCACATGATTATATTTTCCGGACAGTAATGGGCATTGCCAGTCGGTGCCTCCTTGGACTTCGCCAGTTCGACGGTGACAGCAGTTAGCTGGGTCTGACATTTTTCCAGCTCCTGAGACAGCATGTTGTTCTTTTCTGTGAGTACCTGATTATGCAACGATCCTTAAATCAGTTACGTCAACTGCTTCAAGTCTCGGGGCTACTGACACATGATTATTAAACCCATACAACAGGTCTTACACGCATATCATTTGAAAGCTGGTGAGTGGCTCCAGTGAGCTCATCCCGAGTAGCTCGGATATATGCATCCGCTGAGCTGAAGGCATTGAATGCCTCTTCGATGAAAGTTGGGTCGCGCATAGCTGCTCTCCGATGCCGATGGTTCATCGCACTCTCCACTTCAGAGTTGGTAACGGATACATCATCTGAATCCTCGGGGAGAGGACAATCCGGCAATGCACCCGTATCCACCCTAGTCCTTGGGACAGGGTCCGGGGTTGGATTGGGTGATGCATGATCAACAAAGCCTCTGGACATAGTCCGGCGTATGCTTTTCCTAAATAATGTGGCACATCGGGAAACGTCACAATTTGGTATATCTGCCAAGGGCATATTAAAAACCATACCTTTTTATGAAGGTAGGGGCTCAGCAATGTCGCCGTCTGCCTTTCTTTTTTGAAGATCCGCCCTACGCAGGCGTCGCCTTCTTAAGGGATGTTTCTGATGCGGCGTGGCGAGACGAGCGCCGCCCCTTTGGAGCACAAGACAGTGCGGTGGGTGAGGCATGATACGTCTCCGTCGTATCTATAATTTTTGATTATTCCATGCCAATATTCTACAACTTTCATATACTTTTGGCAACTTTTTATACTATTTTTGGGACTAACATATTGATCCATTGCCCAGTGCCAGTTCCTATTTGTTGCATGTTTTATGTTTCATAGAGTATCCATATCAAACGGAATCCAAATGGGATAAAAACTGACGGAGCTTACTTTTGGAATATTTGGAAAATTCCGAAGAAAAATCCACGCGAGACGGTGCCCGAGGTGGCCACGAGGCAGGGGGGCGTGCCCCTGACCCTCGTGGGCCACCCGTAAGGCAGTTGATGCCCTTCTTCGGCCGCAAGAAAGCTAATTTTTGGTAAAAAAAAATCACGGCAAAGGTTTCAGGACAATCGGAGTTATGGATCTCCATATATATACGAAACGGTGAAAGGGCAGCAACACAGAACGCAGAAACAAAGAGAGACAGAGAGACATATCCAATCTCGGAGGGGCTCTCGCCCCTCCCGTGCCATGGAGGCCATGGACCAGAGGGGAAACCCTTCTCCCATCTAGGGAGGATGTCAAGGAAGAAGAAGAAGGAGGGGGCTCTCTCCCCCTCGCTTCCGGTGGCACCGGAGTGCCACCGGGGGCCATCATCATCACCGCAATCTTCACCAACAACTTCACCGCCATCATCACCAACTCTTCCCCCCTCTATGCAGCAGTGTAACCTCTCTCTTACCCACTATAATCTCTACTTAAACATGGTGCTCAACGCTATATATTATTTCCCAATGATGTATGGCTATCCTATGATGTTTGAGTAGATCCGTTTTGTCCTATGGGTTATTTGATGATCAAGATTGGTTTGAGTTGCATGTTTTATTATTGGTGCTGTCCTATGGTGCTCTCCATGTCACGCAAGCATGAGGGATCCCCGTTGTAGGGTGTTGCAATATGTTCATGATTCGCTTATAGTGGGTTGCGTGAGTGACTGAAACACAAACCCGAGTAAGGGGGTTGTTGCGTATGGGATAAAGAGGACTTGATGCTTTAATGCTATGGTTGGGTTTTACCTTAATGATCTTTAGTAGTTGCGGATGCTTGCTAGAGTTCCAATCATAAGTGCATATGATCCAAGTAGAGAAAGTGTGTTAGCTTATGCCTCTCCGTCATATAAAATTGCAATAATGATTATCGGTCTAGTTATCGATTGCCTAGGGACAAATAACTTTCTCGTAACAAAAAGCTCTTTACTAAAACTAACTTAGTTGTGTCTTTATCTAAACAGCCCCTACCTTTTATTTACTTGCTCTTTATTATCTTGCAAACCTATCCAACAACACCTACAAAGTACTTCTAGTTTCATACTTGTTCTAGGTAAAGCGAACATCAAGCGTGCGTAGAGTTGTATCGGTGGTCGATAGAAATTGAGGGAATATTTGTTCTGCCTTTAGCTCCTCGTTGGGTTCGACACTCTTACTTATCGAAAACTGTTGTGATCCCCTATACTTGTGGGTTATCAAGACCTTTTTCTGGCACCGTTGCCGGGGAGCAATAGTGTGGGGTAAATATTCTCGTGTGTGCTTGTTTGCTTTATCACTAAGTAATTTTTATTTGATGTTCTTAGTTGTTTTCTATCTTTAGTTATGGGTAGGAAACGCAAAATACCAAAAAAATTAGTTGTACCTACTAAACCAATGGTTGAAGAACCACTCAAAATCTATCACACTGCTGAAGCTTATTACTTGGATCATCTTCGATCCCTATGTGCTCGTGTTGAAACCCCAACTATCTTAGTTGAGAGCAAATCTTTAGATGAGCATGCTTGTTAGGTGCGACACCGAATATCTAAAAAAGGGAAAATTTTACTGGGTCAAATTCAACGTTTGCAATGCTTTGCTTGGAATTTATGCGAAATATATGATATTACATGTTGTTCTGAAAACCCTAAGAAACACCTTCCCTATCAATGTGAGTTTAGTGATAATAGAATCGTATCTTCATATGCTAAGGGTGTTTATAGTTACTATGATGTTCAACAAATTGAAGAATTTGTTGCTTTTAAGGGTGCTTATGAAATTGCTTCTTTGATTGAAAAGTATGATGCTACTCTCTACAAGTCTGAAAATTTTGACATACTTAAATATTGCTATGATAATTATGCTTCTAATGCCTATGTTGAACCATATATTGAGGACTACCCCGCTGTCCAGGAAGAGACTAATATTTTGCAGTAGTCTATGGAAGAAGAAATTGATGAAACTGTGAGCTCATTGGATGAAAAAGATGAGGAGGAGAGCGAAGAACAAAAGGAAGAAGAGCGGATTAGTTACCTGTGCCCACCTTCTAATGAGAGTAACTCTTCAACTCATACATTGTTTAATTTCCCTTCGTGCTTACCGAAGGATGATTGCTATGATGATTGTTATGATCCCGTTGATTCTCTTGAAATATCCCTTTTTGATGATGCTTGCTATGCTTGTGGCCAAGATGCCAATATGAATTATGCTTATGAAGATGAACTTGCTACAGTTCCTTATGTTAAACATGAAATTGTTGCTATTGCACCCACACATGATAGTCCTATTATCTTTTTGAATTCTCCCAACTACACTATATCGGAGAAGTTTACCCTTATTAAGGATTATATTGATGGGTTGCCTTATACCGTTGCACATGATGATTTTGATGAATATAATATGCATGTGCTTGCTGCTCCTACTTGCAATTATTATGAGAGAGGAACTATATCTCCACCTCTCTATGTTTCCAATATGATCAAATTGCAAGAAACTGCTTATGCTATGCATTGGCCTTTACTATGTGTGCATGAATTGTTCTTTTATGACATGCCGATGCACAGGAAGAGATTTAGACTTCGTTGTTGCATGATATATGTTAGTTTGTTCTCACTACTAAATTATAAATCATTTTTAATTAAAATTGGCTTTGATATACCTTGGGATCCGGGTGGATTCATTACTTGAGCACTATATGCCTAGCTTAATGGCTTTAAAGAAAGCGCTGCCAGGGAGACAACCCGGAAGTTTTAGAGAGTCATTTATTTCTGTTAAGTGCTTTCGTATAGTTTAAAAACAACAAAAATAAAGAGGGGAACCCAAAACTTTTTCAAAAAAAAGGAAAGTGAAAGTGAGAAAGACAAGCATTATTGAAGTGGGAGAGCTCCTTGAACTTTGTTCATGCTCACGACAAATTTGTGAATCTTGATTACAGAAACTTTTCAACAAAAATAATTATCCCCTTGTACAATTCCATTGTATTATAAAAATAATGTGCCAAGGTTTGCCTTTAGGATGTTTACATTTGCTTGATGGTTTATACTGTGCAGGACAGAAACTTTGGCTGTAGTGCATGATTTTACATCTTTATCTGAAACGTCAAATGGTTCTGATTCTTTTTGCACTGTCTTTATATACAATTTTTTATTTTTCATAATTTTGGCAGAATATTTCAAGTATCAGAAGTATGGTGAATGTTCAGATTATTACAGACTGTTCTGTTTTAGTCAGATTCTGTTTTTGATGCATAGTTTGCTTGTTTTGATGAAACTATCGATTTATATCAGTGGATTAAGCCATGGAAAAGCTATATTACAATAGACACAATGCAAAAACAAAATATGAATTGGTTTGCAATTGTACTTAGAGTAGTGATTTGCTTTGTTATACTAACGGATCCTACCGAGTTTTCTGTTGAAGTTTTGTGTGGATGAAGTTTTCGATGATCGAGAAGGTCTCGATGTGAGAAGAAGGAAGAGAGGCAAGAGCTCAAGCTTGGGGATGCCCGAGGCACCCCAAGTAAATATTCAAGGAGATTCAAGCGTCTAAGCTTGGGGATGCCCCGGAAGGCATCCCCTCTTTCTTCAACAAGTATCGGCATGTTTTTGGATTCGTTTCATTCATGAGATATGTGCAATCTTGGAGCGTCTTTTGCACTTAGTTTTCATATTTCTTTTATGCACCATGCTGGTATGAGGTAGTCATTGGTTGATTTATAGAATGATGTATGCACTTCACTTATATCTTTTGAGTATGGCTTTATAGAATGCTTCATGTGCTTCACTTATATCATTTGAAGTTTGGATTGCCTGTTTCTCTTTACATAGAAAACCGCCATTTGTAGAATGCTCTTTTGCTTCACTTATATTTGTTAGAGCGTGAGCATATATTTTGTAGAAAGAATTAAACTCTCTTGCTTCACTTATATCTATTTAGAGAGATGACAGGAATTGGTCATTCACATGGTTAGTCATAAAATCCTACATAAAACTTATAGATCACTGAATATGATATGTTTGATTCCTTGCAATAGTTTTGCGATATAAAGATGGTGATATTAGAGTCATGCTAGTGGATAGTTGTGGATTAGTAGAAATACTTGTGTTGAGGTTTGTGATTCCCATAGCATGCACGTATGGTGAACCGTTATGTAACGAAGTCGGAGCATGGGGTATTTATTGATTGTCTTCCTTATGAGTGGCGGTCGGGGACGAGCGATGGTCTTTTCCTACCAATCTATCCCCCTAGGGCCATGCGTAGTAGTAATTTGCTTCGAGGGCTAATAAACTTTTGCAATAAGTATGTGAGTTCTTTATGACTAATGTTGAGTCCATGGATTATACGCACTCTCACCCTTCCATCATTGCTAGCCTCTCTAGTATCGCGCAACTTTCACCGGTACCATAAACCCACCATATACCTTCTCGCCAAAACAGCCACCATACCTACCTATCATGGCATTTCCATAGCCATTCCGAGATATATTGCCATGCAACTTCCATCATCATCATATACATGACTTGAGAATTCATTGTCATATTGCTTTGCACGATCATAAGATAGCTAGCATGATGTTTTCATGGCTTGTCCGTTTTTTGATGTCATTGCTACGCTAAATCATTGCACATCCCGGTACACTGCCAGAGGCATTCATATAGAGTCATATGTTTGTTCTAGTATCGAGTTGTAAGTAAATAAAAGTGTGATGATCATCATTATTAGAGCATTGCCCCCCCCCCCCAAAAAAAAAGAGGCCAAAGAAGCCTAAATAAAAAAAGGGGGCCAAAGAAGCCCATCAAAAAAAAGAAAAAGAAAAAGAATAAAAGAATAAAAGGGGGCAATGTTACTATCCTTTTACCACACTTGTGCTTCAAAGTAGCACCATGTTCTTCATATAGAGAGTCTCTTGAGTTATCACTTCCGTATACTAGTGGGAATTTTCATTATAGAACTTGCCTTGTATATTCCAACGATGGGATTCCTCAAATGCCCTAGGTCTTCATGAGCAAGCAAGTTGGATGCACACCCACTTAGTTTCAGTTTGAGCTTTCATATACTTATAGCTCTAGTGCATCCGTTGCATGGCAATCCCTACTCACTCACATTGATATCTATTGATGGGCATCTCCATAGCCCGTTGATACACCTAGTTGATCTGAGACTATCTTCTCCTTTTTGTCTTCTCCACAACCACCATTCTATTCCACCTATAGTGCTATATCCATGGCTCATGCTCATGTATTGCGTGAGGGTTGAAAATGATGAAGCGCGTTAAAAAGTATGAACCAATTGCTCAGCTTGTCATCGGGGTTGTGCATGATGTGAATATTTTGTGTGGTGAAGATGGAGCATAGCCAAACTATATGATTTTGTAGGGATAACTTTCTTTGGCCTTGTTATTTTTAAAAGATGTGATTGCTTTATTAGTGGGCTTGAAGTATTATTGTTTTTATGTCAAATGATAGACTATTGCTTTGAATCACTCGTGTCTTAATATTCATGCCATGATTAGATATGTGATCAAGATTATGCTAGGTAGCATTCCACATCAAAAATTATTTTTTATCATTTACCTACTCGAGGACGAGCAGGAATTAAGCTTGGGGATGCTGATACGTCTCCGTCATATCTATAATTTTTGATTGTTCCATGCCAATATTCTACAACTTTCATATACTTTTGGCAACTTTTTATACTATTTTTGCGACTAACATATTGATCCAGTGCCCGGTGTCAGTTCCTGTTTGTTGCATGTTTTATGTTTCGCAGAGTACCCATATCAAACGGAATCCAAATGGGATAAAAATGGATGGAGCTTATTTTTGGAATATTTGGAAAATTCTGAAAGAAAAATCCACACGAGACGGTGCCCGAGGTGGCCATGAGGCAGGGGGCGCGCCCCTGACCCTCGTGGGCCACCCGTAAGGCGGTTGATGCCCTTCTTCGGCCGCAAGAAAGCTAATTTTTGGTAAAAATCACGACGAAGGTTTTAGGACAATCGGAGTTACGGATCTTCATATATATACGAAATGGTGAAAGGGCAGCAACACAGAACGCAGAAACAGAGAGAGACAGAGAGACAGATCCAATCTCGGAGTGGCTCTCGCCCCTCCCATGCCATGGAGGCCATGGACCAGAGGGGAAACCCTTCTTCCATCTAGGGAGGAGGTCAAGGAAGACGAATAATGAGGGGGGCTCTCTCCCCCTCGCTTCCGGTGGCACCGGAGTGCCACCGAGGGCCATCATCATCACCGCAATCTTCACCAACAACTTCACCGCCATCATCACCAACTCTTCCCCCTCTATGCAGCGGTGTAACCTCTCTCTTACCCGCTGTAATCTCTACTTAAACATGGTGCTCAATGCTATATATTATTTCCCAATGATGTATGGCTATCCTATGATGTTTGAGTAGATCTGTTTTGTCCTATGGGTTATTTGATGATCGAGATTGGTTTGAGTTGCATGTTTTATTATTGGTGCTATCCTATGGTGATCTCCGTGTCACGCAAGCGTGAGGAATCCCCGTTGTAGGGTGTTGCAATACGTTCATGATTCTCTTATAGTGGGTTGCATGAGTGACTGAAACACAAACCCGAGTAAGGGGGTTGTTGCGTATGGGATAAAGAGGACTTGATGCTTTAATGCTATGGTTGGGTTTTACCTTAATGATCTTTAGTAGTTGCGGATGCTTGCTAGAGTTCCAATCATAAGTGCATATGATCCAAGTAGAGAAATTATGTTAGCTTATGCCTCTCCGTCATATAAAATTGCAATAATGATTACCGGTCTAGTTATCGATTGCCTAGGGACAAATAACTTTCTTGTAACAAAAAGCTCTTTACTAAAACTAACTTAGTTGTGTCTTTATCTAAACAGCCCCTACCTTTTATTTACTTGCTCTTTATTATCTTGCAAACCTATCCAACAACACCTACAAAGTACTTCTAGTTTCATACTTGTTCTAGTTAAAGCGAACATCAAGCGTGCGTAGAGTTGTATCAATGGTCGATAGAACTTGAGGGAATATTTGTTCTGCCTTTAGCTCCTCATTGGGTTCAACACTCTTACTTATCGAAAACTGTTGCGATCCCCTATACTTGTGGGTTATCAAGGCGCGATGAGAAAACTCTTTTGGAGGAGACGTCTCCTGGGTACTTACGTGGGCGGAGGGGAGAAGGCCGGGATAACCAACTCTGATGGCCACTTCTGTGCCATCGTAGCTCGCCTGATAAAGGACCCCCTCCTTGAGCTCTATGAATATATCCGGATCCTCTTCAAATCCGGGATCCAGGTCTCGAATATGGTCCTCCGGCTACGGAGCAGGGCTATAGATCCCCGTGATGACCTTCCTCCATTCCTGTTAAACATAGTCGGATTAAGTTCAACTAGGTGCGACTCAGGAAGAGGATTGAGTAAGGTTACGAAGCGAAAGCTCACCTAGCTAGGAGGGTTGTACAAGGAAAGGCCATCTCGGCATTTAAGGCGAGTAAAGTCTTCTTGCTCCCGTTCATAAAGATCAGCCAACATGGCGGCCAAGGCGGCAAAGTTGTCCGGACCCTTGTGCCCGCAGCATGATGCGTCATCCTCCCCATTGTAGTGCCACATGGGGAGTCCTCTGGATTGGAGTGGCTGAACGCCTCGCGTTATTGAAATCGCCATTACCTCAATTATGGATAGTCCGGATTGGGCGAGCATCTTTATCTTGCTCATTAACTTCTTAATCTCCGCACTGTCCTCCTCTTCGAGGCTCCAGGGACGCCAATTTGGCGTTTCTTTAATGGAGCATTGCAAAATTCGGGTAGGCCCCACCGGATTGGGTCTGGGAGAACTACGTCTTAAATATAAAACCACTCTGAGGGCCACTCTTCGGATGCCTTCTTCGGAGTGCTGGGCATGCATCCTGTTCCGGCTATATGCCATACTTCGACACCGCCCACCTCGAATATAGACCCATTTTGGGATCAGGGGACAAGGTAGAAAAGTTTCCTCCATAACTCAAAATGGGCCTCGCAGCCTAAGAACATCTCGCAAAGAGCCACGAAGCCCGCGATGTGCAGAATGGAGCCCCGCGTGAGATTGTGCAGCTGGAGGCCGTAGTACTCCAGGAGACCTCAGAGGAAAGGGTGGATTGGAAATCCAATGCCTCTTAAAAGGAAGGAGACGAAGCACACTCGCTGCCCTTCGGTAGGATTGGGAAAATTTTCCGCCAGGGCTTCGCCATTTATGGAAGTTAATCCCGCCCGAACGGGAACCAGGTCCGCATGAGGAAGATATCCCTGCACCTCACTAGTACAGCGAGCTCCTAAACAAACGGTTTTTAACCCCTTTTCACGACAGCATTTGGAACCGTCGCCAAGTGAGTGTGGGCGATAGGGGGGTCCTTCCCACACGACCCAGAAACCGTCGGGGATATGCCCTTATGGCACGCAGGCTCGGCAAAATGAGAACGTGTGCGACCGGCGAGCGCTCAAATACGAAAATACGTACAGTAGAGCTAAAAAATACAATTATACAGCGAAATTGTTTCCGGTCGCAAGTACATCCCACACAGTCAGTCCCTGCCAAACGCTTCCGTTCATATGTACATCCCACACAGTCGCTCCAAGGAAAACGTTTCCGTTCACAGGTACATCACAAACATTTTTTTCTGTTAAATCGTTTGTGTTATTGAATGTATCATGTAGAAGAAACTGTGTGGCGAAGGCTCTCTATCACACACCGTTTTTATGTGGTAAACGTTTGCGCAAGGTGGCCTAACACAAACAGTTTTCAAGAGAAAGTCATGTGTGAATATTGTTCATTGATCCAACACGGTTTATTCCTAGAAACTATGTGCGTTGCCTGAGGTCATCGCCCACGTTATTTTTTCAACAACCGTTTGCAATAGCAAAACCCAGTTAGCAGGCTAATTCGCCATTAGCTGGCTAATTATCCAATTATTCATAATCCATTTATTAATCTAATTGACATTTAATATTAAGCACACAATATATTTCATTTTCATAATTGAAATACACCAGAGTACACCATCATATAGCTTCAGCACTCAGCTATCGCATTACACAACTACACCAGGACCAAGTTTCACATGCAACATCTATAACCTTTCAAAATTAGCATCATAGACGGTACGTAGACAAATGTATCTCATCTGGAAAACTGCTGAAGCAGAAGGCGAATATTGAACCTTCATTGATGTTGAAGGTCTTTGTAACTTTAGGCCAGTGCCTGTGGATGATTGACCGTCCATCCTTCACCCTCTTCAGGAACACTTCAATATTGAACCATGGGTGTTGTATGAATACATTCCTCGCCTCCTGACCATACAGGTGGTTTCAAAGGTAATCATCAGTGAACTGCTTTGGAAAGGCCTGAAAACAAGGATGTGCATAAATATCTTCTCTATATTGGAAATGGGGCAAAGGAATAAAAAAGGAAAGGTATAATAGTCAGTACCATCCTGTAGTGAACTGATGTCTTCTTCATTGTGCAGATAAAGATCTTGTTGTTTTTTGTCGCTAATTTCTTTATCCTAACAATCTTTATGAGTTTCTTGACTTGACTGGTATTCATGGACAACTCATTTCCCCATATGCGAAAAGGATCGAACAGTGGGTCAAAACCTCTGATAGCAGGACCTATATGTGCAAGACCAAATTGTTAAAAACCTAAATATTAGAATGGTTCGTACAATTGCACAATAATGTGCTATTAGACAACGGACCATGCACGTGCTAACCTCGATTGTAAACCTCAGTGCTTCCCGTTGTTTCCCGGCAACACATATAAGGTAGTTAGTCATCAGGTTAAGTAAGGGTTCACATGCTATCAGTAAAATATGTTGATGAAAAATAAGCACATTGCAGATTCATCAGATTAATTCAAGCCACACGAAAAACCCATTTATCCAAACCAAGCATGATTGAGAACTAGGAAATATAGCACTTGTATATGTTTCTCATGTATTACGTGCAGCCAAATTCGATTTATTCTTCACATGCACAACAATATAAAATTCTAAACACGATAATTGGACATCGCATTGCAGAATTGAACCAAGCAGTTAACTAAACACCAGAACAAATGAACCAACATTAACTGAGCACCACATTGCACAATATAACATACTTCTAATAGAAGATCAGACACTTAATCAAATAGTTAACTACAGCCAAATGTAGCAATTGTATTTGTTTCCCATGTATTTACCACAGCCAAATTCAATTTATTCCTCACATGGTATACAATAACAGAATGCACCCACAACTATTGAACATCGCATTGCAGAATTGAACCAAATAGTTAACTAAACACCACAACACAAATGAACCAAACGTTAACTGAGCACCACATTGCACAATGTATAACCAAACCAAGCATGCTTGACAACTTGGAAATATAGCAACTGTATTTGTTTCTCATGTATTTTGTAAAGATAAATTCCATTTATTTCTCACATGGAAGACAATACAAAATTGCAGCCTGAAGAATTGAACATCACATTTGCAGAATTGAACCAAACAGTTAACTGAAGACGACAACTAATTAACAAAACAGTTAATAAGTGAGCACCACACTGCACGACATAGAAAACATATACACTAGAGCAACGGATTGCATGGTAAAATTAGATAGCACAATTTACTAGAATTTGTGAAGGAAAGGCAGGAGCAGCACACGCAACGGGTAAACCGAGCATGCTTAACCGGCGTAGCTAGCAAATGGCAAGGTGCTCATTCAAGATCTGGGGGTCGGCACGAATGGCAGCCATCGCGACCTCATCTGTGCGTGCGGCCACGATTTGCTTCTCCGCTGCCAAATGCTTGATGTCTACTACACAACCTTCTTCTTGTAGACGTTGTTGGGCCTCCAAGTGCAGCGGTTTGTAGGACAGTAGCAAATTTCCCTCACGTGGATGACCTAAGGTTTATCAATCCGTAGGAGGCGTAGGATGAAGATGGTCTCTCTCAAGCAAACCTGCAACCAAATAACAAAGAGTCTTTTGTGTCTCCAACACACCCAATACAATGGTAAATTGTATAGGTGCACTAGTTCGGCGAAGAGATGGTGATACAAGTGGTATATGGATGGTAGATAAAGGTTTTTGTAATCTCAAAATATAAAAACAGCAAGGTAACTAATGATAAAAGTGAGCACAAACGGCATTGCAATGCGTTGAAACAAGGCCTAGGGTTCATACTTTCACTAGTGCAAGTTCTCTCAACAATAATAACATAATTGGATCACATAACTATCCCTCAACATGAAACAAAGAGTCACTCCAAAGTTACTAATAGCGGAGAACAAACTAAGAGATTATGGTAGGGTACGAAACCACCTCAAAGTTATCCTTTCTGATTGACCTATTCAAGAGTCCGTAGTAAAATAACATGAAGCTATTCTTTCCGTTCGATCTATCATAGAGTTCGTACTAGAATAACACCTTAAGACACAAATCAACCAAAACCTTAATGTCACCTAGATACTCCAATGTCACCTCAAGTATCCGTGGGTAAGATAGATTATATGATATGCATCACACAATCTCAGATTCATCTATTCAAACCAACACAAAGTACTTCAAAGAGTGCCCCAAAGTTTCTATAGGAGAGTCAAGACGAAAATGTGTGCCAACCCCCATGCATAGGTTCATGGGCGGAACCCGCAAGTTGATCACCAAAACATACATCAAGTGGATCAATAGAATACCCCATTGTCTCCACGGGTATCCCACGCAAGACATACATCAAGTGTTCTCAAATCCTTAAAGTCTCAATCCGATAAGATAACTTCAAAGGGAAAACTCAATCCATTACAAGAGAGTAGAGGGGGAGAAACATCATAAGATCCAACTATAATAGCAAAGCTTGCGATACATCAAGATCGTACCACCTCAAGAACACGAGAGAGAGAGAGAGAGAGAGAGATCAAACACATAGCCACTGGTACATACCCTCAGCCCCGAGGGAGAACTACTCCCTCCTCATCACCAAGAGCACCGGGATGATGAAGATGGCCACTGAAGAGGGATTCCCCCTCCGATAGGGTGCCGGAACGGGTCTAGATTGGTTTTCGGTGGCTACGGAGGCTTCTAGCAGCTGAACTCCCGATCTATTCTCGTCCCTGAAGTTTTTAGGGTATATGGGTATATATAGGAGGAAGAAGTACGTCGGTAGATCTCCGGACTGTCCACGAGGCAGGGGGTGCGCCCAGGGGGGGTGGGCACGCCCCCACCCTTGTGGGCAGCCCGGGACTCTTATGGTCCATCTCCGATACTTCGTGGGCTTCTTCTGGTCCAAAAACAAGTTTCGTGAAGTTTCAGGTCAATTGGACTCCGTTTGATTTTCCTTTTCTGCGATACTCTAAAACAAGGAAAAAACAGAAACTGGCACTGAGCTCTAGGTTAATAGGTTAGTCCCAAAAATCATATAAAATAGCATATAAATGCATATAAAACATCCAAGGTTGATAATATAATAGCATGGAACAATCAAAAATTATAGATACATTGGAGACGTATCAGCATCCCCAAGCTTAATTCCTGCTCGTCCTCGAGTAGGTAAATGATAAAAACAGAATTTTTGATGTGGAATACTACCTAACATATTTATCCATGTAGTTCTCTTTATTATGGCAAGAATATTCAGATCCATAAGATTCAAGACAAAAGTTTAATATTTACATAAAAATAATAATACTTCAAGCATACTAACCAAGCAATTATGTCTTCTCAAAATAACATGGCCAAAGAGAGCTACCCCTACAAAATCATATAGTCTGCTATGCTCTATCTTCACCACACAAAATATTTAAATCATGCACAACCCCGATGACAAGCCAAGCAATTGTTTCATACTTTTGATGTTCTCAAACTTTTTCAATCTTCACGCAATACATAAGCGTGAGCCATGGACATAGTACTATAGGTGGAATAGAATGGTGGTTGTGGAGAAGACAAAAAGGGAGAAGATAGTCTCACACCAACTAGGCGTATCAACGGGCTATGGAGATGCCCATTAATAGATAGCAATGTGAGTGAGTAGGGATTGCCATGCAACGGATGCACTAGAGCTATAAGTGTATGAAAGCTCAACAAAAGGAACTAAGTGGGTGTGCATCCAACTCGCTTGCTCACAAAGACCTAGGGCATTTTGAGGAAGCCTATCACTGCAATATACAAGCCAAGTTCTATAATGAAAAATTCCCACTAGTATATGAAAGTGATATCATAGGAGACTCTCTATCATGAAGATCATGGTGCTACTTTGAAGCACAAGTGTGGTAAAAGCATAGTAGCATTGTCCCTTCCCTCCCTTTCTCTCATTTTTAGGCATTTTCTCTTTTTTTATGGCCTCTTTTTTTTAGTCCGGAGTCTCATCCCGACTTGTGGGGGAATCATAGTCTCCATCATCCTTTCCTCACTTGGGTCAATGCTCTAAAAATGATGATCATCACACTTTTATTTACTTACAACTCAACAATTACAACTCAATACTTAGAACAAAATATGACTATGTGAATGCCTCTGGCGGTGTACCGGGATATGCAATGAATCAAGAGTGACATGTATGAAAGAATTATGAACGGTGGCTTTGCCACAAATACAATGTCAACTACATGATCATGCAAAGCAATATGACAATGATGGAGCGTGTCATAGTAAACGGAACGGTGGAAAGTTGCATGGAAACATATCTCGGAATGGCTATGGAAATGCCATGATATGTAGGTATGGTGGCTGTTTTGAGGAAGGCATATGGTGGGTATATGATACCGACGAAAAGTGCGCGGTATTAGAGAGGCTAGCAATGGTGGAAGGGTGAGAGTGCGTATAATCCATGGACTCAACATTAGTCATAAAGAACTCACATACTTATTGCAAAAATCTATTAGTTATCGAAACAAAGTACTACACGCATGCTCCTTGGGGGATAGATTGGTAGGAAAAGACCATCGCTTGTCCCCGACCGCCACTCATAAGGAAGACAATCAATAAATAAATCATGCTCCCACTTCATCACATAACGGTTCACCATACGTGCATGCTACGGGAATCACAAACTTCAACACAAGTATTCCTCAAATTCACAACTACTCAACTAGCATGACTCTAATATCACCATCTCCATATCTCAAAACAATCATCAAGTATCAAACTTCTCATAGTATTCAATGCACTTTATATGAAAGTTTTTATTATATCGCTCTTGGATGCCCATCATATTAGGACTAAATTCATAACCAAAGCAAACTACCATGCTGTTTAGAGACTCTCAAAATGATATAAGTGAAACATGAGAGTTCATCTATTTCTTCAAAATAAAACCACCGTCGTTCTCTAAAAGGATATAAGTGAAGCACTAGAGCAAATGCCAAACTACTCCAAAAGATATAAGTGAACATTAATGAGTAGTCAAATAATTATGCAACTATGTGAAGACTCTCTAACATTTAAGAATTTCAGGTCTTGGTATTTTATTCAAACAGAAAGCAAAACAAAATAAAATAAAATGATGCTCCAAGAAAAACACATATCATGTGGCAAATAAAAATATAGCTCCAAGTAAAGTTACCGATGAACGAAGACGAAAGGGGGGATGCCTTCCGGGGCATCCCCAAGCTTAGGATTTTGGTTGTCCTTGAATATTACCTTGGGGTGCCTTGGTAATCCCCAAGCTTAGGCTCTTGCCACTCCTTATTCCATAGTCCATCGAATCTTCACCCAAAACTTGAAAACTTCACATCACAAAACTTAACAGAAAATCTTCGTGAGCTCTGTTAGTAAAAGAAAACAAACCACCACTTCAAGGTACTGTAATTAACTCATTCTTTATTTATATTTGTGTTAAACATACTGTATTACAACTTTTATATGGTTCATAAACTCTATTACTAGCCATAGATTCATCAAAATAAGCAAACAACACACGAAAAACAGAATCTGTCAAAAACAGAACAGTCTGTAGTAATATGTAGGTTTCGAATACTTCTGGAACCCCCAAAATTCTAAAATAAATTTCGGGAGGTGAGGAATTTATCTATTACTTATCTGCAAAAATAATTAACTAAATATCACTCTCCAATAAAAAATGGCAGCAATTCTCGCGAGCGCTAAAGTTTCTGTTTTTTACAGCAAGATCAAAAAGACTTTCCCCAAGTCTTCCCAAAGGTTCTACTTGGCACAAACACTAATTAAACATAAAAACTCAATCATAACAGAGGCTAGATAAATTATTTATTACTAAACAGGAACAAAAATCAAGGAACAAAAATAAAATTGGGTTGCCTCCCAACAAGCGCTATCGTTTAACGCCCCTAGCTAGGCATGATGATTTCAACGATGCTCACATAAAAGATAATAATTGTAACATAAAGAGAGCATCATAAAGAATATGACTAACACATTTAAGTCTAACCCACTTCCTATGCATAGGGATTTTGTGAGCAAACAACTTGTGGGAACAAGAATCAACTTGCATAGGAAGGTAAAACAAGGATAACTTCAAGATTTTCAACGTATAGAGAGGAAACTTGATATTATTGCAACTCCTACCAGCATATATTCCTCCCTCATAATAATTTTCAGTAGCATCATGAATGAATTAAACAATATAACCATCACATAGAGCATTCTTTTCATGATCTACAAGCATAGAAAATTTACTACTCTACACATAAGCAAATTTCTTCTCATGAATAGTGGTGGGAGCAAACTCAACGAAATAGCTATCATGTGAGGCATAACCCAATTGAAAATTAAAATCATAGTGACAAGTTTCATGGTTATCATTATTCTTAATAGCATACAAGTCATCACAATAATCATCATAGGTAGCAACTTTGTTCTCATAATCAATTGGAACCTCTTCCGAAATAGTGGAATCATTACCAAATAAAGTCATGACCTCTCCAAATCCACTTTTATAATTATCAGTTTATCACAATAAGATTCAACATCCCCCAAAATAGTGGGATCATTACTTCCTAAAGTTGACACTCTTCCAAACCCACTTTCATCAATATAATCATAAATAGGAGGCATGCTATCATCATAATAAATTTGCTCATCAAAACTTGGGGGACAAAAAATATCATCTTCATCAAACATAGCATCCCCAAACTTGTGGCTTTGCCTATCATTAGCATCGTGGATATTCAAGGAATTCATACTAACAACATTGCAATCATGCTCATCATTCAAATATTTAGTGCCAAACTTCTAATGCATTCTTCTTGTTGCACTTGAGCACAATTATCGGAATCCTTATTTTCACGAAAGATATTAAAAAGATGAAGCATATGAGGTACCCTCAATTCCAATTTCTTTTGTAATTTTCTTTTATAGACTAAACTAGTGATAAAACAATAAACAAAAAGATTCTATTGCAAGATCTAAAGATATACCTTCAAGCGCTAACCTCCCCGGCAATGGCGCCAAAAAAGAGCTTGATGTCTACTACACAACCTTCTTCTTGTAGACGTTGTTGGGCCTCCAAGTGCAGAGGTTTGTAGGACAGTAGCAAATTTCCCTCAAGTGGATGACCTAAGGTTTATAAATCCGTAGGAGGCGTAGGATGAAGATGGTCTCTCTCAAGCAACCCTGCAACCAAATAACAAAGAGTCTCTTGTGTCCCCAACACACCCAATACAATGGTAAATTGTATAGGTGCACTAGTTCGCCAAAGAGATGGTGATACAAGTGGTATATGGATGGTAGATAAAGGTTTTTGTAATATGAAAATATAAAAACAGCAAGGTAACTAATGATAAAAGTGAGCACAAACGGTATTGCAATGCGTTGAAACAAGGCCTAGGGTTCATACTTTCACTAGTGCAAGTTCTCTCAACAATAATAACATAATTGGATCACATAACTATCCCTCAACATGCAACAAAGAGTCACTCCAAAGTTAATAGCAGAGAACAAACGAAGAGATTATGGTAGGGTACGAAACCACCTCAAAGTTACCCTTTCTGATCGATCTATTCAAGAGTCCGTAGTAAAATAACATGAAGCTATTATTTCCGTTCGATCTATCATAGAGTTCGTACTAGAATAACACCTTAAGACACAAATCAACCAAAACCCTAATGTCACCTAGATACTCCAATGTCACCTCAAGTATCTGTGGGTATGATTATACAATATGCATCACACAATCTCAGATTCATCTATTCAAACCAACACAAAGTACTTCAAAGAGTGCCCCAAAGTTTCTACTCGAGAGTCAAGACGAAAACGTGTGCCAACCCCTATGCATAGGTTCATGGGCGGAACCCGCAAGTTGATCACCAAAACATACATCAAGTGGATAAATAGAATACCCCATTGTCTCCACGGGTATCCCACGCAAGACATACATCAAGTGTTCTCAAATCCTTAAAGACTCAATACGATAAGATAACTTCAAAGGGAAAACTCAATCCATTACAAGAGAGTAGAGGGGGAGAAACATCATAAGATCCAACTATAATAGCAAAGCTCGCGATACATCAAGATCGTACCACCCCAAGAACACGAGAGAGAGAGAGATCAAACACATAGCTACTAGTACATACCCTCAGCCCCGAGGAAGAACTACTCCCTCCTCGTCATGGAGAGCACCGGGATGATGAAGATGGCCACCGGAGAGGGATTCCCCCTCCGGCAGGGTGCCGGAATGGGTCTAGATTGGCTTTCGGTGGCTACGGAGGCTTCTGGCGGCGGAACTCCCGATCTATTCTCGTCCCTGAAGTTTTTAGGGTATATGGGTTTATATAGGAGGAAGAAGTATGTCGGTGGTGGGCAGCCCGGGACTCTTTTGGTCCATCTTCGATACTCAGTGGGCTTCTTCTGGTCCAAAAATAAGTTTCATGAAGTTTCAGGTCAATTGGACTCCGTTTGATTTTCCTTTTCTGCGATACTCTAAAACAAGGAAAGAAGCAGAAACTGGCACTGGGCTCTAGGTTAATAGGTTAGTCCCCAAAATCATATAAAATAGCATATAAAACATCCAAGGTTGATAATATAATAGCATGGAACAATAAAAAATTATAGATACGTTGGAGACATATCAATGCTCCTTGAGGTCCTGGCTATACTGCATGCACCATGGCTTAGGCCGGCACTTATTTGGTGGAGGGTCGGTGATTTGGGTGGAAAGGTGTCATGCTCGCGCCGACGGTCGGGGCATGTGGGATGTGGAAGGAGGAGGAGGATGGGGGTCAGGTGTGGATTACCTACCTGGATAGACGAGGCCGAGCAGCGTGAAGGAGGGTCACCAACAAGGAGGCGGCAGCGCTGCAAGCAAGGAGTGAAGGTTTCAACTTGGAAAAGAAGGCGGAAACAGGGGAAATGTGGCTTTTGGTAAGGGGGAGGGGGCGGGGAGGTAGATATTTCCGCGGAAGCCGAAAATTTGGAATCGCTTCAGCCAAAAAACTGGCGGGCAAAGTGTCATCAGATACAGTCCCTTATTCAGACACGGTCCAAAGATATTTTGTGCTGCATCTCACACGGTTGGTTATAATAAACTGTGTGGGATCTACTTGATTTTTCGTTTTGATTTGAATTAAATAATGGGGTCACAGCGGCCATGGACGGTGTTTCAATTGCTAGAACTTTTATTTGCAGTGAACATGCAACTATAGGTGTGTCGCCCAAAAAATTGGAATTATTCAGGGTTCGTTTGGACATTTTTATACATTAATTGGGTTTTCTAGGCATTTTATGCACATAATTAAAATTTGAACTACATGCACATGCTCCAGTGCATATAAACTGGTTGAAAAATCAAATATGTGTCCTTGGTTGCATGCTTAGGTCCCATGCAAGAAATGGGAATAAATTTCAAACACCCTGCCACCGTCACTCGGCCGCAAACATTAGATACCTGTTTTTTAAATTCTAGTAAATCCAAAGCTCATCTGAAATTCATGAAACTTGGCATGCTGTCATGGAGCGGCATGAACATGTCATGGTAAAAATTTTGTCCCATTTGGGGCAGGTTTGGGTATAAGCTTCTCACAAACTAGAGCTTCTCACAACAAGCGTGACGGTTTCGGTAGGGAACGTGCCACCTTTGGGGACGAAATGATATCTGTTGCCTCTTATTGCTTTCAAAAAAATTCGAGTGTCAACATAGAACAACAATAATGTTGTGTTCAATTTTGGAATTTTTCGGGGTCCGTTTGGACATTTTTATACAATAACTGGGTTTTCCATGCATTTTATGTGCATAATTCAAATTTGAACTACATGCATATTCTCCAGTGCATATAAACTGGTTGAAAAATCAAATATGTGTCCTTGGGTGCATTCTTAGGTCCCATGCAAGAAATGAGAATGAATTTCAAACTCCCTGCCGCCGTTACTCGGCCGCAAACATTGAGATACCTGGTTTTTAAATTCTAGTAAATCCAAAACTCGTCTAAAATTCATGAAACTTGGCATGCTATCATGGAGCAACATCAACATGCCGTGGTAAAAATATTGTCCCATTTGGGGCAGGTTTGGGTATAAGTTTCTCACAAACCAGAGCTTCTCACAACAAGCGTGATGGTTCCGGTAGGGAACGTGCCACCTTTAGGGACGAAACAATATCTATTGCCTCTTATTGCTTTCAAAAAATTTCTTGTGTCAACATAGAACAACAAGAGTGTTGTGTTCAATTTAGGAATTTTTTGGGGTTCGTATGGACATTTTTATACATTAACTGGGTTTTCTAGGCATTTTATTAGCATAATTCAAATTTGAACTACATGCACATTCTCCAGTGCATATAAACTGGTTGAAAAATCAAATTTGTGTCCTTGGTTGCATGCTTAGGTCTCATGCAAGAAATGGGAATGAATTTCAAACACCCTGCCACCGTCACTCGGCCGCAAACATTGAGATACCTTGTTTTTAAATTCTAGTAAATCCAAAACTCGTCTGAAATTCATGAAACTTGGCATGCTATCATGGAGCGGCATCAACATGCCGCGGTAAAAATTTTGTCCCATTTGGGACAAGTTTGGGTATAAGCTTCTCACAAATCAGAGCTTCTCAGAACAAGCGTGATGGTTTCAATAGGGAACGTGCCACCTTTGGGGATGAAACAATATCTGTTGCCTCTTCTTGCTTTCAAAAAAATTCAAGTGTTAACATAGAACAACAAGAGTGTTGTGTTCAATTTTGTATTTTTTCGGGGTTCGTTTGGACATTTTTATACATTAACTATGTTTTCCAGGCATTTTATGTGCATAATTCAAATTTGAACCACATGCACATTCTCCAGTGCATATAAACTGGTTGAAAAATCAAATATGTGTCCTTGGGTGCATGCTTAGGTCCCATGCAAGAAATGGGAATGAATTTCAAACACCCTGCCATCGTCACTTGGCCGCAAACATTGAGATACCTGGTTTTTAAATTCTAGTAAATCCAAAACTCATCTAAAATTCATGAAACTTGGCATGCTATCATCGAGTGGCATCAACATACCGTGGTAAAAGTTTTGTCCCATTTGAGGAAGGTTTGGGTGTAAGCTTCTCACAAACCAGAGCTTCTCACAACAAGCACGATGGTTTCGGTAGGGAATGTGCCACCTTTGGGGACGAAACAATATCCATTGCCTCTTATTGCTTTCAAAAAAATTTGAGTGTCAACATAGAACAACAAGAGTGTTGTGTTCATTTTTGGAATTTTTCGGGGTTCGTTTGGACATTTTTATACATTAACTAGGTTTTCGAGGCATTTTATGTGCATAATTCAAATTTGAACTACATGCACGTGCTCCAGTGCATATAAATTGGTTGAAAAATTAAATCTTTTGTCCTTGGGTGCATGCTTAGGTCCCATGCAAGAAATGGGAATGAATTTCAAACACCCTGCCACCATCACTCGCCCGCAAACATTGAGATACCTGGTTTTTAAATTCTAGTAAATCCAAAACTCATCTTGTTGGGGATATAGCTACCAGGTATGACCCGCCCAGGAGGGGCCGGGTCAACCCCAATGGCGGGTTACGGAAAGAAGCCCAGTAATATTCAAGGTGATAGTGTATTAAGAATTGTAAAAGGCATAAGCCCAAAGGCGGCTTAAGGCCCAACATTATAAACCGACTTATGTAGAGAAAGGCATGTAAAAGAAGTCACCAAGCCGGACACGTTTTATGAGTCAGCCGAGACTCTGTAGGCCACCAGGCGTCAACCCGTGTATATAAGGGGACGACCCGGCGGCGGCTTAGGGCAAGAAAGAACTAGATCAATAACCAAGCCGGCGAGTTGAGCCCCTTGGAGATCGAAACCTCAGCAATACCAATCCCAACTAGACGTAGGCTTTTACCTTCATTGTAAGGGGCCGAACTAGTATAAAAACTCTCTCGTGTCCTTTGTCCCGATTAACCCCTTTAAGCTTCCTAGTGCGATGGCCCTACGACTAAGTCCTTGCTCTAGGACATCTGCCGTGTCAATTCCACGACAGTTGGCGCCCACCGTGGGGCCAGCACACGGTGGATTTGAGTTCTTGAAGGGCAACATCGAAGGGCTCAAGGGATACGCTGTGGGCCGGATGACCAAGAGTCGTCGCGGCAAGCTCTACATCGACGATGAAGGCTGGGGCCCTGATGCCCGCTCAATCGAGTATGGATACCGGGTCCCCTTCGGTGAATTCACGTCTTCATCGGTCGGATCAGCGAGTCAGGCCCTGAGCCGGACGTCCGCACCAACCTCATCGAAATGGCTCAGCGCGCAAGGACCGCCCGTGTTCAATCAGTCGTGAAGCATGCCTTCATGGGCTGCATCCACGGTGATGAATACTCTGAAGGATCGGTAATGAGCGGTCAGACGGCCGTCTGTTCTGACACTGCATCGTCAACAGGTGAGACGGACTCTCTGTACTAGTTACAAGACGACATGCTCGGGGGTTGTTTCAATGGCAGCAGTATTCCGGACCCCTTTGAGCTGCCAAACTGGGCCGGAGTCTTCATGGCAGGCACACAACCCGGATAGAACTCTACCACAGCGACAACAGCAGCTACCGGGTCGGCTGCAGCCAGGCCAGGAGACCCCACGCGCCCCCCGGCTCAGATTTTGATGGACCTCATGGATAAGCTGACGACTCTGTTAACCGCTGTGGTAGAGCCGGCGGATAAGGCCCAGCACGACGCAGAGGTGGCACGGATGCGTGAGGAGATGGTGCGAGCCAAGGAAAATCTAGCCGCGGAGGAGACCCGGATGGCAGCAGAACGAGCAGCTTTGGATGCTCGTGCTCAATAGCTTCAAGTAGAAACTTTTCGGCTCTCGGTGGATCTTAACACATCGAACGAGGTCATGAGGAGGAGGCATCAGAAAACTCAGTCGCGTCTACCTCTGATGCTGGATCCGAGGAACATGTTCCATACACCCGGGGCTGGGGGCAGCAACCCGCCGGAGGCAAACCGGGTTACGACACCCGGTGCACCAGTTCAGCCACGCGCCATGGAGCCACCTCGTATAAATGGAGCTCCTCCTCATTATGTGCCAACACCTCCAGGTCACTTCTCCAACCCTCTGGAAAACCTCATCGCAGAGTCGGCTCGTTTGGCGGCTCTCCCAATGGAAGGCGACTCGCCAGCAGCAATTGAAACCCGGAGGGTAAGAGAACTACTTCAAACAGCTCTAGCCCAGCAGGATGCATACTCCTACAGTCGAGACAGGATCCATTCAACTCCTCGCCCAAGCCGGAGCCCGAGTTACGGTAGGCACATGGAGTCTGCGGAGATGTCAAGTAATGCTCAGCGCCACAACCGGCCATATAGGCATGAGCCGGTGCGGGCTGGAGCCCTTAATTTAGCAGATCAAGAGAGGATTTGTCAAGAGGCGGAACGAGCGACTCAAATGGCGGCAGAGCAGGCGGCTCATCAAACCTTTCCGGCTTATCTAGAAACCTCGGTTGAGGCAGGAGTAGCTACAAGAACCGGAGGTGTGCCTTGCTTGGTGCCGGCCATACACAATGAGCGGTTGCCAAAGAATTCAAGGGGCCTCGTAAGGTGCCTAATTACACGGCTGACCTACAGCCGGGGGCTTGAATTGAGAGTTATGAGATGGCTATGGAACTTGGAGGTTAGCGACGCTGCAATGGCCAAGTATTTTACTATGATGTTGGATGGAACAACTCACACTTGGTTAAAGGGATTGCCACCCAATTCTATCGGCTCATGGGCAGAGTTGAAAGCCCGGTTCATCCAGAACTTTAAGGACACATGTAAGCAGCCTATGTCGATTATGGACCTGACCGATTGTAAGCAAGAGGATGGTGAATCCACAACCCATTGGGTGTGCCGGGTCAAAGAGATAATACATTCATCTAATAAGATGGATGCCGGCTCAGCAGTTTTAATGTTGGAGAAAAATTGCCGTTTTGAACCTCTAAAGCAGAAGCTGGGGCGGCTCAAACGTGACTGTGATGACATGGGAACATTGACAGTGGCTCTCGTCAAGTATGCTGATTCTGATACCACCAAGGACCCGGTGTCTGACGAAGAAAAAGCAACAAAGGGAAAGAAGAACGGCAACGGCAAGGGTCACCAGCATAACCCAACAAATTAGGGAGGTAATAAACGTAAGGCTGATGAGTTTGTTGATAATACTAATGCGCAGGGTGGTAATCAACGATGCAAGGGCAGACAGCCCCCTCGATCGGGCGGGTCAGGCCCTACCCTGGAGCAGTCGTTGAATGAACCTTGTCCAAAGCACGGCACCCGGGAGAAACCATCCACTCACCTGTGGAAAGATTGCACGATCATGAAGGCATTTAAAAATTAAAATACGTTTGATGGTGGTCACGGCCCAGGTGGCGGTTCAGGTGGAGGCGGCTTTCAGGGCCCGTGAGCCGGTTCAGGCGGAGGAGGTTTTCACGGTCAAGGTTATCCTGGTCACCAAGGAGGATATAATCAGCAACCCGGCCAGGGTAATCAGCAGCAGCAATCCGGTTATCAAAGCAACCCGAAGCAGCTGAGTAGTGGGTGCTACCTCTTGAGCTTGCGTTGGTTTTCCCCGAAGAGGAAGGGATGATGCAGCAAAGTAGCATAAGTATTCCCCTCAGTTTTTGAGAACCAAGGTATCAATCCAGTAGGAGGCCACGCTCAAGTCCCTCGTACCTTCACAAAACGATAGCTACTCACAACCAACGCGATTAGGGGTTGTCAATCCCTTCACGGTCACTTACGAGAGTGAGATCTGATAGATATAATATTTTTGGTATTTTTGGTATAAAGATGCAAGGTAAAAAGTAAAGGCAAAGTAAAAAGCAAAACAAGATTAAAGTGATGGAGATTGATATGATGAGAATAGACCCGGGGGCCATAGGTTTCACTAGTGGCTTCTCTCAAGAGCATAAGTATTCTACGGTGGGTGAACAAATTACTCTTGAGCAATTGACAGAATTGAGCATAGTTATGAGAATATCTAGGCATGATCATGTATATAGGCATCACGTCCGTGACAAGTAGACCGAAACAATTCTGCATCTACTACTATTACTCCACTCATCGACCGCTATCCAGCATGCATCTATAGTATTAAGTTAAAAACGGAGGAACGCCTTAAGCAAGATGACATGATGTAGAGAGATAAATTCATGCAATATGAAATAAACGCCATCTTGTTATCCTCGATGGCAACGATGCAATATGTGCCTTGCTTCCCCTTCTGTCACTGGGAAAGGACACCGCAAGATCGAACCCAAAGCTAAGCACTTCTCCCATGGCAAGAACTACCAATCTAGTTGGCCAAACCAAACGGATAATTCAAAGAGACTTGCAAAGATAACCAATCATACATAAAAGAATTCAGAGAAGATTCAAATATTATTCATAGATAGACTTGATCATAAACCCACAATTCATCGGTCTCAACAAACACATCGCAAAAAGAAGATTACATCGAATAGATCTCCACAAGAGAGGGGGAGAACTTTGTATTGAGATCCAAAAAGAGAGAAGAAGCCATCTAGCTACTAACTATGGACCCGAAGGTCTGAGGTAAACTACTCACACTTCATCAGAGAGGCTACGATGATGTAGAAGCCCTCCGTGATGACGGCCCTCTCCGGCGGAGCTCCGGAATAGGCCCCAAGATGGGATCTCGTGGATACAGAAAGTTGCGGCGGTGGAATTAGGTTTTTGGCTCCCATTCTGATCGTTTGGGGGTACGTATGTATATATAGGAGGAAGAAGTACGTCGGTGGAGCATTAAGGAACCCACGAGGCAGGGGGCACGCCCTAGGGGGGGCGCCCCCACCCTCATGACCGCCTCTCTGATGCCTTGGCGTAGGGTCCAAGTCTCCTGGATCACGTTCGGTGAGAAAATCACGTTCCCGAAGGTTTCATTCCGTTTGGACTCCGCTTGATATTCCGTTTCTTCAAAACACTGAAATAGGCAAAAAACAACAATTCTGGGCTGGGCCTCCAGTTAATAGGTTAGTCCCAAAAATAATATAAAAGTGGAAAATAAAGCCCAATATAGTCCAAAACAGTAGATAATATAGCATGGAGCAATCAAAAATTATAGATACGTTGGAGACGTATCAGGCATCCCCAAGCTTAATTCCTGCTAGTCCTTGAGTAGGTAAATGATAAAAAGAGAATTTTTGATGCGGAGTGCTACTTGGCATAATTTTAATGCAAATCTTCTTAATTGTGATATGAATATTCAGATTTGAAAGATTCAAGACAAAAGTTTATATTGACATAAAAATAATAATACTTCAAGCATACGAACAAAGCAATTATGTCTTCTCAAAATAACATGGCCAAAGAAAGTTATCTCTACAAAATCATATAGTCCGGCTATGCTCTATCTTCACCACACAAAGTATTTAAATCATGCACAACCCCGATGACAAGCGAAGCAATTGTTTCATACTCTAACTTTTTCAATCTTCACGCAATACATGAGCGTGAGCCATGTATATAGCACTATAGGTGGAATGGAATGGTGGTTGTGGAGAAGACAAAAAGGAGAAGATAGTCTCACATCAACTAGGCATATCAACGGGCTATGGAGATGCCCATCAATAGATATCAATGTGAGTGAGTAGGGATTGCCATGCAACGGATGCACTAGAGCTATAAGTATATGAAAGCTCAAAAAGAAACTAAGTGGGTGTGCATCCAACTTGCTTGCTCATGAAGACCTAGGGCAATTTGAGGAAGCCCATCATTGGAATATACAAGCCAAGTTCTATAATGTAAAATTCCCACTAGTATATGAAAGTGATAACATGAGAGACTCTCTACTATGAAGATCATGGTGCTACTTTGAAGCACAAGTGTGGTAAAAGGATAGTAGCATTGCCCCTTTTTATTTATTTCCTCTTTTTTTGGGCCTTCTTTTTTTTCTTTGGCCTTCCTTTTTTTTGGGACAATGCTCTATTAAATGATGATCATCACACTTTTATTTTTCTTACAACTCAACAATTACAACTCAATTCTAAAACAAAGTATGACTCTATATGGATGCCTCCGTCGGTGTATCGGGATATGCAATGAATCAAGAGTGACAAGTATGAAAAAATTATGAACGGTGGCTTTGCCACAAATACTATGTCAACTACATGATCATGCTAAGCAATATGACAATGATGAATGTGTCATGATGAACTAGATGGTGGAAAGTTGCATGGCAATATATCTTGGAATGGCTATGGAAATGCCATAATAGGTAGGTATGGTGGCTGTTTTGAGGAAGGTATATGGTAGGTGTATGATACCGGCGAAAAGTGCACGGTATTAGAGAGGCTAGCAAAGGTGGAAGGGTGAGAGTGCGTATAATCCATGGACTCAACATTAGTCATAAAGAACTCATATACTTATTGCAAAAATCTAGAAGTTATCAAAGCAAAGTATTACGCGCATGCTCCTAGGGGGATAGATTGGTAGGAAAAGACCATCGCTCGTCCCCGATCGCCACTCATAAGGAAGACAATCAATAAATAAATCGTGCTCCGACTTCATCACATAACGGTTCACCATACGTGCATACTACGGGAATCACAAACTTTAACACAAGTATTCTTTAAATTCACAACTACTCAACTAGCATGACTTTAATATTATCACCTCCATATCTCAAAACAATTATCATGCTTCAATCTTTTCTTAGTATTCAGCATACTCAAAAGAAAGTTTCACAAATCTTGAATACCAAACACATTATTATTAAGCAAATTACCATGCTATTAAGGGACTCTCAAAATAATTTAAGTGAAGCATGAGAGATCAATAGTTTCTTAAAACAAATCCACCACCGTGCTCTAAAATATCTAAGTGAAGCACATAGAGCAAAACAACATAGCTCAAAAGATATAAGTGAAGCACATAGAGCAAAACTACTTAGCTCAAAAAGATATAAGTGAAGCACATAGAGTATTCTATCAAATTCTAATTCATGTATGGCTCTCTAAAAAGGTGTGTACATCAAGGATGATTGTGGCATACTAAAACAGAAAGACACAAATAATATAATACGCTCCAAGCAAAACACATATCATGTTGGTGAATAAAAATATAGCTCGAAGTAAATTACCGATGGAAGTGGACGAAAGAGGGGATGCCTTCCGGGGCATCCCCAAGCTTTGACTTTTTGGTGTCCTTGGATTATCTTGGGGGTGCCATGGGCATCCCCAAGCTTAGGCTCTTGCCACTCCTTGTTCCATAATCCATCAAAAGAATTCACCCAAAACTTGAAAACTTCACAACACAAAACTTAAAGTAGAAAACTCGTGAGCTCCGTTAGCGAAAGAAAAAAAAAGACCACTTCAAATTACTGTAATGAACTCATTCTTTATTTATATTGCTGTTAAACCTACTGTATTCCAACTTCTCTATGCATTATAAACTATTTTACTAGCCATAGATTCATCAAAATAATCAAACAACACACGAAAAACAGAATCTGTCAAAACAGAACAGTCTGTAGTAATCTGTAGCTAGCGCAAGATCTGGACCCCAAAAAATTCTAAAATAAATTTCTGGACGTGAGGAATTTATCTGTTAATCATCTGCAAAAATAATTAACTAAATAGCACTCTTCAAATAAAAATGACAGCAGTTCTCGTGAGCACTAAAGTTTCTGTTTTTTACAGCAAGTTCAACAAGACTTTCCCCAAGTCTTCCCAACGGTTCTACTTGGCACAAACACTAATTAAACACAAAAAACAAAAAAAAACAGAGGCTAAATTATTTATTTATTACTAAACAGGAGCAAAAATCAAGGAATAAAAATAAAATTGTGTTGCCTCCCAACAAGCGCTATCGTTTAACGCCCCTAGCTAGGCATAAAAGCGAGGATAGATCTAGGTATTGCCATCTTTGGAGGCAATCCATAAGTAGCTCTCATGATAGTTTCATATGGTAATTTTATTTTCTTTCTTGGAAAGTGTTCAATGACCTTTTTTAATGGAAATTGAAATCTAATATTCCCTTTCTTCATATCAATAATCGCACCAACCGTTCTAAGGAAAGGTCTACCAAGAATAATTGGGCAAGAAGGATTTGAATCTATATCAAGAACAATGAAATCTACGGGCACATAATTTCTATTTGCAACAATAAGAGCATCATTAATCCTTCCCATAGGTTTCTTAATAGTGGAATCCGCAAGATTCAAGTTTAGAGAGCATCAAAATTACGGAAATCTAGCAAGTCACACAAAGTCTTGGGAATAGTAGAGACACTAGCACCCAAATCACACAAAGCATAAAACTCATGATCTTTAATTTTAATTTTAATAGTTGGTTCCCACTCATCATAGAGTTTTCTAGGGATAGAAACTTTCAACTCAAGTTTTCTTCATAAGATTGCATCAAAGCATCAACAATATGTTCAGTGAGGGCTTTATGTTGACTATAAGCATGTGGAGAATTTAGCATGGATTGCAACAAGGAAATACAATCAATTAAAGAGCAACTTTCATAATTAAATTCCTTGAAATCCAATATACTGGGTTTAGCAACATCTAGATTTTTATTTCTTTCAAACCCACTTTCATCAATTTCATCAGAGATCTAAATACTCCGAATTTTTAGAACGACTTCTAGGTAAAGGAAGATCATGTTCAGTTTCATCAAGATTCATATTGCAAAACAAAGATTTAATAGGGGACACATCAATAACTTTTAGATCTTCATCTTGATTTTCATAGGAATTCGGTTTATCGGCCATCTTATTGACTAAGGTGGCTTGCATATCCGAAATTTCAGCAGTCATCTTTTCTAGACGAGCAATTTGGGATCTTATACCATCAAATTCTTTAGACATATTATCAAGCTCTTTATTCATATAACTCATAAAACTTTTTTGTTCCTTAAGCTCATTTCTAAAGAAATTATTATGCTCAAATTGCAAAACCATAAACTTCCTAACGTTGGTTTCGATCTCCTCTAACCTTTTAAGGTGAAGATCACCAAATCTCGGTTGAGCCATCGCGACAAACAAGCAAACTAGCACACGAGCAGACAAGAGCAAACGGGCAAAAGAGGCAAATAAAGAGGGAGGATAGAGAGAGAGGGCGAATAAAACGGCAAGGGTGAAGTGGGGGAGAGGAAAACGAGAGGCAAATGGCAAATAATGTAATGCAAGAGATAGGGATTGTGATGGGTACTTGGTATGTTGACTTTTCGCGTAGACTCCCCGGCAACGGCGCCAGAAATCCTTCTTCCTACCTCTTGAGCTTGCGTTGGTTTTCCCCGAAGAGGAAGGGATGATGCAGCAAAGTAGCGTAAGTATTTCCCTCAGTTTTTGAGAACCAAGGTATCAATCCAGTAGGAGGCCACGCTCAAGTCCCTCGTACCTGCACAAAACGATAGCTACTCGCAACCAACGTGATTAGGGGTTGTCAATCCCTTCACAGTCACTTACGAGAGTGAGATCTGATAGATATAATATTTTTGGTATAAAGATGCAAGGTAAAAAGTAAATTCAAAGTAAAAAGCAAAACAAGATTAAAGTGATGGAGATTGATATGATGAGGATAGACCCGGGGGCCATAGGTTTCACTAGTGGCTTCTCTCAAGAGCATAAGTATTCTACGGTGGGTGAACAAATTACTGTTGAGCAATTGCCAGAATTGAGCATAGTTATGAGAATATCTAGGCATGATCATGTATATAGGCATCACGTCTGTGACAAGTAGACCGAAACGATTCTGCATCTGCTACTATTACTCCACTCATCGACCGCTATCCAGCATGCATCTAGAGTATTAAGTTAAAAACAGAGTAACGCCTTAAGCAAGATGACATGATGTAGAGAGATAAATTCATGCAATATGAAATAAACCCCATCTTGTTATCCTCGATGGCAACGATGCAATACGTGCCTTGCTGCCCCTTCTGTCACTGGGAAAGGACACCGCAAGATCGAACCCAAAGCTAAGCACTTCTCCCATGGCAAGAACTACCAATCTAGTTGGCCAAACCAAACGGATAATTCGAAGAGACTTGCAAATATAACCAATCATACATAAAAGAATTCAGAGCAGATTCAAATATTATTCATAGATAGACTTGATCATAAACCCACAATTCATCGGTCTCAACAAACACACCGCAAAAAGAAGATTACATCAAATAGATCTCCACAAGAGAGGGGGTGAACTTTGTATTGAGATCCAAAAAGAGAGAAGAAGCCATCTAGCTACTAACTATGGACCCGAAGGTCTGAGGTAAACTACTCACACTTCATCGGAGAGGCTATGATGATGTAGAAGCCCTCCGTGATGATGGCCCTCTCCGGCGGAGCTCCGGAACAGGCCCCAAGATGGCATCTCGTGGATACAGAAAGTTGCGGCAGTGGAATTAGGTTTTTGGCTCCCATTCTGATCGTTTGGGGGTACATATGTATATATAGGAGGAAGAAGTACGTCGGTGGAGCATCGAGGGGCCCACGAGGCTGGGGGCGCACCCTAGGGGGGCCCCACCCTCGTGACCACCTCTCTGATGCCTTGGCGTAGGGTCCAAGTCTCCTGGATCATGTTCGGTGAGAAAATCACATTCCTGAAGGTTTCATTCCGTTTGGACTCCGTTTGATATTCCGTTTCTTCGAAACACGGAAATAGGCAAAAAAACAGCAATTCTGGGCTAGGCCTCCGGTTAATAGGTTAGTCCCAAAAATAATATAAAAGTGGAAAATAAAGCCCAATATAGTCCAAAACAGTAGATAATATAGCATGGAGCAATAAAAAATTATAGATACGTTGGAGACGTATCAGTGGGCAATATCATGTATTTACCACCAGCTTATGTAAGAGGGACCAGAAACTTCACAAGATAGCCGTCAATGCTGTTGAGCCGGCGGTTCCACGTTATCTACGTTGGTTAGAGCAGCCTATTGTGTGGAGCAGAGAGGATCACCCGCCCCGGGTTGATAACCCAGGTCACTTGGCTTTGGTAGTGGCACCTCAGGTTGGTGGATACAAGTTTACTAAGGTAATCATGGACGGAGGCAGCAACATCAACATCCTCTACTATGAGACGTTCCGCCGGATGGGATTGGCTGATAAAAATCTTAAACAGTCCAACATTGTTTTTCACGGTGTGGTGCCTGGTAAGTCGGCATACCCAGTTGGTAAGATTGAGCTGGAAGTAGCTTTTGGGGATGAATATGACTCCAGAGCGGAGAAATTAACCTTTGAGGTGGTTAAGATCAAAATCCCATATCATGCTCTATTTGGGCGACCGGCTTATGCCAAGTTCATGGCTCGGCCTTGTTATGTGTATTTGCAGCTCAAGATGCCGGGTCATAAGGATACTATTACGGTACATGGGAGCAGGAAGATTGCCTTGGAGTGTGAAGAAGGTGATGCTGCCTATGCGGAATCCGTCTGTGCAACAGAGGAGTTAAAGTTTTACAAGGATCATGTTGACCCGGCGGACATGACGTCATTAAAGAAAACCACAACAGAGCATGAGCCGGTGTTGAAATTCAAATCAGCTGATGACACTAAGATGGTTGACTTTGTGCCTAGCGACTCATCCAAACAGTTCATCATCAGTGCAAACTTGGATCCAAAATAGGAAAGCGCGCTCATCGAGTTCATTCGTGAGAACCGGGACATCTTTGCATGGAAACCTTCAGACATGCTGGGTGTCCCGAGGGAACTCGCTGAGCACACTCTTAATATTGATCCAAAGTTCAAACCTGTCAGACAGTTTCTCCGACGGTTCAATGAAGAAAGGCGCAAGGCCATTGGAGAAGAGGTGGCCCGGCTCTTAGCAGCCGGGTTCATTGTGGAGGTCTTTCACCCGGAGTGGTTAGCTAACCCAGTGCTTATACTAAAAAATAATGGCACCTGGCGTATGTGTGTAGATTACACTGATCTGAACAAAGCTTGTCCGGCCGATCCTTTTGCAATCCCTCGTATTGATCAGATCATTGATGCTACTGTGGGTTGCGCATGTTTGAGTTTCTTGGATGCTTATTCTGGTTATCATCAGATTAAGATGGCGATCAAAGATCAGGAGAAGACATCTTTTATTACTCCCTTTGGAGCTTTCTGCTATGTGTCTATGCCTTTCGGGCTTAAGAGTGCCCAGGCGACTTACCAACGGTGTGTGCAGAATTGTCTTCACGATCAGATTGGGCGTAATGTTCATGCTTATGTGGATGACATAGTGGTGAAATCCAGGAAAGAGGAAACCTTGATCACAGATCTGAAAGATACTTTTGATAATCTCCGGGTCTACAAGATGATGCTTAACCCGGCCAAGTGTGTTTTTGGAGTCCCAGCCGGCAAGCTTTTGGGTTTTTTGGTGTCCAACCGAGGCATTGAAGCTAACCTGGAGAAAATCAAGGCAATTACATCCCTAGCCAAACCAACATGCATCAATGATGTCCAGCGGCTGGCGGGTCGAGTTGCTGCTTTGAGCCGGTTCATAAGCCGGTTAGAGGAAAAGGCAATGCCTTTGTATCAGATGATGAAGAAAAGAGATGCTTTTGTTTGGAGCGATGCTGCAACGCTGCTTTTGAGGATCTAAAGACATAGCTTGCTGAGCTGCCAGTCCTGGCTGCTCCAATTGAGAAAGAGCCGCTATTATTATAGGTGGCTGCCAACTCATGAGCTGTTAGTGTGGCTATTGTGGTAGAGCGCAAAGAGGCTGTCAAAGAGCATCCAGTTCAATGGCCGGTTTATTATGTCAGTGAAGTGCTAATTGAATCTAAGCAACAATATCCACATTGGTAGAAGCTTGTATATGGGGTGTTCATGGCAAGCCGGAAGCTTAAGCATTACTTTCAGGGACATCCAATCACTGTGGTTAGCTCTGCTCCTTTGGGAGACATTATTCAAAATAGAGAAGCCATTGGGCGAGTCGCCAAGTGGGCAGTTGAGCTTGGGTCTCATGGGTTGAAGTATGTTCCATGTACAGCAATTAAATCTCAAGCCCTGGTTGACTTCATCAATGACTGGACAGAGATGCAGATGCCAGAAGAGAAACCAGACAACACGTATTGGACTATTCATTTTGATGGGTCCAGGCAGTTGGAAGGCTCGGGGGCTGGAGTCGTGCTGACTTCCCCACGAGGTGACAAATTTTGTTATGTGTTACGGTTGATGTTTCCTTGCACTAACAATGTAGCAGAGTATGAAGCCTTGCTCCATGGTCTTCGAGTGGCAAAAGAGATGAGCTTGAGCCGGGTCAGATGTCTTGGCGACTCGGATCTAGTGGCTCAACAGGTATCTGGCAAGTGGGATTCCAAGGACCCTCTCATGGCGGCTTACCACCGAGAGGTTGATGCCGTTGCAGGACATTTTAAAGGTTATCAGGTGGAGCACATTGACCGTCGAAAGAACGAAGGAGCTGATGCTTTAAGCCGGTTGGGGTCTCAGCGTAAGCCGGTGCCACCTAACACTTTTTGGATGTTTTGCATAACCCCTCTGTCAAGTTGCCCACATAAGAAGATTTAGCTGTTCCTGACCCGGAGGCGCAGTTGGTAGCGGCTCTTCATGTCATCCTAGATTGGACGGTGCCGTTCTTGGCTTACATGACCCGGGGAGAGTTGCCAACGGATGAGACCTTGGCTCGACAGATAACCCGGCGATCTAAGTCCATGACGATTTCAGATGGAGAGTTATATCATTGCAGTGTTTCCGGAGCGTTTCAGCGGTGTGTTTCCCCCGAAGAAGGTCAAGAAATCCTTCGTGAGATACACGAAGGCGATTGTGGTCATCACGCCGGGTCAAAATCTTTAGTGGCCAAGGCGTTTCGTCACGGTTTTTACTGGTTGATGGCTCATGCTGATGCAGAAGATCTGGTCAGTAGATGTGATGGATGTCAAAAATTTGCACGACGAGCGCATGTGCTGGCTCAAGAGCTCCAGATAATTCCAATCACTTGGTCGTTTGCGGTCTGGGGGCTTGACATGATGGGACCTTTCAAAAGGTCTAAGGATAAAAAAACACATCTCCTGGTGGCAGTTGATAAGTTCACCCAAGTGGGTTGAGGCGGAGCCTGTGAGTAAATGTGACGCAGCCACGGTGATTCAGTTCATGAAAAAAGTGATTTTCTGTTTTGGTTTTCCACACAGTATTATCACTGACAATGGCACTAATCTGTCCCAAGGGGCTATGGAAGAGTTTTGTCAACGAGAACACATCCGGCTTGATGTTTCTTCTGTAGCTCATCCTCAATTCAATGGTCAAGCTGAGAGAGCCAATCAGGAAATTTTGGAAGGGCTCAAACCCCGGCTTATGGTTCCTTTATAGCGAACACCGGGTTTTTGGGTAGAGGAATTACCCTCAGTGTTATGGAGTATCAACACTATGCCCAATAGGTCTACGGGTTACACACCTTTCTTCATGGTTTATGGAGCAGAAGTAGTATTGCCTAGTGACATCCGTCATGACTCGCCCCGTGTGGCGGCTTATGTTGAAGCTAATAATGAACAAGCCAGATAGGATGCACTTGACTTGTTGGATGAAGAAAGAGACTTAGCAGCGGCCCGGTCAGCAATTTATCAACATTACCTGCGTTGTTATCACAGCCGCAGGGTTAAGTCCAGGACTTTTCAGGAAGGCGACTTGGTGCTCTGGCTCATCCAGGATCTGTCAGATGCACACAAGTTATCCCCGCCTTGGGAAGGACCTTTTGTGGTCAGTAAGAACTTAAACAATGGGTCATATTACCTCATTGACGTTCGAGAGCACAAAGACTCATGTAAGTCGGAGGAAGAGACCCATCAGCTGTGGAACATTGCTCAACTTCGGCCATACTACACCTGAGCCACCGGCTCTCATCATGTACATACATTCACATTATATATACCATGATAAGCAATAAAGTAAGACCATCGGTCTCTTTTCTTTTCAAAGAATATGTTTTTTCTCATTTTCAAAAGACTATTAAGGAGCTGATCATATTTGAATCAAGTCTAACCTTTTTTTTGCTCTAGCTTATGATGGTATCCGAATCTAGCTGCAAATCTCATGGTCACTTGGGGGCTTCCTGTTTAAACATAGGTCATATTCGAACCAAAGAGAACATAGTTGTCGTAACCCTCTTGATCGGCTCAAGACCAAAGCTCACTTGGGGGCTTCTTGATCGTATCCGAATCATAGCTTAACCCCTTTTGAGTCCGACTTGGATCATATTCAAACCAGGGTCGTTAAAAACCTCTCAAGGCCATTTGGGGGCTTCCTGTTCAAACATAGGTCGTATTCAAACCAAAGAGTACATAGCTGTCAGTACCCTCTTGATAACGTAACGCCAAAGCCACTGGGGGCTATATGGTCGTATTCGAACCTTAGCTTAACCCCTTTGGTCCGGTTTACTGATCGTATTCGAATCAAAAAACCCCACCTTTTTGAGTACAGGATTAAATTATTTTTTGTTTGCTTTTTTTCAATGTTACAAACAATTAGTCTGGTCCTCTTCACCGGCTCGACTATTTGACAGCATAACTGCTCGGGTCTTTCACACCGGCGGCTTACGGATCAAAAGGTACAACCTACCAAGGTATAGTAACCATTGAGTATTCAAAAAATCATAAAGGTTGAGTTGTCAAATTCATCACCCGGGTTATTTAAACCGGCAATCTAAAGATCAAAAGGGACAAGGTATGGTTATTACTTATGCGCACTTACCTGCTGCGTTAACTAAAGAGTTAGTTTTAAAGCCCTTATCCTTTATTTATATTTGTCTCTGGTTCTTATCGAGGTAAATATATTGGCTATAAATTAGGTGTTTAAACCTGTTTGATTTTAAACCGCCAAGCTACAGGAGCAGAGTTCAAGCATTGTAGAGACAAACATTAAACGACCCATGCATTGGCATCTGGAAACACAGATTCACATAGAAGTATTTTATGCGCGATGGCATAAGCAAACATGCGGTGTTTTAACAACTAAGTTATTACAAGGCTTTATAAGCCCATGAAGATGATCATTGTCCCTCCCTCACTGGTTCACCACCTTCTGTTTGCTAGAAGTTGGGTTTTGACCAGTCAAAGCCATTCACGGCGACAAATTCGGCTTCGTCGTCGATCAGGCCGACCGGGTCAACCTCCAGAGCAAACGTATCTTCTCTCACTGGTGGGATCAAGTCTGTTACTTTGTATGAGGGAGTGACCATCTTCTTATTCTCATTATCAAAACCCGGCTGGTACTTATCAACATTGGTGTCATCTCCAAGGCTAGTCGCCTGAGGCCGGACTCCGCGTACACAAGCCATGAAGTCATCCTGATCAAAGGGAGACCCGTCCTCTTTCACGGTGGGATAGCCTCTGGCTACGTCCGCCGGGTCTAGATCTGGCACCCAAGCCTTGGAGCGGCTTAGGGCAGTCAAGGCTCCGGCTCGCTCACAGGAGCGTTTTACTTCTTGGAACCTGGCAGGAAGGATGGTCAGCTTTTTCAGGACGTCGCTGAGCCGGTTGGGTCCTTGGTTAGCAGGAGAGATGGTGGCCAGAGCCCATTGTGCGCTGATATGTAAGTGCATCTAGTGCCCCTTAGTGATTTTGGTGTATTGAAGACTTATAGGTTAAGGGACTAATGCGTTTGTGAGTGTACACAGGTCTATAAATCTATGAGGAGTTTGACATTTACAGAGAAAGTCGACCCCTAAAAATGAAGTTCTTCAATTAAAGACTTTGGATCTCTGAAGACTTTCTGAAGACTTTGAAAGTGAAGAAATTGGTGTGATCGTGAAGACTTGGTATTCATTCGAGGAACATGAAGCGTGAAGACTTTTGTTTTCGTAGTTTCATTTTCTCTTTCTTGAGTCATAGGAAACACCGTACTGTTAAAGGGGGTCGAGGAAATACTAAGGAAAAATTTCCATGTGATGCTCAACTCAAAATCCTACACCTACCAATCCCTTCGAGTGAAGCCATTGGAAATCTCATACAGTCCAGTCATATTCTTCAGCGATAGAGACGAAGTTCTTCTGGTCTCTGAGGAATTTGTTCTAACTGAGGAGTTAGGAATTCGCCAGTGCGGATTGCCTACATAGTGAGGAACATGATAGCCCTGAGGATTTTGCTACTCAAAATTCTGACCGTTGCTGTGCTATGCGCCAGCTGTCCCAAAATATCTATCCACATAACGGTCATATCATTGAAAGGCATTTATGTCTTATCATGTCGGGCTGCTCCCTAGGCTATAAATAGCCGCCCCCTACAACCACTAGTTGGTTTGCCGCTCCGAGAGAAACTGACACTTGTCATTTGAGAGCAACCCATCCTCCGAGGACTTTGAGCGAAAATCATCAAGTGAGGAAAAACCCAAAACCCAAACACCTACAAACCCCAAGTGATTGAGCATCACTGAAGAGATTGATCCTGCATGGATCCAACGCTTGTTACCTTTGAAGACCGTGCTTCTTCCAGACGGTTAGGCGTCATGGTCTAGAGCATCCAAGAGGAATTGTGGATCGCCGAGTGACCGAGTTTGTGAAGGTTTGGAAGTCACCTAAAGACTTACCACAAGTGATTGGACAAGGTCTGTGTGACCTTAGTTCAAGGAGAATACAGTGAGGACTGGGTGTCCTGAGCTGCGTGTTCAGGACTGGGTGTCCGGGACCGTGTGTCCTCGAGTTTAAATACTCAGCCGCTCCAACCAGACATACAACTGAGACAACAGTTGGAACTGGTCTACCAAATCATTGTCTTCACCAAGCTTACTGGTTCCATTTCCTCAACTCTTTCATTTCCTCATAATTGTGTTGTGTACTTGTTCATATCTGTGTTTGAAGACTTTGACTGAAGACTTTCTCAATTTCCTCAGTTCAATTTTTCAGTCTGATTGTCTTCATCCTGTGTTATCCTGTGCTTACGCTTCTTGTACTCTGTGCATGTCTTCATTTCATCATGATGACTATGCTTGTATTCTGTTATGTTTACTTTTGAGTACTTATTCCGCTGCTAGTAGTTCTTCACTAAGGAATTTCCTCACCGGCAAATTCCTCAGTGAAGAATTTCATAAAAATCGCCTATTCACCCCCCTCTAGTTGATATAACGCACTTTCAATTGGTATCAGAGCAAGGTACTCCCTTGTTCTGTGTGATTTTGGTTTAACCGCCTGGAGTTTTAGTTATGTCGACTGCAGGTATGATCAAGGTCTCTGGTGGGTGTCCTACCTTCGATGGGACGGACTACCCCTACTGGAAGAATAAGATGCGATTGATAACGATCTCTGGTATGTTGTGGAAAATGGTGTTCCCTCAGTCACACCTTCTCTGAATGCTGCTGATGTGAAGAGATTCAAGCAACTCAACTCTCAAGCGAAGAATATCATATGTGTCCATCTGAGCAAAGGACAGTATGGCAGAGTGAGTGCTTTGGAGACAGCGAAGCTTATCTAGGACAGGTTGTCCAAAGTGAATGAAGGAGTCTCAACTCAGCGTGACTCTCGAGTTGATGTTCTTCGCAATCTCTTCAACCGCTTTAAAAGACTCGAAAATGAAAATGTTCAACAAACCTTTGATCGGCTCACTGACATCTCAAATGAGCTTCAAGCACTTGGTGCCACTGACATCACCGACCATGAGGTGGTGAAGAAATTGCTGAGATCGCTTGATTCCTCATTTGACACTCTGTCATTGATGATACAAGAACGTGCTGATTACAAGTCACTTGATCCCGCTGATATTCTCGAAAGGCTAAATACTCATGAGTTCCAACTTGATGAAAAGAGAGATCTCTATGGTTCAAGCTATGGCAGAACACGTGCACTGAAGGCCAAGGCAGTATCTGAGTCCGATGAAGACTCTGGTACCAGCCTTGGTGATCCTGAAGAACTAAGCCATGATCTGGCTCTGCTTGTGAAGAAGTTCCAAAAGTTCTCAAGACGTGGTCGCCTTGGAAGACCCTCAAGGAGCAGTGATTCCTCATCCAGTGACTACAAGAGGAGGCTCTGCCACAAATGCAAGAAGCCTGGACATTACATTCAAGATTGTCCTCAATGGGAAAAGGAATCAAAGAAGAAGAAATACAAGGATTACAGTTCTGATGATGTGAAGAAAAAGAAGAAATCCACAAAATCCTCATCATCAAAATCCTCAAGGCCTTCATATCACAAGAAGAGCAGCTCCAAGAAGGCCAGGGCATTCATTGGCAAAGAAATGGACTCTCAGGTTGAATCTGAAGAAAATGATGAAGAGGAGTCATCTGAGGAGTCCGAATCCGGAGTGGCGAGCCTAGCTCTCGCTACTGCATTCGTCAGCAAGTCTATCTTCAACACTGAAGAAAATGACCTCACCAACAAAGCTGATGAAGGGGATGATGACTACGCTCCCACCTATTGCTTCATGGAAAAGGGTGCCAAGGTACTCAAATATACCTCATCTGAATCAAGTGAATCTGATGAAAACCTTAAGCCCAGCTATTCTAAACTTGCTAAGATTGCTATAAAACAACAAAGGGCTTTAGAAAAGGTTCAAAACATGCTAGACAAAAGTAATGATATGTTGGGTGAAGAAATGGATCGCACTAAAGCCTTGACTGAAAATCTTCAGAGACTTCAGACTAGGTTTGACAATCTTCAAAGTCATCATAACACTCTCTTATCCGATCACGAGAAGCTTTATTATGAGTTTCTTCAAAGAAAGCAAGATCTTGAAAAGCTAAGAGTGAGTTATGAAGATCTTCAGAAGGAGCGCGATTCATTACTTGCTCAACATATCAACGCTTCTCAGGAAGAATTTGTTCCTCCATGTTTGAAATGCATTGAACGTGAATCTGCTAATTCTTCACCTGAATGGTCAAATGCTGCTAATGTTTCAAATTCTTCACATGCCTCTGCTATCACTAATTCCTCATCTGAGGACATTGCTAGTATCACTGACGATGTAGGGCTGAAGGAATTGTACACGACAGGCATGCACAAAAGCCTCAAAGGGCATCAGGCTCTTTGTGATGTGCTTAAAAAGCAGATCCTCAACAGGAACCCTAGGAAAGAGGGTATTGCCTTTGAGAGGAAACTCAATGCTGATGGTACATATTGGAAGCCTGAGGAGTACCCCAAAACTACATGGGTTGCTACAAAGGGACCTCCAGTTGATCCATCTAACCTATCTGGATATGCATGTGAATCTCCTCATTCTGATGACGAGTCATTTGACTCCAACTATAAACTATTCAAAAATCAGAATGGTGAAGTATTTGCTAGATATGTTGGCACTAACTGCAGGAACGGTCCCCCTATGAAGAAAATCTGGGTTCCCAAAAGATGCCTTGAAAATCTTCAGGTGAATGTCATCATGACGCCACCTGTGAAGAATAGGAACCCCAGATCAAATTCTTCATATGGACCAACTTCTTCATATGGATCCAAGTCCTCATACGGACCAAACTCCTCACATGGATCATATTCCTCAAAAGGATCAAAGTCCTCATATGAACATCATCGTGCTAACCCGTCTGTTTCGTAGGGAAGATCTAAGGATTATGGATATGTGCATTATTCTTCAAATCATTATGTCCATAAGTCCTTGAAGAATTTCTCTGCTTAATCTTATGCTTACTCTAACCACTCTTATGTGAAACGAAATGGACTGACATCTATGCCACCTTTCTCTTATGGAGCTCGCAGAATGATGAACTCTTTGCCACCCCTTCAGATGTGGGTGGTGAAGAAAAAGAACTAATCTCTTCTGTAGGGTCAGGTCTCCAGACGTACGTAATCGTCTGAAGAATTTGCTAGAGACCTGAGTATGCCTGAAAGGACGTAGACTAATCATGAAGAAATGAACTTTCATTTCTCAGGTCCTCATACTGCTTTATCTGTTCTTTTGCTCGATGAAATTGATCTGATGCTTTGATGTCATATTCTTCACTGATGAAGTATATGAGTTTGTAAGCTGCACTAATTCATCTGCAGGATGATCAACCCAAAGCCACTGAGTGGGTCCTCGATAGTGGATGTACAAATCACATGACTGGCGACAAGAATCTATTGATGGATGCTCCATTATCTCCGTCGCATCTGAAGCATATCATCTTTGCTGACAATGGCAAAAGTCAGGTATTGGCTCTAGGTAAGGTTGCGATCACAAAGGATCAACACATGGACAAAGTCATGCTTGTTGAGTCCTTAGGATACAACCTTATGTCTGTCTCAATGCTTTGTGATCTTGATATGGTTGTTGTCTTTGGCAAGTACCGTTGTGTTGTGTTTATGGAAGCTGACAATTCCAAAGTCTTCGAAGGCTTTAGGAGAGGAGACCTGTATATTGTTGATTTCTCTACAGGACCACAACCAGCCGTGTGCTTACTTGCAAAAGCTTCAGAAGGCTGGCTCTGGCATCGACGACTTGGTCATGCAGGCATGAGGAATTTGCACACGCTTGCAAAGAAGAAGCATGTCATTGGCATCGAGAATGTAAAATTCCTCAAGGATCACCTATGCGGAGCCTGTGAAGCTGGGAAGATGACGAAGGCCAAGCATCCAGCGAAGACTATCATGACCACCAATCGCCCATTTGAATTGCTTCACATGGATCTCTTCGGTCCTAATCATTATTCTGCTGTTTCAAATGGAGCATCTCAATATGGCTTTGTTATTGTTGATGATTACTCTCGTTACACATGGGTACACCTTGTTACTTACAAACATGAAGTGCAGGAAGTCTTCAAACGATTTTCCTCGTGGGCTTCAACCAACTTTGGTGTGAAGATCAAGCACATCAGAAGTGACAATGGCACTGAGTTCAAGAATTCTGGTCTCGATGACTATCTGGATGAACTTGGTATTACTCATGAGTTATCTTCTCCTTATACTCCTCAGCAGAACAGCATCGTGGAGCGCAAGAATAGGACTCTTGCTAAGATGGCTCGCACTATGCTTGATGAATACAAAACGCCTCGTCGTTTCTGGACTGAGGCAATTGATACTGCGTGCCACATCATCAACAGAGTATATCTTCACAAATTCTTCAAGAAGTCTGCCTATGAACTCCTCACTGATAAGAAACCCAATGTAAGTTATTTCAAAGTCTTCGGTGCTAAATGTTGGATAAGAGATCCTCATCAGAACTCAAAATTTGCGCCGAAAGCACATGAAGGTTTTATACTTGGTTATGGAAAGGACTTGCACACCTACAGAGTCTTCAACAACATTCTTCACAAGGTTGTTGAAACTGTAGATGTGCGGTTCGATGAAACTAATGGCTTGCAAAGAGAGCACCTACCTACTATGATAGATGAACCAGCACCTGAGGAAACTATCAAGTTCAAGGCTACTGAGGATGTCATTCCTACTGAAGAATCAGCTGAAGAATTCATTCCAGAACATGAAGAACGTCGAGCGAATGCACCTGAAGAAAATGCTAAAGAAAATGGTGCTGAAGAAACGCTGATCAAATTCTTCAACGGCAACCAGCTCATCCTCGCATTGCAAAAGAAGTGCAAGTTGAAAAGATCATCAATGGCATCAAAGCGCCAGGTCCTCTCACACGCTCAAAAGCTTCACATTTGTCTAAATTTTGTGGGCACTATGCTTTTGTCTTTATTACGGAGCCCACTAGGTAGATGAAGCATTTCTGGAGCCTGAGTGGATTCAGGCCATGCAAGAAGAATTACATCAGTTCGAGCTCAACAATGTCTGGGAACTGGTCAAACGTCCAGATCCTCGCAAGCACAATATCATCGACACAAAGTGGATCTACCGCAACAAGCAAGATGAAAATGGCCTTGTGGTGGGGAATAAGGCACAACTTGTAGCTCAAGGCTACACACAGGTTGAAGGAATTGATTTTGTTGAAACTTTTGCACCTGTTGCTAGACTTGAGGCTATTCGCATATTACTTGCTTATGCTAACCATCATGATACCACTTTATATCAAATGGATGTGAAAAGTGCATTCCTCAAAGGTAATCTTGAGGAAGAAGTATATGTTGCTCAACCCCCAGGTTTTGAAGATCCAAAGAATCCTGACGAAGTCTTCAGACTCAACAAGGCCCTCTATGGCCTCAAGCAGGCCCCACGGGCGTGGTATGATACTTTGAAGGAATTCCTCATGACGAAAGGCTTTAAACCCGGTTCACTCGACCCTACTCTTTTCACTAAATCTTATGACGGTGAATTGTTTGTGTGCCAAATATATGTTGATGATAATATCTTTGGATGTACTGACCAACATTATAGTGATGAATTTGCCTATATGATGAGTGAAGAATACCAAATGTCTATGATGGGAGAGTTGAAATTCTTCTTAGGTCTTCAAATTCATCAACAACGCAATGGCATATTCATATCTCAGGAGAAATACCTCAAGGATGTACTGAGGAAATTCGGCATGCAAGATTGCAAAGGCGTCAAAATTCCTATGCCCACAAATGGCCATCTGTGCACTAATGAAAATGGTATTGACTTTGATCATAAGGTATACCGCTCCATGATTGGTTCTTTATTGTACTTATGTGCATCTAGGCCAGATATAATGCTTAGTGTTTGCATGTGTGCCCGATTTCAAGCTACACCGAAGGAATCACACCATAAGGCTGTGAAGCATATTCTTCGATATCTAGCTCACACACCAACACTTGGATTATGGTACCCCAACGGCTCGGTTTTTGATCTCATTGGATATTCTGGCTCTGACTATGCTGGTGATCGTGTGGACCGCAAGTCAACATCTGGTACATGTCATTTCCTCGGACGATCTTGGTCTGTTGGTCCTCGAAGAAACAGAACCGCGTATCACTATCTACTGCTGAAGCTGAGTATATTGCCGCTGGTTCTTGCTGTGCTCAATTGCTATGGATGAAGCAAACTCTCAAGGACTACGGCGTCAACATGAGGAATGTGCCTCTTTTCTGTGACAATGAGAGTGCCATCAAGATTGTTCACAACCCAGTTCAGCACTCGAAGATTCGTCATCATTTTCTTCGTGATCATGTGTTGAAGGGCGACATTTCTATTGAGCATGTGAAGACTGAAGAACAGCTAGCCGATATCTTCTCAAAGCCCTTGGATGAGAAGAGATTTAGCAAGTTGCGGTGTGAGCTAAATATCCTAGAATCTTCGAATGTTCTTTGAAAAGGACACTCATCCTAACACTTATGCAAAATTGATGACTTAGATGTGCAACACATGAAGAAACGTTTTTCTTCAATTCAATGAAGAACAACACTCTTAGTGTGAAGAAATTAACGAAGAATTTGATTCTCAGAACCCTACGATAATTGTACGCGGTGTCTGAAATCATCATTCTTATACGGTGGGTCAGGCCACCACCAAAAGTTGAAATTCCTCAATTATTCATATTCTTCAACTTTGCATTGTCTTCACTGCTTCCGTCGTTTTTCTTCATTGGCTATATATATATATATAAGTTTATGTCCTCTACATCATTCACTTATTGCTAATTCTTCAAGTTGGTTTTTCTGCTAAGTGAGTGTGATCGGACCCTTCCCCCTCTATGCTATACTCAACCCAATCTATTCACAAATTCTTCATGTGCGTTCTATTTGAAACTCATTCAAAATCTTCACTGTGTCCTTGTCAGCTGAAGAAATTTTGAACGGAACTTTAAAACCTATCTTATCGAAATTTTCGGCTTTGCCGCTCAAACCGTTTCGCATCCCATGTTATACTTACCCACTCACCCACGATCTAACACGATCTCCACCTCTCAGTACGTGGGTGACACATGTCAAGCGAATGAGAAGGGTCAGGGGCATGTTCGTCCAATTTCTTCGGGCGAGCAGTTTTTTACCGTGGCTATAAATACCCCTCCGTCCCTTCCTCACTTCTTTTACTCCGCTCGACCTCTCTCTCCAGCTCGAGCTTCTCAAACCCTAGCGCCGCCGCTACTTCATCGCCGCTGGTGAGGAAGAGCTTCACTGCCCCGACCTCGTCGCCGACGTACTCGCGCCGACCGCGGAAATCTTCACTCCGCCGCCGCCATAGCCATCTTCCTCTGCCAAGTTAGGGCGTGGAAGATCTGCACAGACGAACTTCACATCTCCTCACTCCAGTTCGTCGTGTTCTTCGTCCAGGGTAATTAAACGTTACTTTTAATGCCCTCGTTGATTTGAATGATTATCTTCAAAATCTTCAAAGGTGTTTTTCTTCATAGCTTCAGACACTAAACACCTCACAAGTCATCTGTTCTTGATTCGTTTCTCTAAGCATCATTTTTCTTCAAGATTCCTCAATTGTGTGGATCTTCGATCTATACAACTCTGGAACCTAAGACAAAGAACACTTAGTGAAATTCTTCAAGACTCATCTGGTCAAATTCCTCAAACTTGTTCTTTTTGAAAAACCCTCTGAGAACGCATATGACCTATCCAAATTCCTCGCAACTATACTCTGTTCACAGGTACACATGTCAGCTGCTAAATCACTAGGTTCTCATCAACTTAACTCATTTGCAGTGTTCCTCGAAGAAAAGTTGCATACTTCTTCAGAGAATTCAATTTTCCAAATTTCTCAACTGAAGAAAATGGCTGAGGGTGAGAAGCCACAGAAGGGAGGAAAGAGGCCTGAGGTCAATACAGTGTTTGAGATCCCTGATGAAATATATGCTGGGTACTGCACACCTACTGAGGAAACCAAGAATGATCGCAAGGTGCGCATTCAAAAAATAGAAAGGAGATGGGCAAGAGAGTGGAGGGAGTACAGGTATGTAACTCCAAAGTACATGAAGAAATTTGCACTCAATCCTCCATGCCCAAGAGCTCCATTGGCACCTGGCCAAATCGCTGATCCCACCAGCCTTAAGCGCGGTGAGGACTATCCTAATGAATGGGCCAAGCGCCAAGCCAAGTTGGCTAAGAAAGCCAAAGAAGCAGTGAGGAAATTCAATGAAGACTCTGTTGCTGCTGCAGCCTCTGCTGAGGCCTTTAACGTCAAGCCAAAGAAGGCTATGTCAAAGAAGCCTGCGCGCAAGCCAAGTGCTTCACCAACAATGCCCTGAAGGCCAAGTTCCTCAGCAATGCCCTCACGGCCAGAATCCTCAAAGCCCTCACGGCCAATTCCTCATGCTGCTCATGTTCCTTCAAAATCCTCAGCTCCTCCACCAAAGCCCTCAGCTGTTCCGACTAAATCCTCAGCACCTGTGCATCTCGCCTCGTGCCAAAGGACTGCAGGCATCTCCATTGCCTCAGGTGTCTTAGCTAGTTCCTCAGCTACACCAAGTTCCTCAGATGGCCCCTCACTACTGAAGACAAAGGCCACTGCTGGACGAGGTCCTCGCCCAAGTCCTCAGAAGAAACAAGTCGCTTTCCAAGTGCCGTCTGAAGAAGATGAAGCTGATGATGATGAACTTGCAGAAATAATTAGAAACAGGCAAGTCAGGGCCGCTAGAGCCAAAGGAACAGGGGTGCCACTGCTTTTGGATCCCAAGTTGATCCTCGACTACATTGATGTTTGGCACAAGGACCCCAACACTCCCATGCCTGACTTCAAGCTGACTCCTGGCCAAAGTCACATGCTGACCCACTTCATTCAAGAAGAAAAATGGAAATTTGAGAAGGCCAGGCAGATCAAGAAAGCGCAGTACAAGAAAGAGCGCTATCTGAAGAAAAACATTATCTCTATGACAACTGAAGAACTTCTCACTATTCAGACTGAGATCAAGAACCTCAGTGATGACTTTGATGCATATCGCGCTGATTGCTTGGAGCCAAGGTTCATTTTGTGAAACTTGCGGATAACTTCACTTCCAATGTTTCAGCCCCAACACAACAGGAAATTCCTTAGGCTGAAGCATCTGCTCAACCTACTGAAGAAAATGCCAACACCGCTAATGACAATCAGGCTGCTGAAGAAAATGTGAGTTCCAGGGCTGATGACTGCATTCCAGCCGTTGAAGAAATTGCCAGGGCACCCACTAGTGGTGCGCCTGAAGAAAATGAAGAACTCAGGGCAACTGCATCAGTTGTGCCTGAAGAAAATCAACCGGATTCCTCAGCTGCTCCTGCACCAACTTCAACTCCAATCCTTCCATCTGCATCAGATGTGAAGAAGACCAAGGCTGCAGAGCATGCTGCAGTGAAGAAAAGGAAAGCATCAGCTGCTTCAGATTCTTCAGCTCCGAAGAAGATGAAGCCTATGACAAGTTCATTTGCTAATTCGATTGATGCTGTTCCCATCTCAACCAGGCCATCAAAGGACCTTGTTTCTTTTGATGAAGAATATGTGATCCCCAGCGGATCAGATGAAGAAACTCCTTCTGTTGCTTCATCAGAGCAGATTGATGAAGAAATTGAAGTGGATGCGATCCCTTCAACACATGTCATCTCCTCGCCCATGCCTCAGTTCACAGCTGAAGTGGCTGGCGTTGAAGAAATGGAAGATGAAGATGTGGACGTTGGCTGCTCCACACCCGTAATCAGTGATGAATTCTGGGATAGTCAACATCCAAACTCTCCAATGTTCACACCGCTGCAGCAAATACCACAGTCGCCTGCACCAACTGTTCAAACGGGCTCTGAAGAAACTCATCCCACTGCATCTGTCCATGAGAAAATTCCAGCCACTAGCGCTGAAGAAACTGCTGCTGCTGAACAACCAACGATGCAGACTGCCACTGAGGAGGAACCAGAAATTCCTTAGCCTGAAGAACCTGCGATTGAGATTCCTGAGGTCGTGATGCAACTCACTGACACTCCTCTGCCGAAGCCAAAGGATCCATTCTCACGCAAGCAAAAGTTCAAGGCTGATGATTTCTTCGGCGAGCACGTATTCTTCGAAGATTACAACCCATATAACTCTGCTCGCATTAGGAAGAGGCGTTTCTGGACTGCTAGTCAAGCCAATTTCTATTCCTCAGTGCTGTTCAACAAGGAGAAAATCTTCTACCATGAGCATATTCCTCACGTGGATATGAAATCTCTGTCGTGCTTCGCACCAGTTCTCAGTGTTCTTCATGACGCTGGACTGGTAAACTTTTGCTCTGACATCTGCAATTGGAATGAAGAACTAATTCTTCAATTCTATGCAACGCTGCACATCACCGGAGATGCTGAAGATGTGAATTCATGGGTGCTGGACTGGATGTTTGAAATCACTCACTACACTACACCAGCCTCTGAATTTCTTCGTGCTCTACCACTCAGTCCTCCCCTTAAAGAAGCTCGCTGCATCTATAGTGAACCTGAGCTCACACATCATTACATGCAGGTGCTGATGAAACCTTTGAAGCCAGGTCAAGCACCAAGAACCAAATTCCTCGTGAAGGAATTGTTGTACGTGCCCAGAACTGTCTATCGTATTCTCACAAGGACAATCAGTCCTATCAAAGGCCACGACTCATCTGATGAGGAAATTGTTAGCATCATGAAGAATCTGGTATTCAACATCGTTCATGGCATTCCTGTCAATTATCACGATTTCTTCATGAGGACTATGGCAAATGTTGCACTGTCTCCGTTTGAGCTGAAGCCTTATGCACCTTGGATTATGAGATTCCTCAGGACAAGGTCTTCACTCAACTAAAAAGCTGATTTCCAGAATCACCTCAGCTACTTGCCCCCAATTGAAGTCCTCAAGCAGACATATTCCTCAGTTGATGGAAAGGGCAAGACACCAGCTGTAATAGATGAAGGCATTCGTCCATTGGATGGTCAGTTTCGCAAAGCTGCATCTTATTCCACCAATGATGACTCTGCCACACATGACTCTGCCAATGCACCCAAGTCCACTCCTCAAGCCACTGCTCCGCGCGTGATGACTGACCATGAACTTCTGCTTAGTCTTCACCAGAAGGTGGATCAAAATCACAAATGGTGGCCAGCTCATATTCTTCATCGCGCGACACTGATGAACATGAAGACTTGGACGACACTGCGGCATGCCCTACTACAACAAACAACCCCAACAACGCTGGCGCTCCTTCATCAACTTGATATTCTTCTGGGGCGTTAGTCCTCATATTCGATCCTTTTGGTCATTTGATGACAAAGGGGGATAATTTTGAGTTAGTCTTCAAGCGGGTCTTTCTATATGGGCATTTTTTTGTTAAGTTACAACTGTCGTTCTTCTGAGACTTTATTGGATCGAGTTCTATACTTAAACCCGATGGTGCTATGATAATCTTGATACGTTTTTTCTGCATGCTTATTCCTCGTTAATATTATTGCACGCATGCTGAATTACATCAGTCACCATATTTCATCATGCATTTCAAATTCTTCACTGTTATATGTCAAATGCGTGTATGAATTACAAGATATAGGGGGAGATCTCCATGATTCAACTCTTCAAGTGTGCATTGCTTCAAAAGCAAATTCCTCACTATGCACATCTTCAGGGGGAGTTCTTCTATATCTTGCAATCAAATTCCTCAATATCAGTAGATACTCTTCATATGTTTATCCCCGTTGAAAACTTAACCTATATTGTCATCAATCACCAAAAAGGGGGAGATTGTAAGTGCATCTAGTGCCCCTTAGTGATTTTGGTGTATTGAAGACTGATAGGTTAAGGGACTAATGCGTTTGTGAGTGTACACAGGTCTACAAGTCTATGAGGAGTTTGATATTTACAGAGAAAGTCGACCCCTAAAAATTAAGTTCTTCGACTGAAGACTTTGGATCTCTGAAGACTTTCTGAAGACTTTGAAAGTGAAGAAATTGGTGTGACCGTGAAGAGTTGGTATTCATTCGAGGAACATGAAGCGTGAAGACTTTTGTTTTCATAGTTTCATTTTCTCTTTCTTGAGTCATAGGAAACACCGTACTGTTAAAGGGGGTCGAGGAAATACTAAGGAAAAATTTCTATGTGATGCTCAACTCAAAATCCTACACCTACCAATCCCTTCGAGTGAAGCCATTGGAAATCTCATACAGTCCAGTCATATTCTTCAGCGATAGAGACAAAGTTCTTCTGGTCTCTGAGGAATTTGTTCTGACTGAGGAGTTAGGAATTCGCCAGTGCGGATTGCCTACACAGTGAGGAACATGATAGCCCTGAGGATTTTGCTACTCAAAATTCCGACCGTTGCTGTGCTATGCGCCAGCTGTCCCAAAATATCTATCCACCTAACGGTCATATCATTGAAGAGCATTTATGTCTTATCATGTCGGGCTGCTCCCTAGGCTATAAATAGCCGCCCCCTACAACCACTAGTTGGTTGGCTGCTCCGAGAGTAACTGACACTTGTCATTTGAGAGCAACCCATCCTCCGAGGACTTTGAGCGAAAATCATCAAGTGAGGAAAAACCCAAAACCCAAACACCTACAAACCCCAAGTGATTGAGCATCACTGAAGAGATTGATCCTGCGTGGATCCGACGCTTGTTACCTTTGAAGACTGTGCTTCTTCCAGACGGTTAGGCGTCATGGTCTAGAGCATCCAAGAGGAATTGTGGATCGCCGAGTGACCGAGTTTGTGAAGGTTTGGAAGTCACCTGAAGACTTACCATGAGTGATTGGACGAGGCCTGTGTGACCTTAGTTCAAGGAGAATACGATGAGGACTGGGTGTCCTGAGCTGCGTGTTCAGGACTGGGTGTCCGGGACTGTGTGTCCTCGAGTTTAAATACTTAGCCGCTCCAACCAGACGTACAACTGAGACAACAGTTGGAACTGGTCTACCAAATCATTGTCTTCACCAAGCTTACTGGTTCCATTTCCTCAACTCTTTCATTTCCTCATAATTGAGTTGTGTACTTGTTCATATCTGTGTTTGAAGACTTTGACTGAAGACTTTCTCAATTTCCTCAGTTCAATTTTTTCAGTCTGATTGTCTTCATCCTGTGTTATCTTGTGCTTACGCTTCCTGTACTCTGTGCATGTCTTCATGTCATCATGATGACTATGCTTGTATTCAATTATGTTTACTTTTGAGTACTTATTCCGCTGCTAGTAGTTCTTCGCTAAGGAATTTCCTCACCGGCAAATTCCTCAGTGAAGAATTTCATAAAAATCGCCTATTCACCCCCCTCTAGTCGATATAACGCACTTTCAATTGGTATCAGAGCAAGGTACTCCCTTGTTCTGTGTGATTTTGGTTTAACCGCCTGGAGTTTTAGTTATGTCGACCGCAGGTATGTTCAAGGTCTCTGCTGGGTGTCCTACCTTCGATGGTACGGACTACCCCTGCTGGAAGAATAAGATGCGAATGCATCTTGAAGCAATTGATAACGATCTCTGGTATGTTGTGGAAAATGGTGTTCCCTCAGTCACACCTTCTCTGAATGCTGCTGATGTGAAGAGATTCAAGCAACTCGACTCTCAAGCGAAGAATATCGTATGTGTCCATCTAAGCAAAGGACAGTATGGCAGAGTGAGTGCTTTGGAGACAGCGAAACTTATCTGGGACAGGTTGTCCAAAGTGAATGAAGGAATCTCAACTCAGCGTGACTCTCGAGTTGATGTTCTTCGCAATCTCTTCAACCGCTTTAAAAGACTCGACAATGAAAATGTTCAACAAACCTTCGATCGGCTCACTGACATCTCAAATGAGCTTCAAGCACTTGGTGCCACTGACATCACCGACCATGAGGTGGTGAAGAAATTGCTGAGATCGCTTGATTCCTCATTCGACACTCTGGCATTGATGATACAAGAACGTGCTGATTTCAAGTCACTTGGGGGCTAATGTATGCAGTTCAGCAAGTTTATCAAGGTTAAACCGGAGCATTAAGTACTTTGAAGACGGTCTTAACAACAATTTTTAAGTACCGATTCATTTATGATCAAAATGAACCGGTTCTTGGGGACTATAGGTGAAGCTTTGTTTTTATCATTGATTCAGAGGTAAAAGCTTCAGCCTATATTTTACAGTCTACATGTTATTTTGTTTCTCTCATAATCTGAAGACTTGGGGGCTGAAGGAATACAAGTAAACCGGAAAAAACGCACCTCATACTTCAACTGAAGCTGCTTGACCATCTCGATCTCAGACTCGCGACTGGAGTGTACATGACTAAGATAGCCGGATAAAATGTCACTGGCATTGAGACGGTCATAGTTGGCAACGTCAAAGCGAATCTTCTGCCTCTCCAATGCCTCTTGCTTTGCTGTGCACCGAGCCAGCACCGTTGGGTTCCCTGGCTCAACAAAGCGGCTCCTAGTAATTTGAACATCTTGAGCAGGTGGAGACGGCGGGTCGGTTGAGCTTGACGGTCCAGCTGTAAAATGATTCACAGTGGCTTTGTCAAAAGACGGCTCCGGAGGTTTTGCTTCATTGTCAATAGGCGGGTTTTCTGGAGCGTTAGTTAATGGATAAGGCGGCCTAGCCGGGTCAGATGCCAGCACCGGCGGGTCTTTCGCCAATTTTGCTGCCTTCGCCTTTTTTGATTTAGCTTGGCCGCTAAGAAAAAATGTTGCAGGATTTTCAGTATAAAGATAAAATTGAACAACCCAAAAGAAAGGAGGATTACTGATTACCCAGGAGCAGTCTTGAAAGCCGGAAATTGGGTTTGCGAAGAGTCGCCAGAGGAACGAGACACCTCCTGAAAGAATAAAAAAGAGTTCACAGGAATACAAGGAGAAGGATCCATTAAAAAGAGTTAAAGACAGAGATAAGTAAACCTCATTCGGACATTTCTGAGGAGTTTGTTGAAGGACAATAGCCGGTTCATCTTCAACCCCAGTTTCACGGCGGCTTTCATGTTGCTGCTTTTTCAAATGAAAGTTGGGATCCAAGTGAGCTAAAGGGTTAGAAAACCTTACTTTACGGATCACTCGTCAAACTTTGTGTCTTGGTAAGGGCTCTGAGTCGGAGGAAATAATAGTTACCTCAGCTTCCCCGGCCTGACTGGCCCCAGTATCATCCTGGTAAGGATCGGTGTTAATAAGATTGTTAAAAAATTGGCCAAGGGAATCAAGGGCTACCTCCGAGTCAGATGTGTCATCAAGTTTCATCAAATCTTCAGCAGTGGTCTTCTTTTTCTTCTTCGATCTCCATGTCGCTTTCTTGGCATTCATGGCGGCGATTTTCGCCTTCTTGGTAGCTTCGTGGTCATATTTCACTTTCCAAAAGTCAGAATTGGCCTACAAAGACAAGAGGAAGGATCAGTGCTAAACAATATGGCTGGGCAGAATACAAAGGAAAAGAGATCAGAATATCCTTACTTCTGGTACCGGGTTAAGTTTACAGAAGGGATTTAACCCAACAATACTGCAGTCTTCATATTTCCCATTCACCAAAAGGTTTGACATTGAGACAATGTCTTCTTCGGTTAGTTGAACCGAGCTATGACGAAGAGAGTCGTCCGGGCATCCACCATATTCATACATCAATTTTGACCGGCGGCTTAATGGAATAACCCGCCATGAGATCCAGCAGCGGGTCAGATCAACTCCGGTTAAACCGTTCCCTAACAAAGTTTTGATTCTTCTGATGGATGGAAGCAGCCTCTTGCGTTCAGCAACAATAAGTTTATCTGGAAGTGTGAACTTGGAGTCAAGACGATCGGGGCGGTAACCCGGCAGTGGCTTCTCGTTGGTTGGTGAGATGTCCTGACAGTAAAACCAAGTTTGGTTCCAGTCCTTTGGGTGACTTGGCAAAACTATGAGAGGGAAGAAAGCACCCTGCCGGCGCTGAATTGAGATGCCTCCAAGCTCTAAGCTAAGGCCGTTGGTGTATTCTTTCTGCCGGTTCAGATAGAAGTATTCTCTAAACAGTTCTACAGTCGGCTCTTGCTGAAGATATACCTCACATAGCACTTGGAAGTTACAAATATTAGATATGGAATTGGGCCCAATGTACTGGGGATGGAGTTTGAAAAAGTGAAGGAACTCTCTGAAGAACTTTGAACCGGGCGGTGAGAAGCCATGGTTCATGTGGTCAGTAAAGACAATCACCTTGCCGTCTTTTGGATTGGGTCGTTCTTCTTCCGGGTTAGGAGCACGATAAGACATGACAGTTTTTGAGGGCAGAAACCCAATGAGGAAGAACTCTTTTAAATGATCCTCAGTTATGGTTGAGGGGACCCAGTTACAGATGGTGGGTGTCTTTGACGGCATGACGTGCAAGGAACTAAAAAAGAAAAAACAACATGCCGATTCAGCTTTACGGCAAGATTAACAGTTAAAGGATGAAAATGTAAAACAAGTAACAGCGGCTTAACTAAGGGATAATGACATATAAGGAAAAGAAAGCCGGAGCGGTAAGCCGCCATGACTACAGATTCTTTCAGAAAGCGAATCTATCCAAGTCTTGGCGTAAACAAGTTTCACCAAGCTATCATTATTATTTTGGATCAAATGGTTGTCCCAAAAATAAAAATATTCTAGACCTAAAAATCCAGTATAGATGAGTTCGTCAGCCATAATGAAGCATCTATACAGGAAAAAGGGATCTACTGATATAAAAAATGGACGCAAAAGAACTACCACGCGAGTTATATTTCTTTTTGGATCAGAAGAAGTTGTGGAAGAAGAGCTACAAGAAGATCCGTGATGAACAAGCGAAGAACACTGATGAATTCGCAACCCTAATACAGATCTAGATGCGTGAGAAAGAAGGAACTTACGAGATGTAGATCTACTGTGAAGAGTTGCCGCGTCTCTCTGGATGAACTCAGGGTGGTGCAGCGGCCGACGTTGAGGGCAACGGTGAGTGCTACGGCGGCGGCGGAGCTCGAGAAGCAGGGAGGCAGCGACAGGAAGAAGACAGAGAGAGAGAGAGAGAGAGAGAGAGAGAGAGAGAGAGAGAGAGAGAAGAATAAGGAAGGCAGGGGCAAGCTTATTTATAAGGACAAGATGCGAACAGACGGGCGCGAAAATCAAGGGAGAACCAAATAATGGTTATCTAGCTATAGAGACGCCTCGATTCTCGGGAAGCATTAAAGATAAAAGGTCCGTTGGAAGATGACATCATGAAAGTTTTTTGTGTTTTCAAAAGATGACGTCACGGTGGGTTACAGAGTTTTTCGGACAGAAGAAGATGGATTTCATCGAAATATTGAAGATTGACAAGGAACAAAGTTCAAAGTCAACATGGGGCCTAATGTTGGGGATATAGCTACCAGGTATGACCCGCCCAGGAGGGGCCGGGTCAACCCCAATGGCGGGTTACAGAAAGAAGCCCAGTAATATTCAAGGTGATAGCGTATTAAGAATTGTAAAAGGCATACGTCCAAAGGCGGCTTAAGGCCCAACATTATAAACCGACTTATGTAGAGAAAGGCATGTAAAAGAAGTCACCGAGCCGGACACGTTTTATGAGCCAGCCGGGACTCTGTAGGCCGCCAGGTGTCAACCCGTGTATATAAGGGGACGACCCGGCGGCGGCTTAGGGCAAGAAAGAACCAGATCGATAACCAAGCCGGCGAGTTGAGCCCCTTGGAGATCGAAACCTCAGCAATACCAATCCCAACTAGACGTAGGCTTTTACCTTCATCATAAGGGGCCGAACTAGTATAAAAACTCTCTTGTGTCCTTTGTCCCGATTAACCCCTTTAAGCTTCCTAGTGCGATGGCCCTACGACTAAGTCCTTGCTCTAGGACATCTGTCGTGTCAATTCCACGACACATATGAAATTCATGAAACTTGGCATGCTATCATGGAGCGGCATCAACATGTCGTGGTAAAAAAATTGTCAGCTTCGCCAGGTTTAATTCGGTTTCCCCAGTTTAATTCGGTTTTTAAATATAGAACACTCATCACAAACATTTTAGTTAGAACACCCGTATGCAAACCGACAGCTTCCCCAGGAAGCCAAGGGAAAATGTGCCGAGCAGGATTTGTGCAGCTCTTAATCGCAAACGTTTGAGATAGAACACCCGTATGCAAAGTGAGAGCAACGCGGGATTTGTTCATCCCTTCAACGCAAACGTTTTTCTGGATGACCCGTGTGCAACCACGTATAAAAAATTATTGGGTATGTTGCCATTTGTCAAACTGGAAAGATTTACATTTGTAGAACTAGTAACATAGCCATTTGTCAATCCTTGTAACACTGTGATTTGTCAAAATATGCAGCTAGAAATCATTAGCACTATCTAATTTTTGCAACTAAAATTCAGTAATTAAGCATAGATTTCATTCATAGATTAAGCAGTCGTTCTTAATTTATACAAATAGTTCAACTCAACAGCTGAACCGACCAAACTTCTCCGCAATTGTTGCCAACCACGTACCGAAATAGCTAGTTCAACTATATATACTAGCCAATTTTAAGTATGTTGTACAGTTTGACCACACATCTTTAGTCAGATGAACAGAACAAAATAGCCCCTAAATACTACTACTACCACAGAGGGCTTTGTGCTACTTCCATCAGCCTCTCCTCTGCCGAGCACGCTCACCCCCTCAGTAGGAGGCAGAGGAGGAGGAGGAGCCTACCGACGAGCTGGACAAATGCAATACGGTGGCTGCCGGTGCTGCACGTTCAGCGATGCTCGCCAGCTCGAATGCCCACTGCTGCTCCAGACGATCCCTCCCGAAGCGGCCGGACTGCTCGTAGATCTCCTGATTCCTCGCCTCTGCATCGGCGTGTGTTGCGGCCATGGCTGCGGTAAGGCTCTTTGCATGATCGACGAGGCGCTCCTCCTCCTCCTGTAGGAACTCGATGTAGCGCGCAAGGTCGCTGACGCACGTGCAGGCCTCCACCTCCGTCTCCCGCCTGCGGGCCGCGGCGGCGGAGCGGGTGATAATCCCGGCGGTAGACGGTGGGCTGGCGGCCACGGCGGCCGATGATGGGGTGGTGGCCACGTCCACCACCTCCCGCCTTCGGGCCGCGGTGGCGGAGCGGGTGATGGCCACGGTGGCCGGAAGTGGGGTGGCGGCCACGACGGCCAGCTCCCGCCTTCGGGCTGCGACGACGGAGCAGGAGATGGCCCTGGCTTTCGACGGTGGTGTGGCGACAACGACGGCCGGCAACAGCTGCCGACAGGCAGCGATGGCGGAGCGTATGGTGGGAGTTCCGTGCACACCCAACAGGGAAGCCACATGTAATACACTATGCTGGGGACTGCGCCACCGCCGCGGTGGAGCCTCCCAGCTGGAGCTGTCCTCTAATGATGGCAGAGTGGCTAAGTAACAACGACGAACCTGTGCCATTGGCGATTGTGGGAGAAGTAGACGAGATAAGCTACATGGAGGGAGAGGAAAATGCGACGCAGGACTCGCCGGCCGTGAGGGTTTTTATAGCAGGCCGGTAAGCATTGCGATTTTGGGGGATTTCACCAAGTTAGGCGGGAATCTTGCGCGGGAACCTGCGAGGTTGTGCGGGAACAGGCTCACCGACGATTCATTGGCGCCACCGTTTGGCCAAAAGAACGCCCTCGTGCGCTGCGCAAGCTTGCGCTGTAAGCCGTCTGCGGCAGCGGGGTGACTAGACGTGCGAGAGGACATGCTTAATAAAAAAACATTCGCGATTACCTACTATACCCCTGCCCTGGTTTATACTTGTACAAATGCCCATGCGTTGCACCGGGCAAAAAATATCGTAATGCCTGCTCCGCGCGCCACTACGGGAGCTATGCTTTAGGTTGAGGTACGAGTCTGCTTTTCAACCGCCTCCACATGAAAACTTAGATCGCCTCTTTTCGTCTCGCCATCGGGCAAAGCTCGCGCAGCTCCGTCGGTGGCTCTTTTCTGGCGCCGTTGCCGGGGAGGTGAGTGCTTGAAGGTATATCTTTAGATCTTGCAATCGAATCTTTTAGTTTCTTGTTTTATTACTATTTTATTTTATAAAAGAAAACTATTAAAAAATGGAATTTAGTTTACCTCATATGCTTCATCTTTTTAATATCTTTCATGAGTATGATGGGAAGGAAAATTGTGCCAAAGTGTTAGAAGAAGAATGCATTAAAATGTTTGGCACTAAATATTTGAATGATGAGCAAGATTGTAATGTTGTTAGTATGAATTCCTTGAATATCCATGATGCTAATGATATGCAAAGCCACAAGCTTGGGGAAGCTATGTTTGATGAAGACGATATTTTTTGTCCCCAAAGTTTTGATGAGCAAATTTATTATGATGAAAGCATGCCTCCTATTTATGAAAGTGGATTTGGAGAGGTCATGACTTTATTTTGTGATGAATCCACTATTCCGGAAGAGGTTTCAATTGATTATGAGAACAAAGTTGCTATCTATGATGATTATTGTGATGACTTGTATGCTATAAAGAATAATGATATCCATGAAACTTGTCATCATGATTTTAGTTTTCAATTGGATTATGCCTCACATGATAATTATTTTGTTGAGTTTGCTCCCACTATTATTCATGAGAAGAATTTTGCTTGTGTGGAGAGTAATAAAATTTCTATGCTTGTATATCATGAAAAGAATGCTTTAGGTGCTGGTTATATTGTTGAATTCATTCGTGATGCTACTGAAAATTATTATGAGGGAGTAATATATGCTTGTAGGAATTGCAATAATATCAAGTTTCCTCTCTACGTGCTTAAAGTTTTGAAGTTATGCTTGTTTTACCTTCCTATGCAAGTTGATTCTTGTTTCCATAAGTTGTTTGCTCACAAAATCCATATGCATAGGAAGTGGGTTAGACTTAAATGTGCTAGTCATATTCTTCATGATGCTCTCTTTATGTTTCAATTCTTATCCTTTATGTGAGCATCATTGAAATCATCATGCCTAGCTAGGGGCGTTAAACGATAGTGCTTGTAGGGAAGCAAGCCAATTTTATTTTTGTTCCTTGCTTTTTGTTCCTTTTTAGTAATAAATAATTCATCTAGCCTCTGTTTAGATGTGGTTTTATGTGTTTAATTAGTGTTTGTGCCAAGTAGAACCTTTGGGAAGACTTGGGGAAAGTCTTGTTGATCTTGCTGTAAAAAAACAGAAACTTTAGCGCTGACGAGAATTGCTGCCATTTTTATTTGGAAAGTGCTATTTAGTTAATTCTTTTTGTATATGATTAATAGATAAATTCCACGTCCAAAAATTTATTTGAGAATTTTATGAGTTCCAGAAGTATACGTTTTATTCAGATTTCTACAGACTGTTCTGTTTTTGACAGATTCTGTTTTTCGTGTGTTGTTTGCTTATTTTGATGAATCTATGGCTAGTAAAATAGTTTATAAACCATAGAGAAGTTGGAATACAGTAGATATTACACCAATATAAATAAATAATTAGTTCATTACAGTACCTTGAAGTGGTGTTTTGTTTTCTTTCGCTAATGGAGCTTACGAGTTTTTCGTTAAGTTTTGTGTTGTGAAGTTTTCAAGTTTTGGGTAAAGATTCGATGGGATATGGAATAAGGTGTGGCAAGAGCCTAAGCTTGGGGATGCCCAAGGCACCCCAAGGTAATATTCAAGGACAACCAAAAGCCTAAGCTTGGGGATGCCTCCCCTCTTTCGTCTTCGTTCATCGGTAACTTTACTTGGAGCTATATTTTTATTTACCACATGATATGTATTTTGCTTGGAGCGTCATTTTATTTTATTTAGTTTTGCTTGCTGTTTGAATAAAATACCAAGATCTGAAATTCTTAAATGTTAGAGAGTCTTCACATAGTTGCATAATTATTCGACTACTCATTGAGCTTCACTTATATCTTTCGGAGTAGTTTGTTGTTGCTCTAGTGCTTCACTTATATCTTTTTAGAGCACGGTGGTGGTTTTATTTTGTAGAAATAGATGAACTCTCATGCTTCACTTATATTATTTTGAGAGTCCTAAATAGTATGGTAATTTTCTTTGGTTATGAATTTAGTCCTAATATGATGGACATCCAAGATGGATATAATAAAAACTATCATATAAAGTGCATTGAATACTATGAGAAGTTTGATACTTGATAATTGTTTTGAGATATGGAGATGGTGATATTAGAGTCATGCTAGTTGAGTAGTTGTGAATTTTAGAAATACTTGTGTTGAGGTTTGTGATTCTCGTAGCATGCACATATGGTGAACCGTTATGTGATGAAGTCGGAGCATGATTTATTTATTGATTGTCTTCCTTATGAGTGGCGGTCGGGGACGAGCGATGGTATTTTCCTACCAATCTATCCCCCTAGGAGCATGCGCGTAGTACTTTGTTTCGATAACAAATAGATTTTTGCAATAAGTATGTGAGTTCTTCATGACTAATGTTGAGTCCATGGATTATACGCACTCTCACCCTTCCACCGTTGCTAGCCTCTCTAATACCGCGCAACTTTCGCCGGTACCATAAACCCACCATATATCTTCCTCAAAACAGCCACCATACCTACCTATTATGGCATTTCCATAGCCATTCCGAGATATATTGCCATGCAACATTCCACCGTTCCGTCTATTATGACACGCTTCATCATTGTCATATTGCTTTGCATGATCATGTAGTTGACATCGTATTTGTGGCAAAGCCACCGTTCATAATTCTTTCATACATGTCACTCATGCATCATTGCACATCCTGGTACACCGCTGGAGGCATTCATATAGAGTCATATCTTGTTCTAAGTATCGAGTTGTAATTCTTGAGTTGTAAGTAAATAAAAGTGTGATGATCATCATTATTAGAGCATTGTCCCAATGAGTAAAGGATGATGAAGACTATGATTCCCCCACAAGTAGGGATGAGACTCCGGACGAAAATAAATAAATAAAAGAGGCCAAAGAAGCCCAAATAAAAAAGAGAGAAAAGAGGCCATAAAAAAAGAGAAGGCCCAAATAAAAAAATTAGAGGAAAAGAGAGAAGGGGCAATGCTACTATCCTTTTACCACACTTGTGCTTCAAAGTAGCATCATGATCTTCATGATAGAGAGTCTCCTATGTTCTCACTTTCATATACTAGTGGGAATCTTTCATTATAGAACTTGGCTTGTATATTCCAATGATGGGCTTCCTCAAAATGCCCTAGGTCTTCGTGAGCAAGCAAGTTGGATGCACACCCACTTAGTTTCTTTTTGAGCTTTCATACACTTATAGCTCTAGTGCATCCGTTGCATGGCAATCCCTACTCACTCACATTGATATCTATTGATGGGCATCTCCATAGCCCGTTGATATGCCTAGTTGATGTGAGACTATCTTCTCTTTTTTGTCTTCTCCACAACCACCATTCTATTCCACCTATAGTGCTATGTCCATGGCTCACGCTCATGTATTGCGTGAAGATTGAAAAAGTTTGAGAACATCAAAAGTATGAAATAATTGCTTGGCTTGTCATCGGGGTTGTGCATGATTTAAATATTTTGTGTGGTGAAGATAGAGCATAGCCAGACTATATGATTTTTTAGGCATAGCTTTCTTTGGCCATGTTATTTTGAGAAGACATAATTGCTTTATTAGTATGCTTGAAGTATTATTATTTTCTATGTCAATATTAAACTTTTGTCTTGAATCTTATGGATCTGAATATTCTTGCCACAATAAAGAAGATTATATTGATAAATATGTTAGGTAGCATTCCACATCAAAAATTCTATTTTTATCATTTACCTACTCGAGGACGAGCAGGAATTAAGTTTGGGGATGCTGATATGTCTCCAACGTATCTATAATTTTTTATTGTTCCATGCTATTATATTATCAACCTTGGATGTTTTATATGCATTTATATGCTATTTTATATGATTTTTGGGACTAACCTATTAACCTAGAGCCCAGTGCCAGTTTCTATTTTTTTCCTTGTTTTAGAGTATCGCAGAAAAGGAAAATCAAACGGAGTCCAATTGACCTGAAACTTCACGAAACTTATTTTTGGAAGGAAAGCAACACGGGAGACTTGGAGTCCACGTAAGGGAGGCAACGAGGAAGCCACGAGGCAGGGGGGGCGCGCCCATCCCCCTGGGCGCACCCTCCACCCTCGTGGGCCCCTCGTGGCTCCCCTGACGTACTTCTTCCGCCTATATATCTCCATATACCCTAAAATGATTGGGGAGCACAATAGATCGGGAGTTCCGCCGGCAGAAGCCTCCGTAGCCACCGAAAACCAATCTAGACCCGTTCCGGCACCCTGCGGCCGGAGGGGGAATCCTTCTCCGGTGGCCATCTTCATCATCCCGGTGCTCTCCATGACGAGGAGGGAGTAGTTCTCCCTCGGGGCTGAGGGTATGTACCAGTAGCTATGTGTTTGATCTCTCTCTCTCTCTCGTGTTCTTGAGGTGATACGATCTTGATGTATCATGCGCTTTGCTATTATATTTGGATCCTATGATGTTCTTCCCCCCTCTACTCTCTTGTAATGGATTGAGTTTCCCCTTTGAAGTTATATTATTGGATTGAGTCTTTAAAGATTTGAGAACACTTGATGCATGTCTTGTCGTGCGAATCTGTGGTGACAATGGGATACCACGTGATTCACTTGATGTATGTTTTGGTGATCAACTTGCGGGTTCCGCCCATGAACCTATGCATAGGGGTTGGCACATGTTTTCGTCGTGATTCTCCGGTAGGAACTTCGGGGCACTCCTTGAGGTTCTATGTGTTGGTTTAATAGACGAATCTGAGATTGTGTGATGCATATCATATAATCATACCCACGGATACCTGAGGTGACATTGGAGTATCTAGGTGACATTAGGGTTTTGGTTGATTTGTGTTTTAAGGTGTTATTCTAGTACAAACTCTAGGGCTGTTTGTGACACTTATAGGAATAGCCCAACGGATTGATTGGAAAGAATAACTTTGAGGTGGTTTCGTACCCTACCATAATCTCTTCGTTCGTTCTCCGCTATTAGTGACTTTGGAGTGACTCTTTGTTGCATGTTGAGGGATAGTTATATGATCCAATTATGTTATTATTGTTGAGGGAACTTGCACTAGTGAAAGTATGAACCATAGGCCTTGTTTCAACGCATTGCAATACCATTTGTGCTCACTTTTATCATTAGTTACCTTGCTGTTTTTATATTTTCAGATTACAAAAACCTTTATCTACCATCCATATACCACTTGTATCACCATCTCTTCGCCGAACTAGTGCACCTATACAATTTACCATTGTATTGGGTGTGTTGGGGACACAAGAGACTCTTTTTTATTTGGTTGCAGGGTTGCTTGGGAGAGACCATCTTCATCCTACGCCTCCTACGGATTGATAAACCTTAGGTCATCCACTTGAGGGAAATTTTCTACTGTCCTACAAACCTCTGCGCTTGGAGGCCCAACAGCGTCTACAAGAAGAAGGTTGTGTAGTAGACATCAGTGGCAGGGAGGTCCTTTAGTGATGTGGTGTGCGCCCTAGTGGGGCGAACGATATGGCGGGAGGGCTAGCTGTTACGTGTGCATTGATGGCTGGTCTGGGCTGGCAGCTCAGCTCCGATGCATTGGCAATCTTTGATGGTGTCCCTTAGCCTGGTCATTGGAGAAGGGGGTTGCACGACGGGATCCTCGATGGCGACATGTTTTCGGTTGTCTTAGGGTTTTGGATAGGGAAACAAGACAACGGTGCCGCCCAAAGGCACCATTGAGTTATGCTCACAATGCAACGCCGATGGATTCAGGAGGAAGAGTTCGGCTCTCCTAAGGATTTGAATGAAATTTTCTTTTTCTGTATGGGTGAGTTTGTAAGGACATGTGTTACTTAATACTCGGCATTAGGACTTTCCACAGAACAAAAACAAAAAGAATTCCATACAATGTAGTGTGGATGTGAAGAAGACACCCTAACACCTTCAGCAGTGCCTACTTCAGCTCCACAGTGCTATCGGATGGAAGAGTAGTTGTGCATGGAATAGTCTTTGAGCGGGAGAAACATACATTGTGATAGTTACATACTCAGCGAGAGCTTAATAATTAATGTAGAGTAACTAAATTACCGTGAATTCAAATTTCATAAGATCTATATGCTTCATACAAAATTTAGAAATGTAACTGATTTTTAATAGTAACAAAAATAGGTCAAAAAATAGACACATATACTATCAGAACTTTTAAGGAAAATAAACTTGAGGTAGTAGTATATAAGCATATTTGGTCACTACTTTATTTTTTCTTGGCGGACTACAAATAAACGTATAACAAGTTTAGAAATAGGAATGAAATGTTTACAAAGTGTGGATATATATATGTGAAAAGAGAAGTCCGTAAGGTTTGTAGTTGCAAGGCTGCTTGCGTGATATAGCTGACAATACATAGTCCGTGAGTTTCAGCTAGTTAAGTAAAGGAGATTATATATATCATATTGACTTGAGATGACTTTTAGTTGGAGAACTGCATATAGAAAGCATGTCCTGCCACTGTAGGTGCTGTAATTGGTAAAGAAAGTTATGTAATCCTTATAGTATCTTACGTAAAACACCCGAGGGGCAAATTAAATGCATGAAAAGATGATATTTAAATCGAACCAAAAGGAGATACTAATATAAGTTAATGGATTCCTGATCGCATCATATATGCATTTTTTCCCATAGTTTGCCAGCACCATTTGCCCATACACCAAAATAAAGCTTCCACCTTCCAAAATCACATGCCTAGTGCTAATAACTTCCTAACGGCGGAATGTAAGGGTAGCGGATAAATAAAACCAGATCAAGTGCAAGAGCTGTGGTGTCTCAGACCTTGCATTACTGGCGCTCATAGCCCTCGAACACCTTGCTCATGACTGCTTCCCTTGATTGCCTCCGTCCATGTGCACAAATCCCTCCACCGAGAAAACACATTGCACTTCATTTAAACATGGATCTATGAACTTTGCACAATATACATTGCCTGGCTATGTAATTACAGTCCAAAATATATGCAGTTAGTTTAATTACATATGGTTTGTAATAACTACATTGTGTTGAGCACACAGAAACAACTTTAGTCCATCTAATCATACTTACAAAGCATGGCAACCCATCTCCCAGCTTACATGTCCTCTGAATCTCAAAAACATGTACCTGCTCTGAACTTTTGGACATTGACTCCGCTGCTCTCAATTTGCAACTGCTTTTCACATTCAGATTTCAGGCAATCGGAAACGGAGTGGAGGGAGAAGAATTTTCACAGAAAATACGACGGCTAGAATAGAATAGTCTCTCCATCTCTCTCAGTATGCACGCACATATACACAAGCAAGCAAATTGAACTGCAAAACTAAAACAAAATCTGCAAAGTTTGTGAGGGATTAAATTTTGCTATGTTGCAGTTCAGTGTTTACTCTAAAATTTCTTTAGTAAATAAAAATTCAGAGTTTACAAATATTGAGCGGGTGTACTAGATGCAGAGTAGCAACACTATTTAGTCTCAGAAGGCAAAAAATATTGAACATAATAACAGAAGTGTAGCATCTATGAATCTAGTGGAAGCACTACAGACTTGAATCAACTCTGACTTGAATCAACTTTCTAAACTCTGAAGAAAGTAGATAGAACATAACTGAAACTTTGCTAAAAACTTTCTCGATGCTTATGTACTGAATAAAAGAACAACTTCACACTTGGGTGGCAGAGAGAAACAGGGGCTACCCTTGATTTCATGGGCCAGGTTAATGATTTGGCTCAAGGGGCTACATACCTCTGCTGTAGCCGTTGTTGTCGATATTGGACAGTTCGATGGATGTTCTTCTACCTCCGGCAAACTCAAAGGCGACATGATGCTTTTCTGGTCCAAGTACTCTGGGATTTTATGGATTTATTGGTCCAAGCACGCAAACCTGATGGAGGTTCCGGCCGAGGACCTTCCTTCTCATAGGAGCGAAATCCAACCCGGGTCGGACACTCCCTTGATTTGTGTTGGAGAAGGACACAGTTACGAATTCAATCCAGATCACACACGGGAGCAGGTTGTCGGAGATTGAGAAACTTACGTTGGTGGAGACGGCACACCGTGAAACAAAAAACTGTAGATTGTATCAATAAGGACTAAAAAATACAAAGAAATTGTCAACTTTCATTGTTTGCGGGGACAGTGCCTGGGCGAGGTTACCTTGGTGCTCCCCCTATTTTGTACTTAACTTTTCACCCCAAAAATGATCTGCATCCCTATACTTACGGTCATACAATCGACAACATCATAGAAAATTGAACACCAAAAAGAAATTGACCGCTAAGTTCCCTGAGCTGAACTGCACCAGGGTAACGCCCTATTTCCTCCGGCGAACTGCATGGGACAGGTGTAGAACCTCCTGCCCACACCAAGTAAATTGCATGCCGCATGCATCCGCACTGCAACGTCGCATGGACGAAATGAAACCCCCATGCGCCAGGAAACAACACGCCGTCCTCCTGTCATGTGCCTGCGAACTGCACCGACGACCCAACTAACCTACTTGGAGATTGACATGCGCTGCTCGTCGTCAGTGCAGAACAACAATTAGAGGAGCAGCGAAGGGTGGATCCTGGGCTGGCCAGCGGGCTCACCAGAGACTAACAGGTGATGAATCTGGCCGGAGGAAGCAGATCGGGGAAGATCGGCGCCTCCCGCAGCTCCAGCCTACCTCCTTCACGACGCCCCGCCCGCACTCAAGCTCCTGGGGCCTCGCTGTTTTGCAGGATGGGGAGGCTGGCGGCCGCGGCTGGTGGCATCTGGGGAAGAAGGAGATCTCCGGATCCGGCCTGGGGTGGTTGGATGCGGACAGACGTAGTTGATACGTCTCCAACGTATCTATAATTTTTGATTGTTTCTGTAAGTGCATCTAGTGCCACCCCTAGTTGGTTTTGGAGTATTGACAACAAACCTAGTTGAGGGACTAATGTGTTTGTGAGAATTGCAGGATAACACAGGTAGAAGTCCCTCATTGATTCGGTTTTCCTACCAGAGATGACCCCTAAAAACGTAAGAAGACATTAAAGACTAAGGTGGTATGTGAAGACATTCACATTGAAGACTATGACAAGAGAAGACATCGTATGAAGACTATGGAGCGCGAAGACTTAGTTCTTTCGTAGTTCTTTTTCTTCTTTGTTGAGTCATAGGAACCATCGTACTATTAAGTGGGGTCCAAGAGAACCAGTCAGAATGACTGAAGTGGTGCTTAACCAAAATCCTATGTCTTCGAGTGAAGACTATGAGAGCAAATCTTGTCCAGAGTTGGATAAGTCAGCTTTGCTTGTAGCCCAAGTAAAGTTGCCGTGTGTGTTTGAAATCTGACCATTGGAACACGTGTTAGTTCCTTAGTGACCCAGGGTCATTTCGGACAAATCAGGTCGGGTTGCCTAGTGGCTTTAAATAGCCCACCCCCTACAACCACAAATGGTTGGCTGCTCAGAGTTAAAGCACGGCTTTTGTCGTTTGAGAGCAACCCATCTCGAAGCCTTTGAGAGAGAATTCCTTGCGAGGATAAATCCCTAAACACCCAGAGCCAAAGAGTGTTAGGCATCACTTAAGTCTTCCTATCTGTGTGATCTGAAGACTTATTACACTTGAGGACTGTGAATCCTCCAGCCGGTTAGGCGTCGCGTTCTGAGCATCCAAGAGTCATTGTGGATCGCTGGTGAACGAAGTCTGTGAAGGTTTGGAAGTCTACCTTGAAGACTTACCAGAGTGATTGGGCGAGGTCTGTGTGACCTTAGCTCAAGGGGAATACGGTGAGGACTAAGTGTCCTGAGCTGCGTGTTCAGGACTAGGTGTCCGAGACTGAGTGTCCTCAGGTTTAAATACCTATCCGCCCTAACCAGACGTACAACTGTCACCGCAGTTGGAATTGGTCTACCAAACCTTTGTCTTCATCACGCACACTGGTTCTATCCTTTCCATCTCTTTATTTACAGTTGGCTCTTGTGAAGTCAGTGCCTATTTGCATTATCCATTTATCTTCACTGTGTACCTGATCTTTACTGCCTAGCTGCTATTAGTCATTGTGCTTTCACTTCATTGAATACTTGACTATGGTCTGCCTAGTGTAGTCTACCTTCCGCTGCATGGTAATAGGTTCATTTCTATCATTTGTCTTCGAAACTTCCATGTTTTGAAGACTTTCATAAAAATTGCCTATTCACCCCCCTAGTCGATATAACCCACTTTCAATTGGTATCAGAGCAAGGTACTCCCTTGTTCTGTGTGATTTTGGTTTAACCGCCTGGAGTTTTAGTTATGTCGACCACAGGAATGAAGACTGTGTCATGCCCCATCTTTGACGGTCATGAGTATCCCAAGTGGAAGGCCATGATGAAGAAGCGCCTCATGGCGACAAATAGCGACCTGTGGACCATCACTGAGATTGGTCTGACCGATCTGTGCAAGATGGCGGAAGCTGATGACATTCGCAAGTACACTCTTCTCAACCTCACGGTGAAGGACGTCATCTGCTCTTGTCTATCTCAAAATCAGTTTAGGAATATCATGCATCTCGATCATGCGAAGCTTATCTGGGACCGTATCTCTGAGGTCTATGAAGGTCATCGAACTCGTCATGATCCTTGGTTTGAGGACTTTAAGGAATCTCTCAAAGTGATGACATCCGAACCAGAATCATCATCTTCTACATCATGCCTTATGGCAAAAGATGCTGATGATGAATCTGGTGATGAATTTGGACCCAGCTATGCAAAACTTGCTTCCCTTGCCACTAAACAACAGAAAGCTCTGGAACATATTCAAAAACTGTTAGACAAAAGTGATGACCTGTTGGATGCTGAAATGACTCGATCTCAGTCCTTAATTGAAGACATAAAAAATCTTCATGTTAAGTATGAGGAACTTGAAAGTCATCATGAAACGCTCTCAACAACTCATGAAAAGCTTTCCTATGATTATCTTCAAAGGAAGCAAGAACTCAAGAAATTGAGAGCGGCTCATGAAGATCTTCAAAAGGAAAACGAGTCACTTCGCGCCGAACAGATCAGTCCCGCTCAGGAAGGATTTGAACCACCATGTCTTAAATGCATTGAGCGTGATAACGCTACTTCTGTTGCTGAATGTTCTACTGCTACTACTATTGCAATATCTTCAACTGTTGATGTGGTAACTAACCCCTCTGCTGAGGATACCACTGCTATTGCTGATGAGAATGCTAGATTGAAGACACTACTTGAAACAGGGATGTACAAAAGTCTCAAAGGGCATCAGACACTATGTGATGTCCTCAAAAGGCAGATCCTGAACCGAAACCCTAGGAAAGAGGGTGTTGGGTTCGAAAGGAAAATGAATGCTGATGGCTCTTACTGGAAACCTAAGCAGTACCCCAAAACCACATGGGTTGCTGCAAAGGAACCTTCAGCGGATCCATCCGCCCTATCTGGCTTCACTTGTGCTAATCCCATTGTTATTGATGAATCCTTTGATGCAAACTATAAACAGTTTAAGAATCAGAATGGTGAAGTGTTTGCCAGGTATATTGGTACTAACTGCAGGAATGGACCGCCTATGAAGAAGATCTAGGTGCCGAAAAGGTGTTTGGAGAATCTTCCTGTGAATGTCATCATGACACCACAGGGAAACCATACTCAGGCATGTGAATATGAGCGTTTTTCATCAAATCGCCATGTTCATAAGACCAAGAACTATTCTACTTATTCTTATGAGTACTATTGTCCACTTGCAAGATTTTTTGCTCGGGCTCCAAAGCCAAAGTTCTCAGATACTGCACTTAGACTCATTGCTTCGAAGCCACCCTTGAAGATGTGGGTGGCTAAGAAAGCTTAACTCTCTTTTGCAGGAAAAGGTCTCCAGCCGAAAACCAAAATCGTCTGACACTATTGCTGGGGACCTTAAACATCTTGTAGGGCGCAAGATCAAATGCCCAAATGGTCTTATTATGTATTTTGTTCCTGAGTCGCTTGCTACTTACCCTATCAGTCCTAACCGTGATCTAAGCTTTCATAATCCACTTGCTCGTCAAATGTTTATGCTTCACAATTCTCTTCGTGAAGCCTATCCCCCTAACTGCATTGTAGGGTACGACACCAGCAGCTTCAGAATGGATTATTGATAGTGGGTGTACCAATCACATGACTGGCAAGCGAAGCCTTCTCATGGACTCAACCTTATGTCCATCGGACAAAAGTCACATCACATTTGCTGACACTGGTAAAAGCAAGGTATTGGGTCTAGGTAGAGTTGCAATCTCAAAGGATCAACACATGGATAAAGTCATGCTTGTTGAATCCCTTGGTTTCAACTTAATGTCTGTCTCAATGCTTTGCGATTTAAACATGATTGTGATATTTGGAAAATATCGTTGCCTTGTTCTAATGGAATCTGACAAGTCTCTAGTGTTTGAAGGGCATCGGAAAGATGATTTGTACGTGGTAGATTTCTCAGCAGGACCACAACTTGCCGTATGTCTTCTAGCAAAAGCTTCTGAATGCTGGCTCTGGCATCGGAGGCTAGGGCATGCTGGCATGAGGAACCTCCACACCCTTGCAAGGAAGAAGCATGTCATAGGCATCAAGGGCATCAAGTTCAAGAAGGATCACTTATGCGGTGCCTGTGAAGCAGGAAAGATGACGAGGGCCAAGCATCCCTCGAAGACAATCATGACAACGACTCAACCCTTTGAACTGCTCCACATGGATCTTTTCGATCCCACTCATTACTCAACTCTTACTACTACTGCTTGTCTCTATGGCTTTGTCATTGTTGATGATTATTCAAGATATACTTGGGTGCATATAATCCTCTACAAGACTGAAGTGCAGGATGTCTTCAGACTCTTCGCCAATCGAGCAATGAACAACTATGGCGCCAAGATAAAGCACATCAGAAGTGACAATGGCACTGAATTCAAGAACACTGGCCTAGATACATATCTTGATACCTTAGGCATCACACATGAATTCTCAGCTCCGTACACGCCACAGCAGAATGGCGTCGTCGAACGCAAGAACAGAACACTTATTGAGATGGCCCGGACGATGCTTGATGAATACAAGACTCCAAGAAAATTCTGGCCGGAAGCCATTGATACTGCATGCCATATCATCAACCGTGTTTATATTGACAAGCTTCTGAACAAGACATCCTATGAGCTCCTTACTGGCAAGAAGCCAAATGTCAGTTACTTCAGAGTATTAGGCACCAGGTGCTGGATCAAGGATCCACATCACACTTCAAAATTTGCACCAAAAGCACATGAGGGTTTTATGCTTGGATATGGAAAGGATTCGCCCTCCTACAGAGTCTTCAACCTTTTTCACTATAAAGTGGTTGAAATAGTGGATGTGCGGTTTGATGAGACGAACGGCTCACAAAGAGAGCACCTGCCAAATGTGCTAGATGAAGTTCCATCCAGTGAATCAATCAAACTTATGGGAACTGGAGAAATCATACCGTCTGAAGCTCAGCCTGAAGAGGAACTTATCATCTCCGCACCTGAGAGACCTGAAGACAATGATCAAACTGAAGACAATGCTCAGCCTGAAGACAATCCTTCTCACGATGACAATGATCAGCAAGAGCAAAATCTTCGTCCTGTACATCCTCGTGTTGCATATGAAGTACAGATTGAGAAAATAATTGATAGCATCAATGCACCAGGTCCACTCACTCGTTCAAGGGCAACACAGCTAGCAAATTTCTGTGGGCACTTTGCATTCGTCTCAATATCTGAACCCAAGAAAGTTGAAGAAGCCTTCATGGAACCTGAATGGATTCAAGCTATGCAAGAAGAGCTTCAGCAGTTTGAGCTGAATAATGTATGGGAACTGGTTAAGCGTCCCGATCCTCGCAAGCACAATATAATAGGCACCAAATGGATATATCGCAACAAGCAAGATGAGCATGGTCAAGTTGTTAGAAACAAATCTCGTCTCGTTGCTCAAGGGTACACTCAAGTTGAAGGGATTGACTTCGATGAAACATTTGCTCCTGTGGCTAGACTTGAAGCCATACGCATACTGCTGGCCTATGCAAATCATCATAACATTCTTCTATATCAAATGGATGTGAAGAGCGCCTTTCTCAATGGCAAGATTGAAGAAGAAGTGTATGTTGCACAACCGCCTGGCTTTGAAGATCCAAAACATCCCGACATGGTGTACAAGCTCAACAAGGCACTGTACAACCTCAAACAAGCCCCTCGGGATTGGTATGACACACTCAAATACTTCCTGAAGAGCAAAGGCTTCAAACCTAGTTCCGTCGACCCCACTCTCTTCACGAAGACATATGATGGTGAACTGTTTGTGTGCCAAATATATGTGGATGACATTATCTTCGGCTGCACCAATCAGAAATACACTGACGAGTTTGGATATATGATGCAAGAGCAATATCAGATGTCCATGATGGGTGAGCTGAAGTTCTTCCTTGGTCTTCAAATACGTCAGCAATGCAACGACATCTTCATATCTCAAGAGAAGTATCTCAAAGATTGCCTGAAGAAATTTGGGATGCAAGACTGCAAAGGCTTCACGACTCCAATGCCAGCCAAACATCATCTGGGTCCCGACGACAATGGTAAAGAGTTCGATCAAAAGGTATACCGCTCCATGATTGGTTCTTTACTTTATCTATGTGCATCTAGGCCAGATATTATGCTTAGTGTTTGCATGTGTGCTCGATTCCAAGCGGCACCAAAGGAATTGCATCACTTAGCTGTGAAGCGAATTCTTCGATATTTGGCTCACACCCCAACATTAGGATTATGGTATCCAAAGGGCTCAGAGTATGATCTGGTTGGATTCTCGGATGCTGATTATGCTGGTGACAAGGTGGATCGCAAGTCTACATCAGGCACATGTCATTTTCTGGACGATCACTTGTATGTTGGTCTAAAAAGAAACAAAACTGTGTATCTCTCTCCACTGCTGAATCTGAATACATTGCTGCTGGATCTTGCTGCGTTCAGCTTCGGAATGAAGCAAACACTCAAAGACTATGGCATTCATCTGAAGCAAGTGCCACTCTACTGCGACAATGAAAGCGCCATCAAGATTTCCAACAACCCAGTTCAGCACTCGAAGACAAAGCACATTGAAATTCGTCATCACTTTCTCAGAGATCATGTTGTGAAGGAAGATATTGATATCATACACGTCAACACTGAAGAGCAATTGGCAGATATCTTCACCAAGCCCTTGGATGAGAAGAGATTTTGCAAGTTACGGTGTGAGCTAAATATCTTGGAATCCTCAAATGTCCTGTGATCAGGCACACATCCTAACACTTATGCATATTGATGACTTAGATGTGGAACACACGAAGTGAAGTATATCTTCAATCAATGAAGACTTACATTCTGAGTGTGAATACATTAACATGGAGTTTGACTTTGGAGCGCCACGATAATTGTGCGCCGTGTCTGGGTCTAATACTTCCTATACGGTGGGTAACGCCACCACCAAATTCCTCTGTTTGAAGTGTTTCACCCATGCATTACATTTGCTATGTCTTCACATTTTGTTTGTCTTCATTCTCAACTTGTCTTCATGATTATCTTCACTATGTTGGTTTGATTGTCTTTCTCACACATATATATATATACTAGTGTTCTGTCCTCTACAGCATTCACTTATAGCTATGTCTTCTTGTTGAATCTTTTGAACTAAGTGAATGTGGTCGGACCCTAACCTCTCTATGCTTTCTATCTCAAACTCTATCTCTCCAAATCATATGCATTCTATTGAAACTGTCGAATATCCTCTCTGCATCCTTGTCAGCAGAAGATACAGAGACAAACTTTAAGTCCGTTTCAATGCTAATTCCTTCACCTGAAACCCGGAGAAGTGGGAACAACCACCCGACAATCCAGATGTGCGTGGGAACGTGGGACAACTCCATGTATGTTGCATGTTTGCCACATGTTCCTTAGATGTGAACCGCCAGGGGCACCTGCGTAATTGCGTTGTGCCGCACACTTCCTTATAAATACATGTCCCCTGCGGTCAAGAAAACCTTCTTCCACCTCTCCACCTCGTCAAACCCTAGCGCCCTCGCTAGCTCTCGACGATGCTAGCGGCGAAGCGCTTAGCTGCCGCGACTTCTCTGATGCCGTCCTCACGCCGGCCGCGGACATCGTCTTCTCCGCTGCCGCCGTAGGTGTTCTCCGTCGCCAAGAGAGGGCACGGTGGATTGAACTACTCGGTCTCCTACTCTTCCCATCTAGTAGTTCTTTGCGTGGTAAATATAACTCTATTTTTACCATCTTCTTGATCCTCAAAGATTCATCCTGTTTGCCAAAATAAGTTTCTGCCTATACAATGTTAGATCTATCATGTCTGCATCTCATACTACCTAGAATATTCACTTAAGATTCATATCTAGTTAGATTCCTCACTTGTACTTATTCGCGGATTCATACAAATCTGGAACCAACTCTCAACATATAAGTGAATGTCTTCGCACGATGAGGTCAATGTCTCCTAAACTGATTTATCTTCAAAATCTTCTGAGAATGCATATGACTTCTTCCCCTTCCTTCGCATCTCTAATGCTGTCATAGGTACATGTCCGTGGGAGAATCCCTTGGTTCTCATAGTCTGCATTCGTCTGTAGAATTCTTACAGCATCACATTAACTCTCCCGAAGCCAGTTCCTGTTTGTCCAGCAAGCGAAAGCCTTTGAACGTGGTGAAGCCATTCAATTTGAAGTTCATGGCTACAGAGAAATCAGTAAGGAAGGGTGGCAGACAGTGTCGTGGGGGAACATCAAGAGATTTTCCTGATGACCTCTCAGAGCTTTACAAGACAGATCCTGAAGAGGATTACAATCAGCGCAAGACCCGAATCCAATGGATTAGAAGATATTGGACAGAACAATGGTTCAAGTACAGGTTTGTGACCCAGGAATATGCTGAGAAAATGCCATCAAACGACCATGGGGAGACATCCTATACAGAAATCTTCAACCCAGGTCCAAAGATGAAGCCATTGAACAAGGCTTCTATCCCTGCATGGTCCGTGGACCACAGCCTATGGATGCACACCCATCTTCATTGCTATGGTGTGGTGACGACAATCTATTCAAGTGCAACTTCTAGTTTGCCAAGAATTCGGCCAAGCAAAACAAGAAGTCATGGGGACTTGATTTCAACCCTGGCCCTTCTGCTCCCCGTGCCGATGGCACCTGCGAAGCTGAACCCAATCTTGTTGGGCCCTTCTACAACCTGGAAGGTCTCATCACTCATATCATGGTTCAAGGGACAACTGTGGATGAGCCTGCGGATGACGCTGAATCTGATGAAGCTCCTACACCGCCGAAGCCAAAGAAACTGAAGAAGCCTAAAGCTTCAAAGCCTGCCTCAGCACCAAAAATCTCACGGGCGAAGCCACTGGCTACTGCACCTCCTGAAGACAGTGTGCAGTCTGAAGATTTGTCATGCATCTCCAAGACCTTGAGAGTAAAGATGCCCTGGCAACACACCATCCAAGAACTGACTGCTGCTGCTATTCTGCGCAACGATGCCATTGATCTGTTCAGCGATGAAGATCTTGCAGATGACGCTCTTGAGCAACTGATCAAGAGCAAAGAAGAAGCAGAAATCTTCAATGGTTTCCCTCTCTTTGATGTGGCAATTATCCACAACTTCATTGATGAGTGGTTTGAAACCCCCAATCTCAGCTTTGAGGATCTGCAACTTCCAATTGGCCTCAACGTCGCCTTCTCTGGTGCCATTGCTTCTGAGCTAGCTCTAGCTCAGCGCATAGTTGAGCTGAAGCACAAAATTGACCATGAGAAAGCTCAGTTCAAGAAGCACATGGCAGAGCTCAGCGTGCAAGAGGTCAAAAACTTCAAGATCATGCTGCACGAGCTCAAAGAAGCCTTTCTCAAGAAGCGTGAAGAAGCTCAAGGTTCTCGTGAGCGCATGAAGAGCCTGGCTGACAAGTGTGTGCAAGCCTACAATGAGGCTGAGAAGTGCAAGGCTCTTGGTCGTCCTGGCATCGATCCCAGGATGGCTGCAAAGAAGAAGAAGAAGCCAGCTGTGGCCAAACCCGAAGCACCAAGGCAGGAAGCACATCCCATTGTCTTCCCAGCTAGCATGACTGGCTTGAAGCCAAAGGTTAGGTCAATCGCTTCAGAACTGAAGAAGACGAGGACTGCTGAGGCTGAAGCTAGAAAGAGGAAACATCCTGAAGCCTCTGATACTGCTCCCTCCAAGAAGAAGCGCAAAACAAAGAAGGATCGGGCTGCTCCCACAGAGCCCTTAGTTGTTGAACCTATCTCAATGGTTCGCCCTGCAGCTGAACATCAAGAGCGCCAACTGATTGTCCATGAGCCTGCTTCCACAGAGGCTCATGAAGCTGAAGACATTCCAGCAGTTGATCCCACTGCTGCTGAAGACATTGGTCACCATGACAATGTTGAAGATGATGTAGTTCTTCCTCAGATCGAGCACCAACTGGTATCATCGCCTGTGCTTACGCACAGCGAACTCATCAGCATTGGTCGTCCTCTGACGCCAATTGCTCAGGATGCATCATGGGCTGATCACGTACAAAAACAAGTCACACCACCCCGGCAAGAAGAAGAAGATGACCTTGAGGCCCAGCGAACTCCATCTTCAAAGGCGTCGCCAGCGTTACGCAGGCTTCGCAAAGGACCAAGGCCTCAAGTCTCTCTTTCGAGCGTTCCAGAAGGAGAAGTGCCTCACCAATCTGTTGCACGTCAAGTGTTTCAAGATGCCACTCCTACTATGAATGTCTCAGAGTCTGAGGCTAAAGCTGCTGAAGACATTCCAGCTGCATCAGCCGACGACACACAAGAAGAAGAACGTGTCCCTACTCCCCCATTACTGAAGAAGCTGTTCTCGAGGAGAACGTGTCTGTGCCCGACCCTCCAGCTCATCAAGTGGAGGTTGATAATCTTGAGGCTGCCACCACCAACACAAATGAAGCCAATGACGTAGTCATGGCTGAAGCAAATGTGGAGCCTGCACCAACCAATGTGCCAGAAGTCAATGAAGCCAATGATGCAACTGCTCCTGTTCCTGCGCCTGCTGCTGGTCCTCAGTTTGACTATCATGTTGAGCACAGGCCTCAGGTACAGAAGCCAATGCCAAGGTTGCCCAGGTTTCCAGGTCCTGCATTGGCACCCGGATCTTTTAATGTCAACGGCTTCAAAGCAGACAACACCTTCTTCAATAGCACTAAGAACCCCTACTCAAGGGAAAGAATATCTTCTGATCGGTTCTGGAGCTATCCGCAGCGAAGTTATTACTCATGCATTCTGTACAATCAAGGTCGCATTTTCCCTCATATGCGTCTTGACACTGAAGCCATAACTAGTCTGCCTTGCTTGGAAGAAGCTCTGGATTGCTTCAAAGAGTCTAGATTGTTGCCGTTCGTCACCGACAAAGAGCACTGGAATGAAGAATTGTTGCTCCAATTCTATGCCACTCTTCACATTCGTGGCTACAACAGAGATCCGAAGACTTGGGTCCTTGAGTGAATGACCGGCAATGTTCATCACGAAGCTAAAGCCTTTGATATCATTGAGCTCACTGGTCTGCCCACTCCTGGAGATCTTTATGAACCTGGTTGTCAGCTTCACAGTGCAGCTATGGAGAGCATCTTTTAGAAGCCTGAACCAAACATGAGTCAGATGCTTGGCATGATGAAGCCTTTGCCTCCAGATGCTGCACATCCTAAGGAGTTCCTTGTTGAAGACCTTGAGTATCTGCCACGCACTATCTATCACATTATAAGGCGAACTCTCTGGCCCATCAAAGGACATTCTCCACATGCAAAGCTGGAAGGTGCAATGAAGACTTTGGTCTTTTATATTCTTCACGGCAAATGCTTCAATGCACAAGACTTCTTCATCCGCCAACTTGCTGCATCAGGATCTGATCTTTTTGGCTTGAAGTTCTACGCTCCATGGATAATGCGGCTGATCAAACTACACTCAGCTGTCTCATATCAGCCCTCTGCTCGCAATCATCAGATCTTTCTGCCTGACGTTGATATGTTCGTTGAAGCCATCTATCCAGAGCCTGCCAAGGAGCCTCTTAGTCTTCAGAATGCTGAGCATCAAAGCTTCTCTCAAAACATTGAAGGAGTTGAAGCAGTCACTCGTGTTTATCCTCTGGCTGGTACTACACGTGCACCTCATCGTGCCCTCACTGAAGCCACTGAAAGCACCATTGCCCAACGGCCCAAGAAGCGATCTCGTGTTCTCAATGACCGAGAGCTTCTGGTTGCCCTTCATCAGAAACAGGATAGGAATCATGACTGGCTGAAGCGCCAAATGCAAAGCCTCTTGGTGGACGTAAACAGGATTCACAATCTTGCCACCAAGAATGCCTTTGTTGCCCATGAAACCCGTCGGCGTACATGGAAAGGACTGATGCTTATGTGCTCTGAGGATGATCTTGAAGAGGATGGCTTCTCTGAACGCTTCAATTTTAACTCCACACCTCCAAGAAGGACTGTGCTACGACGAACTCCGTCTCTTGAAGACTCTGACTTCTCTTCCTCCGCGGCAACTGTGAATGCCAGAGTGATCGATGACGAAGATGATGCTACTTCACCGCCTCCTACTTCTGCATGCATCAACACTGCCCCGAGTTCGTCTACACCGCCTAACAACACCGACGACCTTGATGCTTCACCTAATCCGCATGGGAACGAGTAGACGCTTTATGTCTTCAAACCTTTTTGGTCCTTACTGACAAAAGGGGGAGAAGCATATGAGTTTGATAGTCTTCAAGCGGGTCCATATGGGCGGTTGCTTTATATTTTGCCTAGTGTTTACAACTCTCGTTTTGATACATTTGGTTCTTTGAGTTGTAACACTTAAAACTCGATGGTCGTTTGCTACTTATTTGCTATTCTGTGATGCGATGATAAATTCCGCATGTGCGACGATAAATTCCGCACTTAGATCATTTTGCAGACGTCCATTTTTCATTATGCATGTCATTATCTTCACATACTTTTTCATGCATGATGAATTGTCATCATAAGTTGAAGAGGATCTCCACAAGTACAACCTGCCATGTGCATTTGCATACCAAAAGCAAATTACTTATATGCACATCTTCAGGGGGAGCCTTTGCCACTTATGAAGACAATAACCTATCCTTTACAATTTCACATATTTTATTCCCCGTTGAAAAGTTCAACTAGTTTGTCATCAATCACCAAAAAGGGGGAGATTGTAAGTGCATCTAGTGCCACCCCTAGTTGGTTTTGGAGTATTGATGACAAACCTAGTTGAGGGACTAATGTGTTTGTGAGAATTGCAGGATAACACAGGTAGAAGTCCGTCATTGATTCGGTTTTCCTACCAGAGATGACCTCTAAAAATGTAAGAAGACATTGAAGACTAAGGTGGTATGTGAAGACATTCACATTGAAGACTATGACAAGAGAAGACATCGTATGAAGACTATGGAGCGCGAAGACTTAGTTCTTTCGTAGTTCTTTTTCTTCTTTGTTGAGTCATAGGAACCACCGTACTGTTAAGTGGGGTCCAAGAGAACCAGTCAGAATGACTGAAGTGATGCTTAACCAAAATCCTATCTCTTTGAGTGAAGACTATGAGAGAAAATCTTGTCCAGAGTTGGATAAGTCAGCTTTGCTTGTAGCCCAAGTAAAGTTGCCGTGTGTGTTTGAAATCTGATCGTTGGAACACGTGTCAGTTCCTTAGTGACCCAGGGTCATTCCGGACAAATCAGGTCGGGTTGCCTAGTGGCTATAAATAGCCCACCCCCTACAACCATAAACGGTTGGCTGCTCAGAGTTAAAGCACGGTTTTGTCGTTTGAGAGCAACCCACCTCGAAGCCTTTGAGAGAGAATTCCTTGCGAGGATAAATCCCTAAACACCCAGAGCCAAAGAGTGTTAGGCATCACTTAAGTCTTCCTGTCTGTGTGATCTGAAGACTTATTACACTTGAGGACTGTGAATCCTCCGGCCGGTTAGGCGTCGCGTTCTGAGCATCCAAGAGTCATTGTGGATCGCTGGTGAATGAAGTCTGTGAAGGTTTGGAAGTCTACCTTGAAGACTTACCAGAGTGACTGGGCGAGGTTTGTGTGACCTTAGCTCAAGGGGAATACGGTGAGGACTAAGTGTCCTGAGCTGCGTGTTCAGGACTAGGTGTCCGGGACTGAGTGTCCTCAGGTTTAAATACCTATCCACCCTAACCAGACTTACAACTGTCACCGCGGTTGGAACTGGTCTACCAAACCTTTGTCTTCATCACGCACACTCGTTCTATCCTTCCCATCTCTTTATTTACAGTTGGCTCTTGTGAAGTCAGTGCCTATTTTCATTATCCATTTGTCTTCACTGTGTAACTAATCTTTACTGCCTAGCTGCTATTAGTCATTGTGCTTTCACTTCATTGAATACTTGACTATGGTCTGCCTAGTGTAGTCTACCTTCCGCTGCATGGTAATAGGTTCATTTCTATCATTTGTCTTCAAAACTTCCATGTTTTGAAGACTTCCATAAAAATCGCCTATTCACCCCCCCTAGTCGATATAACGCACTTTCAGTTCCATGTTATTATATTATCAACCTTGGATGTTTTATATGCATTTATATGCTATTTTATATGATTTTTGGGACTAACCTATTAACCCAAAGCCTATTGTCAGTTTCTGTTTTTTCCTTGTTTTAGAGTATCATAGAAAAGGAAAATCAAACGGAGTCCAATTGACCTGAAACTTCACGGAACTTATTTTTGGAACGGAAGCAATCCAGGAGACTTGCAGTAGACGTCAGGGAAGCTTCAAGGGAGGCACGCCCTATCCCCCTGGGCGCGCCCCCCACCCTCGTGGCTCCCCTGACCGACTTATTTCGCCTATATATATCCATATACCCTAAAAACATCGAAGAACATAATAGATTGGTAGTTCCGCCGCCAGAAGCCTCCGTAGCCACCGAAAACCAATCTAGACCCGTGCCGGCACCCTGTCGGAGGGGGGAATCCCTCTCCCTTGGCCATCTTCATCATCCCGGCGCTCTCCATGATGAGGAGGGAGTAGTTCTCTAACACCCACGATGCGGCTATATCTCCCACGTGTCGGAGCACGACTTAGAGGCACAACTGCATTGTAGGTATGTCGCAAGAGGGGTAATCTTTACACATCCCATGTACTGAACAAGAAAGAGATAAGGAGTTGGCTTACAATCGCCACTTCACATAATACATAAATATAGCATTACATCATCCAGAGTACAATCAAGGTCCGACTACGGAACCAAAATAAAGACAACCCCAAATGCATAAGATCCCCGATCGCCCCAACTGGGCTCCACTACTGATCGTCTGGAAAGGAAACATAGTAACGTCCAGAGTCCTCCTCGAACTCCCACTTGAGTTCAGTCGCATCCTCTGTAATGGCATCATCGGCACCTGCATCTAGTTTTGGAAGTAATCTGTGAGTCACGGGGACTTAGCAATATCACACCCTCGCGATCAAGACTATTTAAGCTCATGGGTAGGAAAAGGTAGTGAGGTGGAGCTGCAGCAAGCACTAGCATATATGGTGGCTAACATACGCAAATGAGAGCGAGAAGAGAAGCAAAGCACGGACGTGAACTAGAAGTGATCAAGAGGTGATCCTGAAACTACTTACATTCAAGCATAACACGAGACCGTGTTCTCTTCCTAGACTCCGCCGAAAAGAGACCATCACGGCTACACACGCTGTTGATTCATTTTAATTAAGTTAAGTGTCAGGTTTTCTACAACCGGATATTAACAAATTCCCATCTGCCCATAACCGCGGGCACAACTTTCGAAAGTTCAAAACCCTGCAGGGGTGTCGCAACTTAGCCCATCACAAGCTCTCACGGTCAACGAAGGATATTCCTTCTCCCAGGACGACCCGATCAGACTCGGAATCCCGGTTACAAGACATCTCGACAATGGTAAAACAAGACCAGCAAAGCCACCCTGATGTGCCGACAAATCCCGATAGGAGCTGCACATATCTCGTTCTCAGGGCACACCGGATTGTCCAAACTTCCGGTAGGCCAGCCTAGAGTTGCCCCTGGTGACCACCGGCGGCTGATAAGTTGGACCAACACTCAGAGGAGCACTTGCCCGAGGGTTTAAAATAAAGATGACCCTTGAGTTTGCAGAACCCAAGGGAAAAAGGCTTAGGTGGCAAATGGTAAAACCAAGGTTGGGCCTTGCTGGAGGAGTTTTATTCAAGGCGAACTGTCAAGGGGTTCCCATTATAACCCAACCGCGTAAGGAACACAAAATCAAGGAACATAACATCGGTATGACGGAAACTAGGACGTCAAGAGTGGAACAAAACACCAGGCATAAGGCCGAGCCTTCCACCCTTTACCAAGTATATAGGTGCATTAAAATAAACAAGATATAATAATGATATCCCAACAATAAACATGTTCCAACAAGGAACAAACTCCAATCTTCCCCTGCAACTAGCAACGCTATAAGAGGGGCTGAGCAAAGCGGTAACATAGCCAAACAATGGTTTGCTAGACAAGGCGGGTTAGAGGCTTGACATGGCAATATGGGAGGCATGATAAAGCAAGTGGTAGGTATCGCCGCATAGGCATAGCAATAGAGCGAGCAACTAGCAAGCAAAGATAGAAGTGATTTCGAGGGTATGGTCATCTTGCCTGCAAAGTTCTCCGAGTTGACATAAGCTTGATCGTCGTAAGCGTACTCAACGGGTTCCTCGATCACGTACTCGTCTCCCGGATCTACCCAAAGCAAGAACACAAGCAAAGGAAAACACAATCAACCACGATGCAATGCGTAAGCAACATGATGCAAAACATGGCATGATATGTGGGATGTAATATGCAATGTATATGCGTGCTCCGGAAGGAAAAGATTGAACCAGGCCTCAACTTGGCAAGCCAAGTGTGCCGCTGGAAAGATGAGTTTATTTCGGTCGAAATCGATATAAAGATCACCGGAATCGGATGGACGGTTTGCAAATGGCAAGCAAAACAATAATGGCACAAATCTGCTATTAACAGCATGATGACATCAAGAATGCAACAAGAAACTAAGCTATTGCACTCTAACATAGCAACAAAGCACATGGCAGTGATATACTCAAGATGCTTGACAAAATATGAACACTGAGCTACGGCTAAATCACACAAGAGCAGGTTCAAACAAGCATGGCAAAAGTGCAAAAGATATCAGCTTCACAGATTTAGTGAAAATAACAACATGCCAGGAATTAACATCGGGAAGCAATGTTTAGAGCAAGATAACAACATGCTACAGGATCAGATCATAGAAACACAAGGCATGGCATGAAGCTACTCAAAGCATATAACAAAATCCCCTTACTGACCATAAGCCAAAAGGGCACAGAAAACATGATGACACCCATGTAAACATAGCAAGTTTTGTTAACATATTCAGACTTGGCAGAAAACTGGACATGGCAAAAACAGAGTTACGTAGGCATGTTTGCGAGCTCGATGCACTCAACACAAAGCATTGCATGACAAACTAAGCATACAACCAGCAAGAAGAAATGTTCAAGAAGCTAAACATGGCAAGAACAATCTCATAGCATGCATGGATCAAGTACAACAACCTTGGCAAAATTGATTAACATGTAAACAATCTGCCAGGAACATTTTATAGTAAAAGTAGAGAAAGATTGAGTCATGCTAGTGTACTCCATAAATGCAAACAAGGACATGGATGGGTAGAGCATAACCATATGCCCGAATCATCCTTACTGAACATACTCAAAAGAGTCATGGATCACTCTGTAGCAACATGAATACATGGCATAAAAATAACATCAGGGAAAAGACTTGGTGAAATTCTAAGTCCCTGAAATCAGCAATATTACGAGAGCTACTTTGCATGCATGTGCTAGTCACCACATTGATCACAAAAATACATGACATACACCCCTGTAAAGATGGCATGGCATAACCCAAAACACATGTAGAGCTCATGCTCAAATGCATCACACATTAATCATGGCAAAAATGACAAAAGCTCATAATTTGATAAGAATCAGGAACTAACATTTTATAGCACTCTTGCAATAGCATTTTAGGCATCAAGATGGACTCAAACAAGCATGGTGCAATGGAACAAAATGAAGAGGACATCCTAACGAACATTTTGAAATATGGCACGCCCAAAACGGAGCTACGGATGCGGAGATATGGCAAGATGAAAAGGGCTTGAAAAATTATGGGGGAAAGGACTTAGAGAAAATCTCACCCCGCGAGATCTAGGGTTTGACTCGCACGTGAACCGAGGTGGTGCCGAAACTTCGCCGGAGGACGTCGGGGTTCGACGGATCCGGCTCTCCCGCGGCCGGATCCGCCGGAGAGCTCGCCGGAGACGAGGAGGGCGACGCCGGGGCACGTGGTGGCGGCAGGAGGTCGGATCCGCGCGGCGCGGGGTTGCCGGCTTCGGGCGGAGCAGCGGCGGAGCTGGGCGGCGTGGCGGAGCGACGAGGTGGAGCGGCGGCCGGCGGTGAGGGAGCGAGGCGGCGGGGAG
>NC_041384.1:129797852-129856129 GCF_002162155.2 Triticum dicoccoides | reverse complement strand
GCAGGGGCCGGCAATGGGTCTCGGCGGCTAGCGGCGGTGGTTCCACGTGGCGGCCGCCGGTTGGACGGGCGCGGCGGCGGACGCGTCCGGCTCCGTCCGGACGTGTCCGGCGCGGAGAGGGACTAGGTCTAGGGTTTCGGGACCACGAATGTCGGAGGGGGAGGCCTATTTATAGATTCTGGGAGCTAGGAGAGTCCAAATGAGGTGCGGTTTTCGGCCACGTGATCGTGATCGAACGGCCGAGAGGATGGAGGGGGTTTAGATGGGTTTTGAGCCACTTTGGAGGGGTGTTTGGCTGCAACGCAGACGAGGCCTTTATGGTTTCTCGGTTAACCGTTGGAGCATCAAACTTGACAGGCGGTCTATCGGTGGCGTACCAAGGCCGTTTGGCAAATCTCAGTCCAATCCGAGAATGTTTAATAACCGCACACGAAAAGAGGCAAAAGGGGGTGCCGGAGGACATAGGGGTGCCGGATCGCAAAACGGACAACGGGAAAAATGCTTGGATGCATGAGATGAACACGTATGCAAATGCGATGCACATGATGACATGATATGAGATGCATGACATGGACAAAATGCAAAATGAAGACAAAACCCAACCACAAGGGAATATCATAACTTAGAGCCGGAAATGGCAAGAGTTGGAATACAAATATGGCAAGTTACATACGGGGCTTTAGAACACTCCACCACTACAAAAGGATCTCGTCCCGAGATCTAGGACTGGAAAAACTCCGGATATTCGGAACAGAGGTGGTCCTCGCGTTCCCAGGTGGCCTCTCGGTCGGAATGGTGTGACCGCTTCACTTTCAGGAATTTGATAGACTTGTTGCGAGTCTTGCACTTGATTTCTTCAAGAATAGCAACGGGATGCTCATGATAAGACAAGTCTTCTTAGAGATCAACCTCTTCGAAGTTGATGGTGCAGTCAAGAGTCTTGCAACACTTGCAAAGCTGAGACACGTGAAACACGGCGTGCACATTTCTAAAGTTGGATGGAAGCTCAAGTTGATATGCAAGATCGCCTCTTTTGCCAATGATCTTGAAAGGACCCACGTATCTAGGGGCAAGCTTCCCTTTGATACCGAAGTGACGAGTACCTTTCATTGGAGAGGCGCGGAGGTAGACATGGTCTCCGATCTCGAAAGCCAAATCACGATGCTTGCTATCATAGTAACTCTTCTGGCGCGATTGCACGGCTTTGCGATTTTCATGAATGACTTTGCACATTTCTTCAGCCTCTGTGATCAAGTCATTGCCAAGTAGTTGGCGTTCACCAGTCTCTGACCAATTTAGAGGAGTACAACACTTTCTGCCATAAAGAATCTCGAATGGGGCCTTGACCGAACTCACTTGGAAGCTGTTGTTGTAGGAGAACTCGGCATATGGAAGACAATCTTCTCACTTCATACCGAAAGAAATGACACAAGCCCTGAGCATATCTTCAAGAATTTGATTTACTCGCTCGACTTGGCCACTAGTTTGAGGATGAAAGGCTGTGCTGAAGCGAATGTTGGTGCCCATGGCCTTCTGAAAGGAATCCCAGAACTTAGAAGTAAAGATGCTTCCACGATCTGAAGATATCAACTGTGGAATGCCGTGCAAGGAGACAATCCTGGAGGTATATAGCTCTGCCAACTGAGCTGCTGTGACAGATTCTTTGATAGGAAGAAAATGAGCCACTTTAGTGAGCTTGTGGATGACGACGAAGATAGCATAATTGCCACGCTTGGACTTGGAAAATCCAGTCACGAAGTCCATCTCAATATGGTCACACTTCCATTCTGGAATGGCAAGAGGTTGGAGGAGACCAGCTGGTCGTTGGTGTTCTGCTTTCACTCTTCTGCAGACATCACATTCATTCACGAGCTGAGCAATCTCGCGCTTCATTCGAGTCCACCAATACGACTGCTTGAGGTCATGGTACATCTTTGTACTTCCAGGATGAATAGATAGGAGTGAATTGTGAGCCTCGTTCATAATGACTTTACGAAGGTCACCCTTAGGAACAACAATGCGATCCTCGAAGAATAGAGTATCTTTGTCATCAAGGCGATATCACTTGTACTTGGGTTGGCTCTTGGCAATCCCAATCTTCACCTTCTTTACCATTGCATCAAGAAGTTGTGCCTCACGAATCTGATCTTCCAAAGTAGGAGAGACTTGGAGGTTGGCAAGGAATCCTTGAGGAACAACTTGGAGATTAAGTTTGTGGAAAGCTTCACAAAGATCCGGTTGGAAGGGCTTGAGAATCAAACTGTTGCAGTAAGCCTTCCTGCTCAAAGCGTCAGCAATGACATTGGCCTTGTCGGGAGTATATTCAATACTCGGATTATACTCTTGAATCATTTCGACCCAATGAGTCTTCCTGAGGTTGAGGTTGGGCTGAGTGAAGATGTACTTGAGACTCTTATGATCAGTGAAGATGTCCACTTTCCTTCCCAATAAGAGATGTCTCCATGTTAAAAGAGCATGGACAACTACCGCCAACTCGAGGTCATGAGTGGGGTAGTTCTTTTCGTTGGGCTTCAACTGGCGATAGGTATAGGCCACAACTTTCTTCTCTTGCATTAACACAGCACCTAGACCTTGCAGGGAAGCATCGCAGAAAACCTCAAATGGTTTGGATTCATCAGGAGGAGTCAGAACTGGAGCTGTGACTAACTTCTCTTTGAGGGTGTTGAAAGCGATGTCACATTCAGGCGTCCAGACATACTTCACATGCTTCTGGAGAAGGTTGGAAAGAGGCTTCGCGATCTTAGAGAAATTCTCAACGAATCTTCGACAATAGCTTGCAAGCCCAAGAAAGCTGCGGAGCTACTTCACATTCTGAGGCGGTTCCCAATTCACAATTGCAGATACCTTCTCAGGATTAATAGCTATGCCCTTGGTAGAGATGATATGCCCAAGGTAGAGAACCTCATCGAGCCAAAACTCACACTTTGAAAACTTCACATAGAACTGATGTTCTCTGAGTTTGTCCAGCACCAATCTCAAGTGCTTGGCATGATCCTCCTTGTTCTTGGAAAAGACCAAAATATCATCGAGATACACCAAGACGAAGTTATTTGTGTAAGGGTTGAAGATGAAGTTCATCATGCGAGAGAATGTTGGAGGAGCATTGACAAGGCCAAAAGACATGACAGTGTATTCGTAGGAACCATAGCTTGTTCTGAATGTTGTCTTGGGGATGTCTTGTTCACGAATGCGAATCTGATGATAGCCCATACGGAGGTCAAGCTTGGAGAATACTTGAGCACCCTTGAGTTGTTCGAAAAGCTCATTGATGTTGGGAAGTGGGTACTTGTTCTTTATGGTCTTCTTATTCAATGGATGGTAGTCGACACAAAGTCGGTCCGTGCCATCCTTCTTCTTGACAAAAAGAACACCACAACCCCATGGAGAAGAACTCGGTCGGATCAGACCCATACGCTCTTGTATATCGAGTTGCTTCTTCAGCTCCTTCAACTCTTCTGGTCCAAGCTTGTAAGGACGTTTGCAAACAGGTTCCATGCCAGGCTCAAGATCAATGAAGAATTCAACTGGCCGGTGAGGAGGCATTCCTGGAAGCTCTTCTGGAAAGACGTCTTGATATTCACAAACGACTGGAATCTGAGAGATGGCATTCAACTCGCTGTTATCATTGAGAGAAAACAGTTGAATGGTATCATCACGAGTGGCATAGATGATCACATCCTCAGACGAGTGTGTCAATTGAATCTGCCTGGTAGCACAATCAAGCTTAGCCTTGTGCTTAGAAAGCCAGTCCATGCCGAGAATGAGATCAATAGCCGAGTCACCAAGAACAATAGGAGAAGACAGAAACTTATAGTCACCCATCTTGATAGAAACATCCGAAATCATGTAGCTTGCGTGCAAGCATTTACCCAGTGAGACAACTGCTAACGGACTATGCAAATCTTGGAAAACCCACTCATGCTTAGATGCAAATGGTCTTGAGATGAAACTAAGTGATGCACTAGTGTCAAAAAGAACTTTTGCAGGAATATCATTAACAGGAAGGTTACCCATGATCACTTCTGAAGAGTCCTCTGCCTGACCTGCGTTCATCATGTTGACCTTTGCAAACTTGGGATTATGCTTGACCACTGCATTGCTGGCAGATCTCACAGGAGGAGGAGGAGCGGAAGGCGCCTCTGGTTGAAGCATTTGTTTGCATAGTGACCCTTCTGCTGACACTTGTTGCACGTCACCTCTGAGAGCGGATGGTATACGGAGCACTTGACCTTGGAGCGTGAGACAAAGCTTTGTTCTGAAATCCTGGGTTGGGTGGGTGGGAAGATCCATTGCCACCTTTGCTCTTCTGCTGGTAAGGCTGACGGAACGAAGGAGGAGGAGGCAACCATTACTTTTGCTGCTTAGCTGCCACTTGAGTTGAAGAAGAAGAAGGAGTTGCATCCCTGACTCTCTTCTTAGAAGCATCGCACTTGAGCTGAGCAGCCTCTTGCTTTAGTGCCATGTTGTAGAACTCATCATACTGTTTCGGCTCAAAAAGCACGAGAGCTAGTTGCAGATCTTCTCTGAGGCCACGTCTGGATTGATAAATCATGCTCTTCTCATCAGGGATGTCTTGCTTGGCGAAACGAGCGAGCCTCTGGAACATGATGTTGTATTGGTAAACAGATAAGCTGCCTTGCTTCAGATTGCGGAACTCCTCACGCTTACTCGCAACAACACTCTAAGGAATGTGGTGAGCTTTGAAATCTCGGCGGAAATCATCCCAGGTAATCACACGACCTCCTCTGGAATCTTTGTATTGTTGATACCACTCAGCAGCTTGGTCTTTGAGTTGGAACGAAGCAAACTTGACAAAGTCCTCAGGCCTGACGTTGCTACACTCAAAATGTTTGCAGATATCCATGAGCCAATCGTCAGCGTCTGTGGCCTCGACACAGTTACTGAAAGATTTTGGCTGGTTTGCGAGGAACTGTTTGAGGGTAGCAAACTGAACTTGATTGTTGCCATGGCCTTGATTTCCTTGGTTGCACTCTTGCAAGAGTTGCATAAGCATCTGTGTGTTGGCATTGGTGGTAGCCATCACAGCTTGCCATGCCTTCGGAGGTGGAGGTGGTGGCGGAGGTTCCGGATTCTGACGTGTTGGAGGAGCCATCCTGAAGAGGGTGACATCCGTTAGCATCTTGAAAGACATATATTCAAGCTGAATCAATGGATCTAAATTGCAACATGTAGGCTTAACATTCGAACAAAAATGAATGAATGAAATCCAAAGTAAATGATCACACTTCCATAAATTGAGAAGCCACTTAGATAAAAGGTAGATGAATAAAGGAAGAAGGTACAGATATGAACAAATATTTTGGTAAGGATTACCCAATCACAAACCAAATATCCGCGGGAAGAAATACAAGAGCTACATGAATTCCCACCTATGAAACTCCCGAAACTTTTCGGTTATGCAATCAGGTGTTGGGGATACAGGGGAAGCATAATATCTCACCCAAAACTAGCAAATCCTACATCCAGCTGTATCCATCCTTCAACACATAACCAAGAAACCTTCAGAAATCATTTACCTCAACCTTCGAGAAAGCATCCGTTATACGAGTTATGGCAATACTCCCGAACTCCCGCCCCAGTACTGGGTGGCGTCGAGGTTATCTCACCAACAACTGCATAAAGGAGATTTTCGATGTCGGCGAAACTCAGGTATTCCAGAACTGCAACGATAAAATTGTGACGACAACACCTTGGAGCTCAACTCCCCGGGATACTGCCACAACCCCTAAATGTCAGGAGGCACCAAGAACAATGTTCTCGTCACAAAACCATCAGAACGATTCCAAGATACCCGCGTGATCCTAAAAAATTCATGAAATTTGAGAAGAGAAGAGTCAAAACTCTATGTCAGGAAGCCTCACCAGAGATACGAAGGGACTAAGGAGTAAAAAGAATCCTACTCTCCGATATATATAATCCTATAAGACTCAAAACATTTTTCTAGACGCAACAACACCAGCGATTCGATCAAGCAGGGGGCTCCTAAGTCGGGGAAGGCTCTGATTACCAACTTGTAACACCCACGATGCGGCTATATCTCCCACGTGTCAGAGCATGACTTAGAGGCATAACCGCATTGTAGGTATGTCGCAAGAGGGGTAATCTTTACACATCCCATGTACTGAACAAGAACGAGATAAGGAGTTGGCTTGCAATCGCCACTTCACACAATACATAAATATAGCAGTACATCATCCAGAATACAATCAAGGTCCGACTACGGAACCAAAATAAAGACAACCCCAAATGCATAAGATCCCCGATCGCCCCAACTGGGCTCCACTACTGATCGTCTGGAAAGGAAACATAGTAACGTCCGGAGTCCTCGTTGAACTCCCACTTGAGTTCGGTCGCATCCCCTGTAATGGCATAATCGGCACCTGCATCTGGTTTTGGAAGTAATCTGTGAATCACGGGGACTCAGCAATCTCACACCCTCGCGATCAAGACTATTTAAGCTCATGGGTAGGAAAAGGTAGTGAGGTGGAGCTGCATCAAGCACTAGCATATATGGTGGCTAACATACGCAAATGAGAGCGAGAAGAGAAGCAAAGCACAAACGTGAACTAGAAGTGATCAAGAGGTGATCCTGAAACTACTTACGTTCAAGCATAACACGAGATCGTGTTCTCTTCCCGGACTCCGCCGAAAAGAGACCATCATGGCTACACATGCTATTGATTCATTTTAATTAAGTTAAGTGTCAAGTTTTCTACAACCGGATATTAACAAATTCCCATCTGCCCATAACCGCGGGCACGGCTTTCGAAAGTTCAAAACCTGCAGGGGTGTCCCAACTTAGCCCATCACAAGCTCTCACGGTCAAGGAAGAATATTCCTTCCCCCTGGACGACCCGATCAGACTCGGAATCCCGGTTACAAGACATCTCGACAATGGTAAAACAAGACCAACAAAGCCACCCGGATGTGCCGACAAATCCCGATAGGAGCTGCACATATCTCGTTCTCAGGGCACACCGGATTGTCCAAACTTCCGGTAGGCCAGCCTAGAGTTGCCCCTGGTGGCCACCGGCGGCTGACAAGTAGGACCAACACTCAGAGGAGCACTGGCCCGGGGGTTTAAAATAAAGATGACCCTTGAGTCCGCGGAACCCAAGGGAAAAAGGCTTAGGGGGAAAATGGTAAAAACAAGGTTGGGCCTTGCTGGAGGAGTTTTATTCAAGGCGAACTGTCAAGGGGTTCCCATTATAACCCAACCGCATAAGGAACGCAAAATCAAGGAGCATAACACCGGTATGACGGAAACTAGGACGGCAAGAGTGGAACAAAATACCAGGCATAAGGCCAAGCCTTCCACCCTTTACCAAGTATATAGGTGCATTAAAGTAAACAAGATATAATAATGATATCCCAACAATAAACATGTTCCAACAAGGAACAAACTCCAATCTTCACCTGCAACTAGCAACGCTATAAGAGGGGCTGAGCAAAGCGGTAACATAGCCAAACAATGGTTTGCTAGGACAAGGTGGGTTAGAGGCTTGACATGGCAATATGGGAGGCATGATAAAGCAAGTGGTAGGTATTGCGGCATAGGCATATCAATAGAGCGAGCAACTAGCAAGCAAAGATAGAAGTGATTTCGAGGGTATGGTCATCTTGCTTGCAAAGTTCTCCGAGTTGACATAAGCTTGATCCACGTAAGCGTACTCAACGGGTTCCTCGATCACGTACTCGTCTCCCGGATCTACCCAAAGCAAGAACACAAGCAAAGGAAAACACAATCAAACACGGTGCAATGCGCAAACAACATGATGCAAAACATGGCATGATATGCGGGATGTAATATGCAATGCATATGCGTGCTCCGGAAGGAAAAGATTGAACCAGGCCTCAACTTGGCAAACCAAGTGCGCCGCTGGAAAGATGAGTTGATTTTGGTCGAAATCGATATAAAGATCACCGGAATCGGATGCACGGTTTGCAAATGGCAAGCAAAACAATAATGGCACAAATCTGCGATTAACAGCACGATGCCATCTAGAATGCAACAAGAAACTAAGCTACTGCACTCTAACATAGCAACAAAGCACATGGAAGTGATCTACTCAAGATGCGTGACAAAAGATGAACACTGAGCTATGGCTAAATCACACAAGAGCAGGTTCAAACAAGCATGGCAAAAGTGCAAAAGATATTAGCTTCACAGACTTAGTGAAAATAACAACATGCCAGGAATTAACATCAGGAAGCAATGTTTAGAGCAAGATAACAACATGCTACCGGATCAGATCATAGCAACACTAGCCATGGCATGAAACTACTCAAAGCATATAACAAAAGTCCCCTACTGACCATAAGCCAAAAAGTCACATAAAACATGATGGCACCCATGTAAACATAGCAAGTTTCGTTAACAGATTCACACTTAGCAGAAAACTGGACATGGCAAAAACAAAGTTACGTAGGCATGTTTGCAAGCTCGATGCACTCAACACAAGGCATTGCATGACAAACTCAGCATACACCCAGCAAGAAGACATGTTCAAGAAGCTAAACATGGCAAGAACAATCTCATAGCATGCGTGGATCAACTACAACAACCTTGGCAAAATTGATTAACACGTAAACAATCTGCCAGGAACATTTTATAGCAAAAGTAGAGCAAGATTGAGTCATGCTAGGGTACTCCATAAATGCAAACAAGGACATGGCTGGGTAGATCATAACCATATGCCCAAATCATCCTTAATGAACATACTCAAAAGAGTCATGGATCACTCTGTGGCAACATGAATACATGGCATAAAAATAACATCAGGGAAAAGACTTTTGAAATATGAAGAGGACAAAATGAAACAAAATGAAGAGGACATCCTAACGAACATTTTGAAATATGGCACGCCCAAAACGGAGCTACTGATGCGGAGATATGGCATGATGAAAAGGGCTTGAAATTATGGGGGGAAAGGACTTAGAGAAAATCTCATCCCGCGAGATCTAGGGTTTGACTCGCACGTGAACCGAGGTTGCCGGAACTTCGCCGGAGGACGTCGGGGTTCGACGGATCCGGCTCTCCCGCAGCCGGATCCGACCGGAGAGCTCGCCGGAGACGAGGAGGGTGACGCCGGGGCACGTGGTGGCCGTAGGAGGTCGGATCCGCGCGACGCGGGGTCGCCGGCTTCGGGCGGAGCAGCGGCGGAGCTGGGCGGCGCGGCGAGGTGGAGTGGCGGCCGGCAGCGAGGGAGCGAGGCTGCGGGGAGCGGGCGCGGCGGCGGCGCTAGGAGGCGCGAGGCGCGGGGCGGCTCGGGCCCGCGGGGGCCGGAGATGGGCCTCGGTGGGCCGCGGCGGCTGGCGGCGGTGGTGCGACGTGGCGAGCGCCGGTTGGACGGGCACGGTGGCGGACGCGTCCGGCTCCGTCCGGACGTGTCCGGCGCGGAGAGGGACTAGGTCTAGGGTTTCAGGACTGCGGATTTCGGAGGGGGAGGCCTATTTATAGATTCTGGGAGCTAGGAGAGTCCAAATGAGGTGTGGTTTTCAGCCACGCGATCGTGATCAAACGGTCGAGAGGATGGAGGGGGTTTAGATGGGTTTTGGGTCACTTTGGAGGGGTGTTGGGCTGCAACACACACGAGGCCTTTACGGTTCCTCGGTTAACCGTTGGAGTATCAAACGGACTCCAATTGGCACGAAATTGCGGTCTACCGGTGGTGTACCAAGGCCGCTTGGCAAATATCGGTCCAATCCGAGAATGTTTAACACCCGCACACGAAAAGAGGCAAAAGGGGGCGCCGGAGGACATAGGAGTGCTGGATCACAAAACGGACAACGGGAAAAATACTCGGATGCATGAGACGAACACGGATGCAAATGCGATGCACATGATGACATGATATGAGATGCATGACATGGAAAAAATGCAAAACGAAGACAAAACCCAACCATGAGGGAATATCATAACTTAGAGCCGGAAATGGCAAGAGTTGGAATACAAATATGGCAAGTTACATACGGGGTGTTACAAGTTCACCCTCGGGGCTGAGGGTATGTACCAGTAGCTATGTGTTTGATCTCTTTCTCTCTCTCTCTCTCTCTCTCTCTCTCTCTCTCGTGTTCTTGAGGTGGTACGATCTTGATGTATCGCGAGATTTGTTATTATAGTTGGATCTTATGATGTTTCTCCCCCTCTACTCTCTTGTAATGGATTGAGGTTTCCCTTTGAAGTTATCTTATCGGATTGAGTCTTTAAGGATTTGAGAACACTTGATGTATGTCTTGCACGTGCTTATCTATGGTGACAATGGGATATCATGTGATCCACTTGATGTATGTTTTGGTGATCAACTTGCGAGTTTCGTGACCTCATGAACTTATGCATAGGGGTTGGCACACGTTTTCATCTTGACTCTCCGATAGAAACTTTTGGGCACTCTTTGAAGTTCTTTGTGTTGGTTGAATAGATGAATCTGAGATTGTGTGATGCATATCGTATAATCATACCCACGGATACTTGAGGTGACATTGGAGTATCTAGGTGGGTTTTGGTTGATTTATGTCTTAAGGTGTTATTCTAGTATGAACACTAGGATAGATTGAACGGAAAGAATAGCTTCGTGTTATTTTACTATGGACTCTTGAATAGATCAATCAGAAAGGATAACTTTGAGGTGGTTTCATACCCTCCAATGATTTCTTCATTTGTTCTTCGCTATTAGTGACTTTGGAGTGACTCTCTGTTGCATGTTGAGGGATTGTTATATGATCTAATTATGTTATTATTGTTGAGAGAAGTTGCACTAGTGAAAGTATGAACCCTAGGCCTTGTTTCCTAGCATTGCAATACCGTTTGTGCTCACTTTTAACACTTGCTACCTTGCTGTTTTTATATTTTCAGATTACAAAAACCTATATCTACCATCCATATTGTACTTGTATCACCATCTCTTCGCCGAACTAGTGCACCTATACAATTTACCATTGTATTGGGTGTGTTGGGGACACAAGAGACTCTTTGTTATTTGGTTTCAGGGTTGTTTGAGAGAGACCATCTTCATCCTACGCCTCCCACTGATTGATAAACCTTAGGTCATCCACTTGAGGGAAATTTGCTACTGTCCTACAAACCTCTGCACTTGGAGGCCCAACAACGTCTACAAGAAGAAGGTTGTGTAGGAGACATCAAGATCTTTTCTGGCGCCACTGCCGGGGAGGTTAGCGCTTGAAGGTATATCTTTAGATCTTGCAATCGAATCTTTTAGTTCTTGTTTTATCACTAGTTTAGTTTTAAAAGAAAACTACAAAAAATGGAATTGAGTTTGCCTCATACGCTTCATCTTTTTAATATCTTTCGTGAGAATGATGGAAAGGAAAATTGTGCTCAACTGCTAGAATAAGAAGTCTATAGAATGTTTGTCACGAAATCTTTGAATGATGAGCATGATTGCAATGTTATTATTATGAATTCTTTGAATATCCATGATGCTAATGATATGCAAAGCCACAAGCTTGGGGAAGCTATGTTTGATGAACATGATATTTTTTGTCCCCCAAGTTTTGATGAGCAAATTTATTATGATGAAAGCATGCCTCCTATTTATGATGATTATATTGATGAAAGTGGATTGGGAGAGGTCATGACTTTATTTAGTGATGAATCCACTATTTCGGAAGAGGCTCCAATTGATTATGAGAACAAAGTTGCTATCTATGATGATTATTGTGATGACATGTATGCTATAAAGAATAATGATAACCATGAAACTTGTCATCATGTTTTGAGTTTTCAATTGTATTATGCCTCACATGATAGTTATTTTGTTGAGTTTGCTCCCACTATTATGAATGAGAAGAATTTTGCTTATGTGGTGAGTAGTAAAATTTCTATGCTTGTAGATCATGAAAAGAATGCTTTATGTGATGGTTATATTGTTGAATTCATTCGTGATGCTACTGAAAATTATTATGAGGGAGTTATATATGCTCGTAGGAATTGCAATAATATCAAGTTTCCTCTCTATGTGCTTAAATCTTGAAGTTATGCTTGTTTTGCTTTCCTATGCAAGTCGATTCTTGTTCCCACAAGTTGTTTGCTCACAAAATCCCTATGCATAGGAAGTGGTTTAGACTTAAATGTGCTATTCATAGTCTTCATGATGACATCTTTATGTTACAATTCTTATCTTTTCGGTGAGCATCGTTGAAAGCATCATGCCTAGCTAGGGGCGTTAAACGATAGCGCTTGTTGGGGGGCAACCCAATTTTATTTTAGCTCCTTGCTTTTTGTTCCTGTTTAGTAATAAATTAATCATCTATCCTCTATTATGATTGTGTTTTTTATGTTTTAATTAGTATTTGTGCCAAGTAAGTCCTTTAGGATCTTCTTGGGTGATTGTTATTTGATCTTGCTGTAAAAAACAGAAAGTATGCGCTCACGAGAGTAATTTTCATTTATTACCAGAGAGCGATAAAATACCAATTACACTTGCAGTAGATTAATAAACAAATTTCCTAGGACTTCCTAATTTCTCAGGATTTTTGGAGTTACAGAAGTATTCGAAACCTACATATGACTACAAACTGTTCTGTTTTTTGACAGATTCTGTTTTTTATGTGTTGTTTGCTTATTTTGATGAATCTATGAGTAGTATCTGAGGGTATGAACCATAGAGAAGTTGGAATACAGTAGATATTACACTGATATGAATTTAGAATGAGTTCACAACAGTACCTAAGTGGTGGTTTTATTTTCTTATACTAACGGAGCTTACGAGTTTTCTGTTGAGTTTTGTGTTGTGAAGTTTTCATGTTTTGGGTAAAGATTCAATGGACTATGGAATAACTAGTGGCAAGAGCCTAAGCTTGGGGATGCCCAAGGCACCCCAAGGTAAATCCAAGGACACCAAAAATCCAAAGCTTGGGGATGCCCCGGAAGGCATCCCCTCTTTCGTCTTCGTTCATCGGTAACTTTACTTGGAGCTATATTTTTATTCACCACATGATATGTGTTTTGCTTGGAGGGTCATTTTATTTTAATTTGTTTAGCTTGCTGTTTGAATAAAATACCAAGATCTGAAATTCTTAAGAGTCTTCACATAGTTGCATAATTAGTCGACTACTCATTGAGCTTCACTTATATTTTTCAGAGTAGTTTGTTGTTGCTCTAGTGCTTCACTTACATCTTTTTAGAGCACGGCGGTGGTTTTATTTTATAGAAATAGATGAACTCTCACGCGTCACTTATATTATTTTGAGATTCCTAAGCAGCATGGTAATTTGCTTTGGTTATGAATTTAGTCCTAATATGATGGGCATCCAAGAGGGATATAATAAAAACATTCATATAAAGTGCATTGAATACTATGAGAAGTTTGATACTTGATGATTGTTTTGAGATATGAGGATGGTAATATTAGAGTCATGCTAGTGAGTAGTTGCGAATTTGAGAAATACTTGTGTTAAAGTTTGTGATTCCCGTAGCATGCACGTATGGTGAACCGTTATGTGATGAAGTCGGAGCATGATTTATTTATTGATTGTCTTCCTTATGAGTGGCGGTCGGGGACGAGCGATGGTCTTTTCCTACCAATCCATCCCCCTAGGAGCATGCACGTAGTGCTTTATTTCGATAACTAATAGATTTTCGCAATAAGTATGTGAGTTTTTTATGACTAATGTTGAGTCCATGGATTATACGCACTCTCACCCTTCCACCATTCCTAGCCTCTCTAGTACCGCGCAACTTTCGCCAGTACCATAAACCCACCATATACCTTCCTCAAAACAGCCACCATACCTACCTATTATGGCATTTCCATAGCCATTCCGAGATATATTGCCATGCAACTTTCCACCATTCCGTTTATTATGACACGCTCCATCATTGTCATATTGCTTTGCATGATCATGTAGTTGACATCATATTTGTAGCAAAGCCACCGTTCACAATTCTTTCATACATGTCACTCACGAGTCATCGCACATCCCGGTACACCGCCGGAGGCATTCATATAGAGTCATATTTTGTTCTAAGTATTAAGTTGTAATTTTTTGAGTTGTAAGTAAATAAAAGTGTGATGATCATCATTATTAGGGCATTGTCCCATGTGAGGAAAGGATGATCGAGACTTTGATGCCCCCACAAGTCGGGATGAGACTCCGGACAAAAAAAAGAGAAAGGCCATAAAAAAGGGAGAAGGCCCAATAAAAGAGAGAGAAAAGAGAGAAGGGACAATGCTACTATCCTTTTTCCACACTTGTGCTTCAAAGTAGCACCATGATCCTCATGATAGAGAGTCTCCTATGTTGTCACTTTCATATACTAGTGGGAATCTTTCATTATAGAACTTGGCTTGTATATTCCAATGATGGGCTTCCTCAAAATGCCCTAGGTCTTCGTGAGCAAGCGAGTTAGATGCACACCCACTTAGTTTCTTTTTGAGCTTTCATACACTTATAGCTCTAGTTCATCCGTTGCATGGCAATCCCTACTCACTCACATTGATATCTATTGATGGGCATCTCCGTAGCCCATTGATACGCCTAGTTGATGTGAGACTATCTTCTCCTTTTTGTCTTCTCCACAACCACCATTCTATTCCACCTATAGTGCTATGTCCATGGCTCACGCTCATGTATTGCGTGAAGATTGAAAAAGTTTGAGAACATCAAAAGTATGAAACAATTGCTTGGCTTGTCATCGGGGTTGTGCATGATTTAAATATTTTGTGTGATGAAGATAGAGCATGGCCAGACTATATGATTTTGTAGGGATAGCTTTCTTTGGCCATGTTATTTTGAGAAGACATGATTACTTTGTTAGTATGCTTGAAGTATTATTGTTTTTATGTCAATATTAAACTTTTGTCTTGAATCTTATGGATCTGAATATTCTTGCCACAATAAAGAGAACTACATGGATAAATATGTTAGGTAGCATTCCACATCAAAAATTCTGTTTTTATCATTTACCTACTCAAGGACGAGCAGGAATTAAGCTTGGGGATGCTTGATAAGTCTCCAACGTATCTATAATTTTTGATTGTTCCATGCTATTATATTATCAACCTTGGATGTTTTATATGCATTTATATGCTATTTTATATGATTTTTGGGACTAACCTATTAACCTAGAGCCTAGTGCCAGTTTCTGTTTTTTCCTTGTTTTAGAGTATCGCAGAAAAGGAAAATCAAACGGAGTCCAATTGACCTGAAACTTGACAGAACTTTTTTTGGAACGGAAGCAATCCAGGAGACTTGGAGTAGACGTCAGGGAAGCTTCGAGGGAGGCACGAGGCAGGGAGGCGCGCCCTACCCCCCTGGGCACGCCCCCACCCTCGTGGGCCCCTCGTGGCTCCCCTGACCGACTTCTTTCGCCTATATATATCCATATGCCCTAAAAACATCGGAGAACAGAATAGATCGGGGGTTCCACCGCCAGAAGCCTCAGTAGCCACCGAAAACCAATCTAGACCCATTCGGCACCCTGCCAGAGGGGGGAATCCCTCTCTGGTGGCCATCTTCATCATCCCGACGCTCTCCATGACGAGGAGGGAGTAGTTCACCCTCGGGGATGAGGGTATGTACCAGTAGCTATGTGTTTGATCTCTCTCTCTCCCTCTCTCTTTCTCTCGTGTTCTTGAGGTGGTATGATCTTGATGTATCGTGAGCTTTTCTATTATAGTTGGATCTTATGATGTTTCTCCCCCTCTACTCTCTTGTAATGGATTGAGGTTTCCCTTTGAAGTTATCTTATCGGATTGAGTCTTTAAGGATTTGAGAACACTTGATGTATGCCTTGCACGTGCTTATCTGTGGTGACAATGGGATATCATGTGATCCACTTGATGTATGTTTTGGTGATCAACTTGCGAGTTTCGTGACCTCGTGAACTTATGCATAGGGGTTGGCACATGTTTTCGTCTTGACTCTCCGGTAGAAACTTTTGGGCACTCTTTGAAGTTCTTTGTGTTGGTTGAATAGATGAATGTGAGATTGTGTGATGCATATTGTATAATCATACCCACGGATACTTGAGGTGACATTGGAGTATCTAGGTGGGTTTTGGTTGATTTGTGTCTTAAGGTGTTATTCTAGTATGAACACTAGGATAGATTGAATGGAAAGAATAGCTTCGTGTTATTTTACTATGGACTCTTGAATAGATCAATCAGAAAGGATAACTTTGAGGTGGTTTCATACCCTCCAATGATTTCTTCGTTTGTTCTCCGCTATTAGTGACTTCGGAGTGACTCTTTGTTGCATGTTGAGGGATTGTTATATGATCCAATTATGTTATTATTGTTGAGAGAAGTTGCATTAGTGAAAGTATGAACCCTAGGCCTTGTTTCCTAGCATTGCAATACCATTTGTGCTCACTTTTACCACTTGCTACCTTGCTGTTTTTATATTTTCAGATTACAAAAACCTATATCTACCATCCATATTGTACTAATATCACCATCTCTTCGCCGAACTAGTGCACCTGTACAATTTACCATTGTATTGGTTGTGTTGGGGACACAAGAGACTCTTTGTTATTTGGTTGCAGGGTTGTTTGAGAGAGACCATCTTCATCCTACGCCTCCCACGGATTGATAAACCTTAGGTCATCCACTTGAGGGAAATTTGCTACTGTCCTACAAACCTCTGCATTTGGAGGCCCAACAACGTCTACAAGAAGAAGGTTGTGTAGTAGACATCAGTCGCCGGCCTCGGTCGGATGCGGTGCGCGAGACCGTCGGCGTTGGGTGATAGCGGATCTTGCTGGATCCATGGCTGGGGCGAATCAGGGTCACCATAGTCGTACTTCTCTAGGAATAGGGCACCCCCGTGCTTATCTGGGGTCACCGACGCGGTTGTGGTGGCAGGGCTAGTCGGTGTCGCCCCGGATCTGGCGGGGAAAGAAAAGGCCCAAGAGCACATGGGGGATGGCCGCCGGGGCCGCAAGGCCAAACGCGAAGACGGGTAGGAGAGGGAGGAGGCGGGGCGGCCGTGTGAGAGCTGGACATGCCGTTGTCGCCCTCCTGCAGGGACGCGCACGTTAGAGAGTTGCCAGTGAGGAGCTCCAGCAGGAGCACACATAGGAAGTAGACGCCGCCTCCAGGGCGCGGTAGCCGCCGGCGACCGCACGGACGACGACGCGTATGTGGTGTGGAGCGCAGCGCCGCCCCTCACGTTCTCGTCCTCCGCCGCGCTGGAAAGGGAGCAGATAAGACAGACTGCTGGTTGAATATTACCAATGGCAGGGGGCTTTAGGCTAAGACAAATCATTTTTCAGATATTTCACTTAAAAAGGGATTGCGGGTTTAATTACCAGAAAACAGAAGGACTTTTGTGTAAAAACGCCGCGACGGTGAACCCGAGAGACTCAACCCGTGCTTTATTATTAGGGAAGTAGGATTTAACTAATAAAATATGAATGCATGTCGCCAAAGATTATATCGTTGGAGTCGTATTTGAACATAGTTTCCAGCTATACAATTTTTGTAACATGCATTAACACCGTTTTGGTTAAATTTAAGGTTATATACCAGCAAGCGTTTACCCGCAACACACACGGCTTATTCCATCACAAACAGCTCGGATGGATCAACTGTATGACACGTATCACACACGCAACTCTAATCTGATTCGTGCTTGATGTCTCCGACACCACTCGCACAGTTCATCTTATTTGCCATGTATCATTGTGTCGTCCTCTGCTTGCGTCCCTCGGCAAGCTCTGCTCGCCATTTGGCATCGCGGCATGCTGTGCTAGCCGTTAGGCGCCACGGCGCGCTCTGTCGCGTCCGTTGGCGCGCTCTGCTCGCATCTGGCGGCACGCTCGGCTTGTGGACAACTTTTCCTTGTGCGTTCAACTACTATATGCACAATATGCTAGCAAGATGCCCGTGTGTTGCACAGAACATCAAGATACATTTGTATGAGTAGTTTATCTTGTGAGAGAAAAGGATGAACGACAGACGTCCTTATCTGCAAGTGTGGAGAGAGGTACGAGTATCTTTTTGCAAAATTTTCATAGTTTTCTTTCTAACCGTCAGATATAGATCGGACTATCTATATTACACTATGACAGGCACACCATCCTCACCAACTCGGTCTTTTATAAGAGTAGAGATAGAGATGGTTGATCGCCCTTGAGGCGACTGCTACCTCTTGAGAATGCGTTGGGTTTCCCTTGAAGAGGAAAGGGTCATGCAGCAAAGTAGCTTTAGTATTTCCTTCAGTTTTGAGAACCAAGGTATCAATCCAGTAGGAGGTAACACACAAGTCACCTAATACCTGCACAAACAAACAAGAACCTCGCAACCAATGCAATAAAGGGGTTGTCAATCCCTTCACGGTCACTTACGAAAGTGACATCTGATAGATATAATAAGATAAATATTTTTGGTGTATAGATTGGAAAATAAAGATTGCAATATAAACAGTGATAAAAATAGTAAATAGATAGGAAAATAATATGATGGAAGATAGACCCGGTGGCCATAGGTTTCACTAGTGGCTTCTCTCAAGATAGCAAATTCTACGGTGGATGAACAAATTACTATCGAGCAATTGAGAGAAAAGCGCATAGTTATGAGAATATCTAGGCATGATCATGTATATAGGCATCACGTCCGCGACAAGTAGACCGAAACAATTCTGCATCTACTACTATTACTCCACACATCGACCATTATCCAGCATGCATCTAGAGTATTAAGTTCATAAGAACAGAGTAACGCATTAGGCAAGATGACATGATGTAGAGGGATAAACTCAAGCAATATGATATAAACCCCACCTTTTAATCCTCGATGGTAACAATACAATACGTGCCTTACTGCCCCTGCTGTCACTGGGAAAGGACGCCGCAAGATTGAACCCAAAGCTAAGCACTTATCCCATTGCAAGAAAGATCAATCTAGTAGGCCAAACCAAACTGATAATTCGAAGAGACTTGCAAAGATATTTAAATCATGCATAAAAGATTTCAGAGAAGAATCAAATATTGTTCATAGATAATCTTGATCATAAACCCACAATTCATCGGATCTCGACAAACACACCGCAAAAAGAATTACAACGAATATATCTCCAAGAGAATCGAGGAGAACTTTGTATTGAGATCCAAAGAGAGAGAAGAAGCCATGTAGCTAATAACTATGGACCCAAAGGTCTGTGGTAAACTACTCACACATCATCGGAGAGGCTATGGTGTTGATGTAGAAGCCCTCCGTGACCGATTCCCCCTCCGGCAGAGCACCAGAAAGCCCCAAGATGGGATCTCACAGGTACAGAAGGTTGCGGCAGTGGAAATAGGGTTTCGTGGTGCTCCTGGATGTTTTCGGGGTATATGGGTATATATAGGAGGAAGAAATACGTCGGTAGAGCTGCGAGGGGCACACGAGGGTGGGGGCGCGCCTACCCCCTTGGGCGCGCCCTCCTGCCTCGTGGCCTCCTCACTTCTTTCTTGACGTCCACTCCAAGTCTCCTGGATCACGTTTGTTCCAAAAATAACTCTCCCGAAGGTTTCATTCCGTTTGGATTCCGTTTGATATTCCTTTTCTGCGAAACACTGAAATAGGCAAAAAAACAGCAATTTGCAACGGGCCTTTGGTTAATAGGTTAGTCCCAAAAAAAATATAAAAAGGTATATTAAAGCCCATTAAACATCGAAAACAGATAATATAATAGCATGGAATAATAAAAAATTATAGATACGTTGGAGATGTATCAAGCATCCCCAAGCTTAATTCCCGCTCGTCCTCGAGTAGGTAAATGATAAAAATAGAATTTTTGATGTGGAATGCTACCTAGCATAATTCTCAATGGAATTTTCTTTATTGTGGCATGAATGTTCAGATCCTAAAGAATCAAGACAAAAGTTTAATATTGACATAAAAATAATAATACTTCAAGCATACTAGCAAAGCAATCATGTCTTCTCAAAAAAACATGGCCAAAGAAAGTTATCCCTACAAAATCATATAGTCTGGCGATGCTCCATCTTCACCACACAGAATATTTAAATCATGCAAACCCTGATGACAAGCCAAGCAATTGTTTCATACTTTTGATGCTCTCAAAATTTTTCAATCTTCACGCAATACATGAGCGTGAGCCATGGACATAGCACTATGGGTGGAATAGAATGGTGGTTGTGGAGAAGACAAAAAGGAGAAGATAGTCTCACACCAACTAGGCGTATCAACGGGCTATGGAGATGCCCATCAATAGATATCAATGTGAGTGAGTAGGGATTTCCATGCAACGGATGCACTAGAGCTATAAGTGTATGAAGGCTCAACAAAAGAACTAAGTGGGTGTGCATCCAACTCGCTTGCTCACGAAGACCTAGGGCATTTTGAGGAAGCCCATCATTGGAATACACAAGCCAAGTTCTATAATGTAAAATTCCCACTGGTATATGAAAGTGACAACATAGGAGACTCTCTATCATGAAGATCATGGTGCTACTTTGAAGCACAAGTGTGGTAAAAGGATAGTAGCATTGTCCCTTCTCTCTTTTTCTTTCATTTTTTCATTTTTCTCTTTTTTCCGCTCTTTTATTAGAGAATTTGTCTGGAGTATCATCTCTACTTGTGGGGGAATCATAGTCTCCATCATCCTTTCCTCACTTGGGACAATGCTCTAATAATGACGATCACACTTTTATTTACTTACAACTCAAAAAATTACAACTCGATACTAGAACAAAATATGACTCTATGTGAATGCCTCCGGTGGTGTACCGGGATGTGCAATGACTCATGAGAGACATGTATGAAAGAATTATAAAGGTGGCTTTGCCACAAATACAATGTCAACTACATGATCGTGCAAAGCAATATGACAATGATGAAGCGTGTCATAGCAAACGGAATGGTGGTAAGTTGCATGGCAATATATCTCGAATGGCTATGGAAATGCCATAATAGGTAGGTATGGTGGCTTTTTTTAGGAAGGTATATGGTGGGTGTATGGTACCGGCGAAAGTTGAGCTGTACTATAGAGGCTAGCAATGGTGGAAGGGTGAGAGCGTGTATAATCCATGGACTCAACATTAGTCATAAAGAACTCACATACTTATTGCAAAAATATATTAGTTATCAAAACAAAGTACTACGCACATGCTCCTAGGGGATAGATTGGTAGGAAAATACCATCGCTCGTCCCCGACCGCCACTCATAAGGAAGACAATCAATAAATAAATCATGCTCCGACTTCATGACATAACGGTTCACCATACGTGCATGCTATAGGAATCACCAACTTTAGAACAAGTATTTCTCAAATTCACAACTACTCAACTAGCATGACTCTAATATCACCATCTTCATATCTCAAAACAATCATCAAGTATCAAACTTCTCATAGTATTCAATGCACTTTTTATGATAGTTTTTATTATACCCATCTTGGATGCCTATCATATTAGGACTAATTTTATACCCAAAGCAAATTACCATGCTGTTCAAAAAGACTCTCAAAATGATATAAGTGAAGTATGAGAGATCAATAATTTCTATAAAATAAAACCACCACCGTGCTCTTAAAAATATAAGTGAAGCACTAGAGCAAAATTTTCTAGCTCAAAAGATATGAGTGAAGCACATAGGGTATTCTAATATATTCTGATTCATGTGTGTCTCTCCAAAAGGTGTGTACAACAAGGATGGTTGTGGTAAACTAAAAAGGGAAGGCTCAAATCATACAAGACGCTCGAAGCAAAACACATATCATGTGGTGAATAAAAATATAGCCTCAAGTAAAGTTACCGATAGACGAAGACGAAAGAGGGGATGCCTTCCGGGGCATCCCCAAGCTTATGCTTTTGGTTGTCCTTGAATTTTACCTTGGGGTGCCTTGGGCATCCCCAAGCTTAGACTCTTTCCACTCCTTATTCCAAAATCCATCAAATCTTTACCCAAAACTTGGAAACATCACAACACAAAACTCAACAGAAAATCTCATGAGCTCCGTTAGTATAAGAAAACAAACCACCACTTCAAGGTACTGTAATGAACTCATTCTAAATTCATATCGGTGTAATATATACTGTATTTCAACTTCCCTATGGTTCATACCCCCCGATAATAGCCATAGATTCATCAAAATAAGCAAACAACAGATGAAAACAGAATCTGTCAAAAACTGAACAGTCTGTAGTAATCTGCAGGTTTCGAATACTTCTGTAACTCCAAAAATTCTTAAATAAATTTGTGTACGTGAGGAATTTGTCTATTAATCATCTTCAAAAATAATCAACCTAATCGCACTCTCCTGTAAAAAATGGCAGCAAATCTCTGATACATCCATTTTGCATCATGTTATTATATCGATATTTATTGCATTATGGGCTGTTATTACACATTATGTCACAATACTTATGCCTATTCTCTATTATTTTACAAGGTTTACACAAAGAGGGAGAATGCCGGCAGCTGGGATTCTGGGCTGGAAAAGGAGCAAATATTAGAGACCTATTCTGCACAGCTCCAAAAGTCCTGAAACTTCACGGAAGTTATTTCCATAATATATAAAAAATAACAAGCGCAAGAAGTTCCAGAGGGGGGCCACACCCTGGCCACATGGGTGGGGGCGCGCCCTACCCCCCTGGGTGCACCCCTTCCTCATGGGCCCCCTGGTGGCCCTCTGATGCCCATCTTCTACTATATGGAGTCTTTCGTCAAGGAAAAAATCATAAGCAAGCTTTCGGGACGAGACTCCACCGCCACGAGGCGGAACCTTGGCGGAACCAATCTAGGGCTCTGGCGGAGCTGTTCTGCTGGGGAAACTTCCCTCCGGGAGGGGGAAATCATCACCATCGTCATCACCAACGATCCTCTCATCAGGAGGGGGTCAATCTCCATCAACATCTTCACCAGCACCATCTCATCTCAAACCCTAGTTCATCTCTTGTGTCCAATCTTTGTATCCAAACCTCAGATTGGTACCTGTGGGTTACTAGTAGTGTTGATTACTCCTTGTAGTTGATGCTAGTTGGTTTACTTGGTGGAAGATCATATGTTCAGATCCATTATGCATATTAATACCCCTCTGATTATGAACATGAATATGCATTGTGAGTAGTTACGTTTGTTCCTGAGGACATGGGAGAAGTCTTGCTATTAGTAGTCATGTGAATTTGGTATTCGTTCGATATTTTGATGAGATGTATGTTTTCATCCCTCTAGTGGTGTCATGTGAACGTTGACTACATGACACTTCACCATTGTTTGGGCCTAGTGGGAGTCATTGGGAAGTAATAAGTAGATGATGGGTTGGTAGAGTGACAGAAGCTTAAACCCTAGTGTATGCGTTGCTTCGTAAGGGGCTGATTTGGATCCATATGTTTCATGCTATGGTTAGGTTTACCTTAATACTTCTCTTGTAGTTGCGGATGCTTGCAATAGGGGTTAATCATAAGTGGGATGCTTGTCCAAGTAAGGACAGTACCCAAGCACCGGTCCACCCACATATCAGATTATCAAAGTACCGAACGCAAATCATATGATCGTGATGAAAACTAGCTTGACGATAGTTCCCATGTGTCCTCGGGAGCGCTTTACATCATATAAGAGTTTGTCCAGGCTTGTCCTTTGCTACAAAAAGTATTGGGCCATCTTGCTGCACCTTATTTACTTTTATTACTTGCTACTCGTTACAATTACCTTATCACAAAACTATTTGTTACCAATAATTTCAGTGCTTCCAGAGAATACATTACTGAAAACTACTTATCATTTCCTTCTGCTCCTTGTTGGGTTCTACACTCTTACTTATCGAAAGGACTACGATAGATCCCCTATACTTGTGGGTCATCAAGACTCTTTTCTGGCGTCGTTGCCGGGGAGTGAAGCGCCTTTGGTAGGTGGAATTTGGTAAGGAAAAATTTATATAGTGTGCTGAAATTTACTATCACTTGTTACTATGGAAAGTAATCCTTTGAGGGGTTTGTTCGGGGTATCTTCACCTCGTCTGGAACCACAATTAGTTACTCCTCAACCTACTGGACCTACTGAAAATGAAAATGTTTACTTCGAAATTCCTTCGGGTATGATAGAGAAACTGCTAGCTAATCCTTTTGCAGGAGATGGAACATTGCATCCTGACTTACACTTAATCTATGTGGATGAAGTTTGTGGATTATTTAAGCTTGCGGGTATGCCCGATGATGTTATCAAGAAGAAGGTCTTCCCTTTATCTTTGAAGGGAGATGCATTGACATGGTATAGGCTATGTGATGATATGGGATCATGGGACTACAAACGGTTGAAATTGGAATTCCATTAGAAGTTTTATCCTATGCATCTTGTTCATTGTGATCGTAATTATATATATATAATTTTTGGCCTCACGAAGGAGAAAGCATCGCTCAAGCTTGGGGGGGGGGGCTTAAGTCAATGTTATATTAATGCCCCAATCATGAGCTCTCAAGAGAAATGATTATTCAAACTTTTTATGCTCGGCTTTCTGACAACAATCGCTCCATGCTCGATACTTCTTGTACTGGTTCCTTTATAATGAAGACTATTGAATACAAATGGAATTTATTGGAGAGAATTAAATGCAACTTTGAAGATTGGGATCTCGACGAAGGTAAGGAGTCAGGTATAACACCTAAGTTTGATTGTGTTAAATCTTTTATGGATACTGATGTTTTCCGTAAATTTAGCACTAAATATGGACTTGACTCTGAGATAGTAGCTTCTTTCTGTGAATCCTTTGCTACTCATGTTGATCTCCCTAAGGATAAGTGGTTTAAATATAATCCTCCCATTGAAGTAAAAGTAGTTGCACCTATTAAAGTTGAAGAAAAGACTATCACTTATAATGATCATATTGTTCCTACTACTTATGTTGAGAAACCACCTTTCCCTGTTAGAATAAAGAATCATGCTAAAGCTTCAACTGTGGTCAACAAAAGTAATATTAAGACACCTAAACCCCCTGAGCAAGTTAAAGTTGAACCTAATGTTGCTATGGTTAAAGATCTCTTGGTCGATAATATTGATGGGCATGTTATTTACTTCTGTGATGAGACTTCTAGAATTGCTAAACCTGGTGCTAAAGATAAACATAGACCTATGGTAGGCATGCCTGTTATTTCTGTTAAAATAGGAGATCATTGTTATCATGGCTTATGTGATATGGGTGCTAGTGCCAGTGCAATACCTATTTCCTTATACAACGAAATTATGCATGATATTGCACCAGCTGAAATAGAAGGTATTGATGTTACCATGAAGCTTACTAATAGAGATACTATTTCACCAATTGGGATTGTTAGAGACGTTGAAGTCTTGTGTGGGAAGGCTAAATATCCTGCTGATTTTCTTGTTCTTGGTTCCCCTCAAGATAGCTTTTGTCCCATTATATTTGGTAGACCCTTCTTGAATATTGTCAATGCTAAGATAGACTGCAATAAGGATATTGTCTCTGTTGGTTTAGGGGATATGTCTCATGAGTTTAATTTTTCTAAATTTCGTAGACAACCCCATGATGAAGAATTGCCTAGTAAAGATGAAATTATTGGTCTTGCTTCTATTGTCGTGCCTCCTACTGATCCATTACAACAATACTTGCTAGACCATGAAAATGATATGTTTATGAATGAAAGAAAGGAAATAGATGAGGTATTCTTTAAACAGGGACCTATTCTGAAACACAACTTGCCTGTTGAAATCCTAGGGGATCCTCCTCCACCCAAGGGTGATCCCGTGTTTAAGCTTAAACCATTACCCGATACTCTTAAATATGCTTATCTTGATGAAAAGAAAATATATCCTGTTATTATTAGTGCTAACCTTTCAGAGAAGGAGGAAGATAAATTATTGAAAACTCTGAAGAAGCACCATGCTGCTAGTGGATATACTCTTGACGATCTTAAGGGCATTAGTCCCACTCTATGTCAACACAAAATAAATTTGGAGGAAGACGCCAAACCCGTTATTGATCATCAACAGCGGCTGAATCCTAAGATGAAAGAAGTGGTAAGAAAGGAAATATTAAAGCTCCTTGAGGCAGGTATAATTTATCCCGTTGCTGATAGTCAGTGGGTAAGTCCTGTCCATTGTGTCCCTAAGAAGGGAGGTATTACTGTTGTTCCTAATGATAAAGATGAATTGATTCCACAAAGAATTATTACAGGTTATAGGATGGTAATTGATTTCCAAAAATTAAATAAGGCTACTAAAAAAGATCATTACACCTTACCTTTTATTGATCAAATGCTAGAAAGATTATCCAAACATACACATTTTTGCTCTCTAGATGGTTACTCTGGCTTCTCTCAAATACCTGTGTCAGCTGATGATCAATCAAAGACCACTTTTACTTGCCCTTCCGGTACTTTTGCTTATAGAGGTATGCCTTTTGGTTTATGTAATGCACCTGCTACCTTTCAAAGATGCATGATGGCTATATTCTCTGACTTTTGTGAAAAGATATGTGAGGTTTTCATGGACGATTTCTCCGTTCATGGATCCTCTTTTGATGATTGCTTGAGCAACCTTGATCGAGTTTTGCAGAGATGTGAAGAAACTAATCTTGTCTTGAATTGGGAGAAATGTCACTTTATGGTTAATGAAGGTATTGTCTTGGGGCATAAAATTTCTGAAAGAGGTATTGAAGTTGATAAGGCTAAAGTTGATGCTATTGAAAAGATGCCATGTCCCAAGGACATTAAAGGTATAAGAAGCTTCCTCGGTCACACCGGTTTTTATAGGAGGTTCATTAAGGACTTCTCAAAAATTTCTCGGCCTCTGAGTAATCTATTACAAAAAGATATTCCTTTTGTCTTCGATGATGATTGCGTAAAAGCATTTGAAAAGCATTGATTTCTGCACCTATTGTTCAGCCACCTTATTGGAATTTACCCTTTGAAATTATGTGTGATGCTAGTGATTATGCTGTAGGTGCTGTTCTTGGGAAAATAGTTGATAAGAAATTAAATGTTATTCAATATGCTAGTAAAACTCTAGACAATGCCCAGAGAAATTATGCTACCACTGAAAAGGAATTCTTAGCAGTTGTATTTGCTTGTGATAAGTTTAGACCTTACATTGTGTATTCTAAAGTAACTATTCACACTGATCATGCCGCTATTAAATATTTTATGGAAAATAAAGATGCTAAACCTAGACTTATTAGATGGGTTCTCTTGCTACAAGAATTTTATTTGCATATTATTGATAGAAAGGGAGCTGAGAACCCCGTTGCAGACAACTTGTCTAGGTTAGAAAATGTTCTTGATGACCCACTACCTATTGATGATAGCTTTCGTGATGAACAATTAAATGTCATAAATGCTTCTCGAACTGCTCCATGGTATGCTGATTGTGCTAATTATATTGTTGCTAAATTCATACCACCTAGTTTCACATACTAGCAAAAGAAAAAGTTCTTCTATGATCTGAGACATTACTTTTGGGATAACCCACATCTTTATAAAGAAGGAGTAGATGGTGTTATTAGACGTTGTGTACCTGAGCATGAACAGGAACAGATCCTACACAAGTGTCACTCTGAGGCTTATGGAGGACACCATGCTGGAGATAGAACTACACACAAGGTATTACAATCCGGTTTTTATTGGCCTACTCTCTTCAAGGATGCCCGTAAGTTTGTCTTGTCTTTTGATGAATGTCAAAGAATTGGTAATATTAGTAGACGTCAAGAAATGCCTATGAATTATTCACTTGTTATTGAACCATTTGATGTTTGGGGCTTTGATTATATGGGACCTTTTCCTTCCTCCAATGGGTATACACATATTTTAGTTGTTGTTGATTACATGACTAAGTGGGTAGAAGTGTTGGAAATATGCTCTAGAGGCAATAATAAAATGGTTATTATTATATTTCCTTGTTCATGATAATTGTCTATTATTCATGCTATAATTGTGTTATCCGGAAATCATAATACATGTGTGAATACATAGACCATAACATGTCCCTAGTGAGCCTCTAGTGAACTAGCTCGTTGATCAATATATAGTCATGGTTTCCTGACTATGGACATTAGATGTCATTGATAACGGGATCACATCATTAGGAGAATGATGTGATGGACAAGACCCAATCCTAAGCATAGCACAAGATCGTGTAGTTCGTTTGCTAGAGCTTTTCTAATGTCAAGTATCATTTCCTTAGACCATAAGATTGTGTAACTCCCGGATGCCGTAGGAGTGCTTTGGGTGTACCAAACATCACAACGAAACTGGGTGACTATAAAGGTATACTACAGGTATCCTTGAAAGTGTCTGTTGGGTTGACACGGATCGAGACTGGGATTTGTCACCCCGTATGACGAAGAGGTATCTCTGGGCCCACTCGGCAATGCATCATCATAATGAGCTCAATGTGACCAAGTGTTTGGTCACGGGATCAAGCATTATGGTACGAGTAAAATGACTTGCCGGGAACGAGATTGAACGAGGTATTGGGATACCGACGATCGAATCTCGGGCAAGTAACGTACCAATTGACAAAGGGAATTGTATACGGGATTACTTTAATCCTCGACATCGTGGTTCATCCGATGAGATCATCGAGGAGCATGTGGGAGCCAACATGGGTATCCAGATCCCGCTGCTGGTTATTGACCGGAGAGTCGTCTCGGTCATGTCTGCGTGTCTCCCGAACCCGTAGGGTCTACACACTTAAGGTTCAGTGACGCTAGGGTTGTGGAGATATTAGTATGCGGTAACCTGAAAGTTGTCCGGAGTCCCGGATGAGATCCCGAACGTCACGAGGAGTTTCGGAATGGTCCGTAGGTGAAGATTTATATATAGGAAGTCTAGTTTCGGCCATCGGGAAAGTTTCGGGGGTAATCAGTATTGTACCGGGACCACCGGAAGGGTCCCGGGGGTCCACCGGGTGGGGCCACCTGTCCCGGAGGGTCCCATGGGCTGAAGTGGGAGGGGAACCAGCCCCTGGTGGGCTGGTGCGCCCCCCATGGGCCTCCCCCTGCGCCTAGGGTTGGAAACCCTAGGGGTGGGGGGCGCCCCACCTGACTTGGGGGGCAAGTCCCCCCTTGGCAGCCGCCCTCCTAGGAGATTGGATCTCCTAGGGACGGCGCCCCCTAGGGGCCCTATATATAGTGGGGGGAGGGAGGGCAGCCGCACCCAAGTCCCTGACGCCTCCCTCTCCCTCTCGTTGGAGCTTGGCGAAGCCCTACCGAGATCACCGCTGCTTCCACCACCACGCCGTCGTGCTGCTGGATCTCCATCAACCTCTCCTTCCCCTTGCTGGATCAAGAAGGAGGAGACATCTTCCCAACCGTACGTGTGTTGAACACGGAGGTGCCGCCCGTTCGGCACTAGGATCTTCGGTGATTTGGATCACGACGAGTACGACTCCCTCAACCCTGTTCTCTTGAATGCTTCCGCTCGCGATCTACATGGGTATGTAGATGCACTCCTCTCCCTCGTTCCTAGATGACTCCATAGATTGATCTTGGTGATGCGTAGAAAATTTTAAAATTCTGCTACGTTCCCCAACAGTGGTATCATGAGCTAGGTCTATGTGTAGTTTCTATGCACGAGTAGAACACAAGTTGTTGTGGGCGTCGATTTTGTCAATTTACTTGCCGTTACTAGTCTTATCTTGAATCGGCGGCATCGTGGGATAAAGCGGCCCGGACCGACCTTACACGTGCGCTTACGTGAGACTGGTTCCACCGACTGACATGCACTAGTTGCATAAGGTGGCTAGCGGGTGTCTGTCTCTCCCACTTTAGTCGGATTGGATTCGATGAAAAGGGTCCTTATGAAGGGTAAATAGAAATTGGCATATCACGTTGTGGTTTTGGCGTAGGTAAGAAATGTTCTTGCTAGAAACCTTTAGCAGCCACGTAAAAAACTTGCAACAACAATTAGAGGACGCTAACTTGTTTTTGCAGCATATGCCGTGTGATGTGATATGGCCAAAAGGATGTGATGAATGATATATGTGATGTATGATATTGATCATGTTCTTGTAATAGGAATCACGACTTGCATGTCGATGAGTATGACAACCGGCAGGAGCCATAGGAGTTGTCTTAATTTATTTATGACCTGCGTGTCAACATAAACGTCATGTAATTACTTTACTTTATTGCTAAACCGTTAGCCATAGTAGTAGAAGTAATAGATGACAAGACAACTTCATGAAGACGCGATGATGGAGATCATGATGATGGAGATCATGGTGTCATGCCGGTGACGATGATGATCATGGCGCCCCGAAGATGGAGATCAAAAGCAGCAAAATGATATTGGCCATATCATGTCACTATTTGATTGTATGTGATGTTTATCATGTTTTACATCTTATTTGCTTAGAACAACGGTAGCTTAAATAAGATGATCCCTCACAATAATTTCATGAAAGTGTTCCCCCTAACTGTGCACCGTTGTGAAGGTTTGTTGTTTCGAAGCACCACATGATGATCGGGTGTGATAGATTCTAACATTCGAATACAACGGGTGTAAGCCAGATTTACACACGCAATACACTTAGGTTGACTTGACGAGCCTAGCATGTACAGACATGGCCTCGGAACACGGAAGACCGAAAGGTTGAACATGAGTCGTATAGAAGATACGATCAACATGAAGATGTTCACCGATGATGACTAGTCCGTCTCACGTAATGATCGGACACGGCCTAGTTGACTCGGATCATGTATCACTTAGATGACTAGAGGGATGTCTGTCTGAGTGGGAGTTCATTAAATAATTTGATTAGATGAACTTAATTATCATGAACTTAGTCTAAAAATCTTTGCAAAATGTCTTGTAGATCAAATGGCCAACGCTCATTTCAACCTCAACTTCAACGCGTTCCTAGAGAAAACCAAGCTGAAAGATGATGGCAGCAACTATACGGACTGGGTCCGGAACCTGAGGATCATCCTCATAGCTGCCAGGAAAGCATATGTCCTAGAAGCACCGCTAGGTGAAGCACCCATCCCAGAGAACCAAGATGTTATGAACGCTTGGCAGTCACGTGCTGATGATTACTGCCTCTTTAAGTGCGGCATGCTTTACAGCTTAGAACCGGGGCCCCAATAGCGTTTTGAGCAACACAGAGCATATGAGATGTTCGAAGAGCTGAAAATGGTTTTCCTAGCTGATGCACGGGTCAAGAGATATGAATTCTCCGACAAGTTCTACAGTTGTAAGATGGAGGAAAATAGTTCTGTCAGTGAGCACATACTCAAAATGTCTAGGTTGCACAACCGCTTGTCCCAGCTGGACATTAACCTCCCAGACGAGGCGGTCATTGACAGAATCCTTCAGTCGCTCCCACCTAGCTACAAGAGCTTTGCGATGAACTACAATATGCAGGGGATGGTGAAAACTATTCCTGAAGTATTTTCAATGCTGAAATCAGCAGAGGTGGAAATCAAAAAGGAACATCAAGTGTTGATGGTCAATAAAACCACTAGTTTCAAGAAAGGCAAGGGTAAGAAGAACTTCAAGAAGGACGGCAAGGGAGTTGCCGCGGCCGGTAAATCGGTTGCCGGGAAGAAGCCAAAGAATGGACCCAAACCTGAGACTGAGTGCTTTTATTGCAAGGGAAAGGGACACTGGAAGCGGAACTGCCCCAAATACTTAGCGGACAAGAAGGCCGGCAACACTAAAGGTATATGTGATATACATGTAAATGATGTGTACCTTACCAGTACTCGTAGTAGCTCCTGGGTATTTGATACCGGTGCGGTTGCTCATATTTGTAACTCAAAACAGGAGCTGGAATAAGCGGAGACTAGCGAAGGACGAGGTGACGATGCGCGTCGGGAATGGTTCCAAGGTCGATGTGATCGCCGTCGGCATGCTACCTCTACATTTACCTACGGGATTAGTTTTAAACCTCAACAATTGTTATTTAGTGCCAGCTTTGAGCATGAATATTGTATCTGGATCTCGTTTAATACGAGATGGCTACTCATTTAAATCCGAGAATAATGGTTGTTCTATTTATATGAGAGATATGTTTTATGGTCATGCCCCGCTGGTCAATGGTTTATTCTTAATGAATCTCGAACGTGATGTTACACATATTCATAGTGTGAATACCAAAAGATGTAAGATTGATAATGATAGTCCCACATATCTGTGGCACTGCCGCCTTGGTCACATCGGTGTCAAACGCATGAAGAAGCTCCATACATATGGACTTTTGGAGTCTCTTGATTTTGAATCATTTGACACGTGCGAACCATGCCTCAAGGGTAAACTGACCAAGACTCCGTTCTCCAGAACAATGGAGTAAGCAACCAACTTATTGGAAATTATACATACTAATGTGTGCGGTCCAATGAGCGCTGAGGCTCGCGATGGCTATCGTTATGTTCTCACTCTCACTGATGACTTAAGTAGATATGGGTCTGTCTATTTGATGAAACACAAGTCTGAGACCTTTGAAAAGTTCAAGGAATTTCAGAATGAGGTAGAGAATCAACGTGACCGAAAGATAAAATTCTTACGATTAGGTCGTGGGGGAGAATATTTAAGTCACGAATTTGGTACGCACTTAAGGAAATGTGGAATTGTTTCACAACTCACGCCGCCTAGAACATCTCAGCGTAACGGTGTGTTCGAACGTCGTAATCGCACTCTATTGGATATGGTGCGATCTATGATGTCACTCACTAATTTACCGCTATCATTTTGGGGATACGCTCTAGAGACAGCTACATTCACTTTAAATAGGGCACCGTCTAAATCCGTTGAGACGACACCGTATGAATTATGGTTTGGGAAGAAACCTAATCTGTCGTTTCTAAAAGTTTGGGGACGCGATGCTTATGTCAAGAAACTTCAACCTGAAAAGCTCGAACCCAAGTCGGAAAAATGCGTCTTCATAGGATACCCTAAGGAAACCATTGGGTATACCTTCTACCTCAGATCCGAAGGCAAGATCTTTGTTGCCAAGAACGGGTCCTTTCTGGAGAAAGAGTTTCTCTCGAGAAAAGTAAGTGGGAGGAAAGTAGAACTCGATGAAGTACTGCCTCTTGAACCGGAAAGTAGCACAGCTCAGGAAGATGTTCCTGTGGTGCCTGCACCGACTAGAGAGGAAGTTAATGATGATGATCAAGGTACTTCGGATCAAGTTGCTACTGAACTTCGAAGGTCCACAAGCACACGTTCCACACCAGAATGGTATGGCAACCCTGTCCTGGAAATCATGTTGTTAGACAATGGTGAACCTTCGAGCTATGAAGAAGCAATGGCGGGCCCAGATTCCAAAAAATGGCTTGAAGCCATGCAATCCGAGATAGGATCCATGTATGAAAACAAAGTATGGACTTTGACAGACTTGCCCGATGATCGGCGAGCGATCGAGAATAAATGGATCTTTAAGAAGACGGACGTGGATAGTAATGTTACCATCTATAAGGCTCGACTTGTCGCTAAGGGTTATCGACAAGTTCAAGGGGTTGACTACGATGAGACCTTCTCACCCGTAGCGAAGCTGAAGTCCGTCTGAATCATGTTAGCAATTGCCACATACTATGATTATGAGATATGGCAAATGGACGTCAAAACGGCATTCCTTAACGTCTTTCTTAAGGAAGAATTGTATATGATGCAGCCGGAAGGTTTTGTCGATCCTAAGAATGCTAACAAGGTATGCAAGCTCCAGCGCTCCATCTATGGGCTGGTGCAAGCATCTCGGAGTTGGAACATTCGCTTTAATGAAATGATCAAAGCGTTTGGGTTTATGCAGACTTATGGAGAAGCCTGCATTTACAAGAAAGTGAGTGGGAGCTCTGTAGCATTTCTCATATTATATGTGGATGACATACTTTTGATGGGAAATGATATAGAACTTTTGGATAGTATTAAGGCCTAATTGAATAAGTGTTTTTCAATGAAGGACCTTGGAGAAGCTGCTTACATATTAGGCATCAAGATCTATAGAGATAGATCGAGACGCCTCATAGGTCTTTCACAAAGCACATACCTTGATAAGATATTGAAGAAGTTCAATATGGATCAGTCCAAGAAGGGGTTCTTTCCTGTGTTGCAAGGTGTGAAATTGAGCTCAGCTCAATGTCCGACCACGACAGAAGATAGAGAAAAGATGAGTGTCGTCCCCTATGCCTCAGCCATAGGGTCTATCATGTATGCCATGCTGTGTACCAGACCTGATGTAAACCTTGCCGTAAGTTTGGTAGGAAGGTACCAAAGTAATCCCGGCATGGAACATTGGACAGCGGTCAAGAACATCCTGAAGTACCTGAAAAGGACTAAGGATATGTTTCTTGTATATGGAGGTGACGAGGAGCTCGTCATAAAGGGTTACGTCGATGCTAGCTTTGACACAGATTTGGATGACTCTAAGTCACAGACCGGATACGTGTATATTTTGAATGCTGGGGCAGTAAGCTAGTGCAGTTGCAAGCAAAGCATCATGGTGGGATCTACATGTGAAGCAGAGTACATGGCAGCCTCGGAGGCAGCACATGAAGCAATCTGGATGAAGGAGTTCAACACCGACCTAGGAGTCATACCCAATGCGTCGGGGCCGATCACTCTCTTTTGTCACAACACTGGAGCTATTGCCCTTGCCAAGGAGCCCAGGTTTCACAAGAATACCAGGCACATCAAGCGTCGCTTCAATTCCATTCGTGAAAATGTTCAAGATGGAGACATAGATATTTGCAAAGTACATATGGATCTGAATGTCGCAGATCCGTTGACTAAACCTCTTCCGCGAGCAAAACATGATCAACACCAGAACTCTATGGGTGTTTGATTCATCACAATGTAACTAGATTACTGACTCTAGTGCAAGTGGGAGACTGTTGGAAATATGCCCTAGAGGCAATAATAAAATGATTATTATTATATTTCCTTGTTCATGATAATTGTCTATTATTCATGCTATAATTGTGTTATCCGGAAATCATAATACATGTGTGAATACATAGACCATAACATGTCCCTAGTGAGCCTCTAGTTAACTAGCTCATTGATCAATAGATAGTCATGGTTTCCTGACGATGGACATTGGATGTCATTGATAATGGGATCACATCATTAGGAGAATGATGTGATGGACAAGACCCAATCCTAAGCATAGCACAAGATCGTGTAGTTCATTTGCTAGAGCCTTTCTAATGTCAAGTATCATTTCCTTAGACCATGAGATCGTGTAACTCCCGGATGCCGTAGGAGTGCTTTGGGTGTATCAAACATCACAACGTAACTGGGTGACTATAAAGGTATACTACAGGTATCCACGAAAGTATCTGTTGGGTTAACACGGATCGAGACTGGGATTTGTCACTCCATATGACGGAGAGGTATCTCTGGGCCCACTCGGTAATGCATCATCATAATGAGCTCAATGTGACCAAGTGTTTGGTCACGGGATGATGCATTATGGTACGAGTAAAGTGACTTGCCGGGAACGAGATTGAACGAGGTATTGGGATATCGATGATCAAATCTCGGGCAAGTAACGTACCAATTGACAAAGGGAATTGTATACGGGATTACTTGAATCCTTGACATCGTGGTTCATCCGATGAGATCATCGAGGAGCATGTGGGAGCCAACATGGGTATCCAGATCCCGCTGTTGGTTATTGACCGGAGAGTCGTCTCGGTCATGTCTGTGTGTCTCCCGAACCCGTAGGGTCTACACACTTAAGGTTCGGTGACACTGGGTTGTAGATATATTAGTATGCGGTAACTAGAAAGTTGTTTAGAGTCCCGGATGAGATCCCGGACGTGACGAGGAGTTCCGGAATGGTCTGGAGGTGAAGATTTATATATAGGAAGTCTAGTTTCGGCCATTGGGAAAGTTTCGGGGGTAATCGGTATTGTACCGGGACCACCGGAAGGGTCCCGGGGGTCGACCGGGTGGGGCCACCTGTCCCGAAAGGCCCCATGGGCTGAAGTAGGAGGGGAACCGGGCTGGTGCGCCCACCATGGGCCTCCCCTTGCGCCTAGGGTTGGAAACCCTAGGGGTGGGGGCGCCCCACCTGACTTGGGGGGCAAGTCCCCCCTTGGTCGCCGCCACCCTTGGAGATTGGATCTCCTAGGGCCAGCGTGTTGGAAATATGCCCTAGAGGCAATAATAAATTAGTTATTATTATATTTCATTGTTCATGATTATCGTTTATTATCCATGCTAGAATTGTATTGATAGGAAACTCAGATACATGTGTGGATACATAGACAACACCATGTCCCTAGTAAGCCTCTAGTTGACTAGCTCGTTGATCAATAGATGGTTACGGTTTCCTGACCATGGACATTGGATGTCGTTGATGACAGGATCACATCATTAGGAGAATGATGTGATGGACAAGACCCAATCCTAAGCCTAGCACAAGATCGTGTAGTTCGTATGCTAAAGCTTTTATAATGTAAAGTATCACTTCCTTAGACCATGAGATTGTGCAACTCCCGGATACCGTAGGAGTGCTTTGGGTGTGCCAAACATCACAACGTAACTGGGTGGCTATAAAGGTGCACTGCGGGTATCTCCGAAAGTGTCTGTTGGGTTGGCACAAATCGAGACTGGGATTTGTCAATCCGTGTAACGGAGAGGTATCTCTGGGCCCACTCGGTAGGACATCATCATAATGTGCACAATGTGACCAAGGAGTTGATCACGGGATGATGTGTTACGGAACGAGTAAATAGACTTGCCTGTAACGAGATTGAACAAGGTATCGGGATACCGACGATCGAATCTCGGGCAAGTATCGTACCAATAGACAAAGGGAATTGTATACGGGATTGATTGAATCCTTGACATCGTGGTTCATCCGATGAGATCATCGTGGAGCATGTGGGAACCAACATGGGTATCCAGATCCCGCTGTTGGTTATTGACCGGAGAGTTGTCTCGGCCATGTCTGCATGACTCCCGAGCCCGTAGGGTCTACACACTTAAGGTTCGATGATGCTAGGGTTATAGGGAAAGTATGTACGCGGTTACCGAATGTTGTTCGGAGTCCCGGATGAGATCCCGGACGTCACGAGGAGTTCCGGAATGGTCCAGAGGTAAAGATTTATATACGGGAAGTCCCGTTTTGGTCACCGAAAAAGTTTCGGGTGCTATAGGTAACGTACCGGGACCACCGAGAGGGTCCCGGGGGTCCACCAGGTGGGGCCACCAGCCCTAGAAGGCTGCGTGGGCCAAGTGTGGGAGGGGACCAGCCCCAGGTGGGCTGGTACGCCCCCCACCAAGGCCCAAGGCGCAAGGGAGAGTGGGAGGGGGCAAACCCTAGGTCCAGATGGGCCTTAAGGCCCACCCTAGGTGCACCCCCTCTCTCCCCCCTTGGCCGCCACCCTAGATGGGTTTTGGGGCTGCCGCCACCCCTAGGGAGGGAACCCTAGATGGGGGCACAGCACCTCCCCTTCCCCTATATATACATGAGGTATTGGGGGCTGCAAGAGACACGAGATCACCTCCCTGTTGGCGCAGCCCTACCTCTCTCCCTCCTCGTCTCTCGTAGTGCTTGGCGAAGCCCTGCTGGAGTTCCGCGCTCCTCCACCACCACCACGCCGTCGTGCTGCTGCTGGACGGAGTCTTACCCTACCTCTCCTTCCCCCCTTGCTGGATCAAGGCGTGGGAGACGTCACTGGGCTGCACGTGTGTTGAACGCGGAGGCGCCGTTGTTCGGCGCTTAGATCGGAATCAACCGCGATCTGAATCACTGCGAGTACGACTCCTTCATCCACGTTCTTGCAACGCTTCCGCTGAGCGATCTACAAGGGTATGTAGATGCACTCCCCTTCCCCTTGTTGCTAGATTACTCCATAGATTGATCTTGGTGATGCATAGAAAATTTTAAATTTCTGCTACGATCCCCAACAGTGGCATCATGAGCTAGGTCTATGCGTAGTTTCTATGCACGAGTAGAACACAAGTTGATGTGGGCGTCGATTTTGTCAATTTACTTGCCGTTACTAGTCTTATCTTGATTCGGCGGCATCGTGGGATGAAGCGGCCCGGACCGACCTTACACGTACTCTTACGTGAGACTGGTTCCACCAACTGACATGCACTAGTTGCATAAGGTGGCTAGCGGGTGTCTGTCTCTCCCACTTTAGTCGGATCGGATTTGATGAAAAGGGTCCTTATGAAGGGTAAATAGAAATTGGCATATCACGTTGTGGTTTTGGCGTAGGTAAGAAATGTTCTTGCTAGAAACCTATAACAGCCACGTAAAAACTTGCAACAACAATTAGAGGACGTCTAACTTGTTTTTGCAGCATGTGCCGTGTGATGTGATATGGCCAAAAGGAGGTGATGAATGATATATGTGATGTATGAGATTGATCATGTTCTTGTAATAGGAATCACGACTTGCATGTCGATGAGTATGACAACCGGCAGGAGCCATAGGAGTTGTCTTAATTTATTTATGACCTGCGTGTCAACTTAAACGTCATGTAATTACTTTACTTGATTGCTAAAGTGTTAGCCATAGTAGTAGAAGTAATAGATGACGAGACAATTTCAAGAAGACAAGATGATGGAGATCATGGTGTCATGCCGGTGACAACGATGATCATGGAGCCCCGAAGATGGAGATCAAAAGGAGCAAATGATATTGGCCATATCATGTCACTATTTGATTGCATGTGATGTTTATCATGTTTTACATCTTATTTGCTTAGAATGATGGTAGCTTAAATAAGATGATCCCTCATAATAATTTCAAGAAAGTGTTCCCCCTAACTGTGCACCGTTGCGAAGGTTCGTTGTTTCGAAGCACCACGTGATGATCGGGTGTGATAGATTCTAACGTTCGAATAAAACGGGTGTAAGCCAGATTTACACATGCAATACACTTAGGTTGACTTGACGAGCCTAGCATGTACAGACATGGCCTCGGAACACGGAAGACCAAAAGGTTGAGCATGAGTCGTATAGAAGATACGATCAACATGAAGATGTTCACCGATGTTGACTAGTCCGTCTCACGTGATGATCGGACACGGCCTAGTTGACTCGGATCATGTTTCACTTAGATGACTAGAGGGATGTCTATCTGAGTGGGAGTTCATTAAACAATTTGATTAGATGAATTTAATTATCATGAACATATTCTAAATTGTCTTTGCAAATATGTTGTAGATAAATAGCCCACATTGTAACTCCCTGTTTCAATACATTCCTAGAGAAAGACTAAGATGAAAGATATTGTAAGCAATGATGCGGACTGGGTCCATATTCCGAGGAGTGTCCTCACTGCTACACAGAAGGCTTGCGTCTTTGATGCACCGCTCGATGTGCAAACCCCTACAACGTCGTCTGTGGATGTTGTGAACACCTGACAGACACATCCTGATGACTACTTGATAGTTTAGTGCACCATACTTTACGGCTTAGAATCAGGATTCCAAGGACGTTTTGAACGCCATAAGACATATAAGATGTTCCAAGAGCTGAAATTGGGATTTCAGGCTCATGCCCGTGTTGAGAGGTATGAGACCTCTAACAAGTTCTTTTGCCAACAAGATGGAGGAGAATAGCTCATCTAGTGAGCATGTGCTCAGAATGTCTGGGTGCTACAATCACATAAATCAGGTGGGAGTTAAACTTCCAGATAAGATAGTGATTGATAGAGTTCTCTAGCCACTATCACTAAGCTACTAGATCTTCGTGATGAACTATGACATGCAAGGGATGGAGTTGATCCCGGAGCTGTTCGTGGTGCTTGAGACCGCAAAAGGTAGAAATCAAGAAGGAGCATCAAGTGTTGATGGTTTAACAAGACCACTGGTTTCAATAAGGGCAAGGGCTAGAAGGGAAACTTCATGGATGGCAAACCAGTTGCCGCTCCAGTGACAGAACCCAAGGTTGAACCCAAACCCGAGACTAAGTGCTTCTATTGTAAGGGGAACGATCAATGGTAGCGGAATTACCCCAAATGCATGGTAGATAAGAAGGCTGGCAACTTCAACAAAGTATATACGTGTTATTAATGTGTACCTCACTAGTACTCCTGGTAGCACCTGGGTATTGGATACCGGTTCAGTTGCTATTATTGGTGACTTGAAGCAAAAGCTACGGACTAAACGGAGACTGGCTAAGGGCGAGGTGATGATGAGTGTTTGAAGTGTTTCCAAAGTTGATGAGATCACCATCGCACGCTCCATCTGCCTTCGGGATTAGTATTGAACCTAGATAAATGCTATCAGGTGTCTACGTTGAGCATGAATATGATTAGATCATGTTCATTGCAATACAATTATTCATTTAAGTTAGAGAATAATGGTTATTCTCTTTACATGAATAATACCTTTCATGGTCATGCACCCTATGTGAATGGTTCAGTGAATCTCGGTCGTGGTAATACACATGTTCACGCCAAAAGATGTAGATAGTACCACTTTCTTGTGGCACTGTCGCTTAGGTCATATTGGCACAAGATGCATGAAGAAACTCCATGTCGATGGATGTTTGGAGTCACTTGATTTTGAATCGGTTGACACATGCGAGCCATGCCTCATGGGCAGGATGACTAAGACCCCGTTTTCAGGTACAAGGAAACGGGCAAGTGACTTGTTGGAAATCATACATGCTGATGCGTGTGATCCAATGAGAATTGAAGTGTGCGGTGGATATCACTATTTTCTCATCTTCACCGATGACTTGAGTAGATATAGGTATATTTACTTAATGAAGCACAAGTCTGAAACATTTGAAAAGTTCAAGCGATTTCAGAGTGAAGTTAAGAACCATCATAACAAGAAGATCAAATTCCTACGATCTGATCGATGAGAATTTCTGAGTTATGAGTTTGGCAATCACTTAAGACATTGTGGAATTGTTTCACAGTTGAAGCCACCTAGAACACCACAGCGTAATGGTGTGTCCGGACGTCATAATCGAACCTTATGAGATATGGTGCGATCTATGATGTCTCTTATCGATCTACCGCTATTATTTTGAGGTTATGCATTAGAGACAGCTGCATTCACTTTAGATAGGACACCATCTAAGTCCGTTGAAACGACGTCGTACAAATATGGTTTGGCAAGAAACCAAAGTTGTCGTTTCTTAATGTTTGGGGCTGCGATGCTTAAGGCTTCAGCCGGAGAAGCTCGAGCCCAAAAGCGGACAAACACATCTTCATAGGATACCCAAAGGTGACAGTTGGGTATACCTTCTATCTCAGATCCGAGGGCAAAATTGTTTGTCGCTAAGAACGGGTCCTTTCTCGAGAAGGAGTTTCTCTCGAAAGAATTGAGTGGGAGGAAGATAGAACTTGATGAGGTTGTCGAACCTTTACTTCAACCAGAGAGTGATGCAACACAGAAAGATGTTTTCTGTGGCGCCTACGTTTGTTGAATAGGAAGTTAATGATAGTAATCATGAAGCTTCGGATCAAGTTGCTATCGAACCTTGTAGGTCAACAAGGATATGTACTACTCATGAGTGGTACGGTAATCCTGTCTTAGATATCATGTTGTTAGACAACAATGAACCTACGAGCTATGGAGAAGCGATGGTGGGCCCATATTCCGACAAATGGTTAGAAGCCATGAAATTCGAGACAAGATCCATGTATCAGAACAAAGTATGGACTTTGGTGGACTTACCCGATGATCGGCAAGCCATTGAGATAAATGGATCTTTAAGAAGAAGACGGACGTGGGCGGTAATGTTACCGTCTATGAAGCTCGACTTGTGGGAAAGAGTCGTTTCACAAGTTCAAGGAGTTGACTACGATGAGAATTTCTCACCCGTAGTGATGCTTCAGTCCGTCAGAATCATGTTAGCATTAGCTGTATTTTTCGATTATGAAATCTGACAGATGGATGTCAAAACAAGTTTTCTTACCAGTTTTCGTAAGAAAAAAGTTGTATGTGATACAATAAAAGGCTTTGTCGATCCTAAGGATGCTAAAAGGTATGCTGGCTCCAGCAATCCTTCTATGGACTAGAGCAAGCATCTCGGAGTCGGAATATATGCTTTGATGGAGTGATCAAAGCTTTTAGGTTTATACAATGTTTGCTAGAAACTTGTATTTACAAGAAAGTGAGTGGGAGCACTACAACATTTCTGATAAGTATATGTGGATGACATATTGTTGATTCGAAATAATGTAGAATTTCTGGAAAGCATAAACGGTTGTTTGAAGAGTGATTTTCAAAGGAAGACCTGGATAAAGCTACTTACATATTGGGCATCAAGATCTATAGAAATAGATCAAGACGCCTGATGATACTTTCAAAGAACGCACACCTTGACATGTTTTTGAAGGAGTTCAAAATAGACCAGTCAAAGAAGGGGTTCTTACCTGAGTTGTAAGGTGTGAAGTTGAGTAAGACTCAAAGCTTGACCACGGCAGAAGAAAGAGGAAGGACGAAGGTCTTCCCCTATGCTTTTGTCATAGGCTCTATACGGTATGCCATGCTGAGTACCACACCTGATGTGTGCCTTGCCACATGTCTGGCAAGAGGGTACAAAGGTGATCTAGGAGTGGATCACCAGATAGCTGTCAAAATTATCCTTAGAGGAATAAGGAAATGTTTCTCGGTTATGGAGGTGATAAAGAGTTCGACGTAAAGAGTTACGTTGATGCAAGCTTAACACCTATCCGGATAGCTCTGAGTAGAGATACCAGATACGTATAATGGAGCAACAATTTGGAATAGCTCCAAGTGGAACGTGGTAGCAGCATCTACGATATGACATAAAGTTTTGCGAAATACATAGGGATCTGAATATTGCAGACCCGTTGACTACAACCTCTCTCACAAGCATAACATGATCAAACCTAGAACTCATTGAGTGTTAATCACATAGTGATGTGAACTAGATTATTGAGTCTAGTAAACTCTTTGGATGTTGGTCACATGGCGATGTGACCTGTGAGTGTTAATCACATGGCGATGTGAACTAGATTATTGTCTCTAGTGCAAGTGGGAGACTGTTGGAAATATGCCCTAGAGGCAATAATAAATTAGTTATTATTATATTTCATTGTTCATGATAATCGTTTATTATCCATGCTAGAATTGTATTGATAGGAAACTCAGATACATGTGTGGATACATAGACAACACCATGTCCCTAGTAAGCCTCTAGTTGACTAGCTCGTTGATCAATAGATGGTTACGGTTTCCTGACCATGGACATTGGATGTCGTTGATAACGGGATCACATCATTAGGAGAATGATGTGATGGACAAGACCCAATCCTAAGCCTAGCACAAGATCGTGTAGTTCGTATGCTAAAGCTTTTATAATGTAAAGTATCACTTCCTTAGACCATGAGATTGTGCAACTCCCGGATACCGTAGGAGTGCTTTGGGTGTGCCAAACGTCACAACGTAACTGGGTGGCTATAAAGGTGCACTATGGGTATCTCCGAAAGTGTCTGTTGGGTTGGCACAAATCGAGACTGGATTTTTCACTCCGTGTAATGGAGAGGTATCTCTAGGCCCACTCGGTAGGACATCATCATAATGTTCACAATGTGACCAAGGAGTTGATCACGGGATGATGTGTTACGGAATGAGTAAAGAGACTTGCCAGAAACGAGATTGAACAAGGTATCGGGATACCGACGATCGAATCTCGGGCAAGTATCGTACCGATAGACAAAGGGAATTGTATACGGGATTGATTGAATCCTTGACATCGTGGTTCATCCGATGAGATCATCATGGAGTATGTGGGAACCAACATGGGTATCCAGATCCCGCTGTTGGTTATTGACCGGAGAGTTGTCTCGGCCATGTCTGCATGACTCCCGAGCCCGTAGGGTCTACACACTTAAGGTTCGATGACGCTAGGGTTATAGGAAAAGTATGTACACGGTTACCGAATGTTGTTCGGAGTCCCGGATGAGAACCCGGACGTCACGAGGAGTTCCGGAATGGTCTAGAGGTAAAGATTTATATATGGGAAGTCCCGTTTTGGTCACCGGAAAAGTTTCGGGTGCTATCGGTAACGTACCGGGACCACCGGGAGGGTCCCGGGGGTCCACCAGGTGGGGCCACCAGCCCTAGAAGGCTGCGTGGGCCAAGTGTGGGAGGGGACCAGCCCCAGGTGGGCTGGTGCGCCCCCCACTAAGGCGCAAGGCGCAAGGGAGAGTGGGAGGGGGCAAACCCTAGGTCCAGATGGGCCTTAAGGCCCACCCTAGGTGTGCCCCCCTCTCTCCCCCCTTGGCCGCCACCCTAGATGGGTTTTGGGGCTGCCGCCACCCCTAGGGAGGGAACCCTAGATGGGGGCACAGCCCCTCCCCTTCCCCTATATATACTTGAGGTATTGGGGGCTGCAAGAGACACGAGATCAACTCCCTCTTGGCGCAGGCCTACCTCTCTCCCTCCTCGTCTCTCGTTGTGCTTGGCGAAGCCCTGCTGGAGTTCCATGCTCCTCCACCACCACCACACCGTCGTGCTGCTGCTGGACGGAGTCTTCCCCAACCTATCGTTCTTCCCTTGCTGGATCAAGGCATGGGAGACGTCACCGGGCTGCACGTGTGTTGAACGCGGAGGCGCCGTTGTTCGGCGCTTAGATCGGAATCAACCGCGATCTGAATCGCTGCGAGTACGACTCCTTGATCCGCGTTCTTGCAACGCTTCTGCTTAGCGATCTACAAGGGTATGTAGATGCACTCCGCTTCCCCTCGTTGCTAGATTACTCCATAGATTGATCTTGGTGATGCGTAGAAAATTTTAAATTTCTGCTACGATCCCCAACACGGCGCCCCCCTAGGGGCCCTATATATAGTGGGGGGAGGGAGGGAAGCCACACCCAAGTCCCTGGCGCCTCCCTCTCCCCTTGTAACACCTCTCCCTCTCGTTGGAGCTTGGCGAAGCCCTGCCGAGATCACCGCTGCTTCCACCACCACGCCGTCGTGCTGCTGGATCTCCACCAACCTCTCCTTCTCCTTGTTGGATCAAGAAGGAGGAGACGTCTTCCCAACCATACGTGTGTTGAACGCGGAGGTGTCGTCCGTTTGGCACTGGGATCTTCGGTGATTTGGATCACGACGAGTACGACTCCTTCAACCTCCGTTCTCTTGAACGCTTCCGCTCACGATCTACAAGGGTATGTAGATGCACTCCTCTCCCTCGTTGCTAGATGACTCCATAGATTGATCTTGGTGATGCGTATAAAATTTCAAAATTCTGCTACGTTCCCCAACAAGAAGCTATTCCAACTAGTAGTGTTGATCATAACACCTCTATTAAGATGCTTAAAGAAGTTATTTTCCCGTGGTTTGGAGTCCCTAGATATTTAATGACTGATGGTGGTTCACACTTTACTCATGGTGCCTTTCGTAAAATGCTTGCTAAGTATGACGTTAATCATAGAATTGCATCTCCTTATCACCCACAGTCTAGTGGTTAAGTAGAATTGAGTAACAGAGAGCTCAAATTAATTTTGCAAAAGACTGTTAATAGATCCAGAAAGAATTGTTCCAAGAAACTTGATGATGCATTATGGGCCTATAGAACTGCATATAAAAATCCTATGTGTATGTCTCCGTATAAAATGGTTTATGGTAAAGCATGTCACTTACCTCTTGAACTGGAATATAAGGCATATTGGGCCATTAAAGAGCTCAACTATGATTTCAAACTTGCCGGTGAGAAGAGGTTATTTGACATTAGCTCACTTGATGAATGGAGAACCCAAGCTTATGAAAATGCCAAGATGTTTAAAGAAAAGGTTAAAAGATGGCATGATAAAAGGATACAAAAGCGTGAGTTCAATGTAGGTGATTATGTATTGCTATACAACTCTCATTTAAGATTTTTTGCAGGCAAACTTCTCTCTAAATGGGAAGGTCCTTACGTTATCGAGGAGGTCTATCATTCCGGTGCCATAAAAATAAACAACTTCGAAGGCACAAATCCGAGGGTGGTGAACGGTCAAAGAATTAAACATTATATCCCAGGTAATCCTATAGATGTTGAAACTAATATTATTTAAACCGTGACCCTGGAGGAATACATAAGGGACACTTTCCGGAATGTTTCAGACTCCGAAAAGGAATAGGTACGTGGTACGGTAAGTAAACCGACTCCAAAACAGTTCTAATGGCAATATTTCTTTGTTTTGGAATATTTAATAAAATAGGAAAACAAGAAGCAGACTGGAAAGGACACGGGGCTTCCACGAGGGTGGGAGGCGCGCCCTACCCCCCTGGGCGTGCCCCCTGCCTCGTGGGCACCTCGTGTGCTCTCCGGACTCCGTTTTCTTGCACGATACTTCTTTTGGTCAGTAAAAATTCACTATATAATCTCCCGAAGGTTTTGACCACCGTATCACGCAAATATATTTTGTCTTTGTTTTGAGCTATTTCTGGCGCAGATTAGAGCAAGATGTCCTCTCAACAGTCAGTCGGGGAGCGTCTCATCCGACACCAGGTCCAGGGGCAAATAGCGATGCCTGTCACTTTGGTCCCTCAACGGAGGAAGAGATGGAAGCTGACTTGAAAAGAATAGATGCCATGGAGGAGGATCAAGAAGTTACCTCTCGTTTCTGGGCAGGATTCACGATGGGGGAACCACTGAGCTCAGCTATTCCAAACTCGGTTATCCCTTCCAATGTTAGATTTCTTTCTTACGAAAATATGAAAAAGAGTGTTACTTGTTCCCCCGCAGCTATGCAACATCCTTGGGTGAAGGGAGCTTTAGCCATCACTGGCAAGCTCTGTAAGGAAATAATGAACCTCAAGCAGCAAGTCAATAAGCTCGAGGAAGAGAATCGTATCCTGAGGGGCATCATTGCCAAGAATATCACATCACCACCCCCGAAGAAGGAGACATAATCACACTGGTATGGGCACTCCCCTTGGCAACTGCCAAGCTTGAGGGAGTGCACCGGTATCGTATCACCATCACTTTTATTTTTACTGTTTTTCTTAGTTCAATCCTTTGGTAATATCTTGATTAGTAGAATAAAGTTTTAGTATGATCTAGTTGTGAGTTTTGCTTTATGATCCCTCTATGTAATCGAGTCAGTGAGCTATATAATAAAGATTAGTGTTGAGTCAAGGGCTTGATTATTTTGCTATGATCTTGAGGGAATAAAATAAAAGAGAAGAAATAAAAAAAGGGAAATAAAGAGATCATATGGATCTTATGGAGAGTAATGACTTCACATATAAAGAGCATGATGAATAAAAGTTGTTGAGAGTTTAGAAACATAGTTTTGGTCATCATTGCAATTAATAGTAAGTAATAAAGAAAGAGAGGTTCTCATATAAATATACTATCTTGGACATCTTTTATGATTGTGAGCACTCATTAAAGTATGACATGCTAAGAGTTGATGTTGGACAAGGAAGACAACTTAATGGGTTATGTTTTCTTACATCTGAGATAAATTATATTGTTATGGATCATCCAACATGTTGAGCTTGCCTTTCCCTCTCATGCTAGCCAATTTCTTTGCACCAAGTAGAGATACTACTTGTGCTTCCAAATATCCCTAAACCTAGTTTTGCCATGAGAGTCCACCATATCTACCAATGGATTGAGTAAGATCCTTCAAGTAAGTTGTCATTGATGCAAGCAATAAAAATTGCTCTCTAAATATGCATGACTTATTAGTGCGGAGAAAATAAGCTTTATATGGTCTTGTGATATGGAAGAAATAAAAGCGACAGACTGCATAATAAAGGTCCATATCGCAAGTGGCAATATAAAGTGACATTCTTTTGCATTAAGATTTCGTGCATCCAACCATAAAAGCGCATGACAACCTTTGTTTCCCTCTACGAAGGGCCTACCTTACATAAGAGTCATGGTGATCTTCACCTTTCCTTTTTACATTTTATCCTTTGCCAAGCACAATATGTTGGAAAGATCCTGATATATATAGCTAATTGGATTTGATTCTGCATGAACTATTATTGTTGACATTACCCTTGAGGTAAAACGTTGCAAGGCAAAACTACAAGCCCCTATCTTTCTCTGTGTCCGATTAAAACTTCATACCCATAAATATTGCGTGAGTGTTAGCAATTGTGAAAGACTAAAAGATGGTTGAGTATGTGGACTTGCTGAAAAGCTCTTATATTGAGTCTTTCCTATGTTATCATAAATTGCAATTGCCTCAATGACTGAGATTAGAGTTTGCTGGTTCTCAATGAAGTTTATGATTCATACTTGAAATTGTGATTGAATTGTTACTTTAGCATAAGAGATTATATGACACTATATATATGTGTGTGTGTGTGTATGTGTGTGTGTGTTGCTGTTCTAAGAATGATCATGATGCCCTCATGCCCGTATTTTATTATTATCGACACCTCTATCTCTAAACATGTAGACATATTTTTCGATTTCGCCTTTCGCTTGAGGACAAGCTGTAGCGACCCGACCTCAAATGGTCAAGTCTCCGTGCTTCAGTGTCATCCCTGGATCGGTAATGCTGACACACATAGTATTCGAGGATTTATAACAGACTAGCAATCACACACTTATTACATCGAATGTCTCAAAAGAGAACTTATTACAATAAATATGGCTTAAGGCCATCTAATACGATAACAACGGAAGGCTTGGAAGATAAAGTGAGTACATCAACTCCAACTACATAGCTGAGCTGCACAACAACGACCTAACGAACATTACTCCTTGTCTGAAAAGTCTGCAACATAATACGTTGCAGCCCGAAAACGGGTCAGCACATGGAATATGCTGGCAAAGTAACACAGTGGAGCAAGAACAGAATAAGGCTATCACTACATGCAGATTTGGCTGGTGGAAAGCTCTATGGTTACAGTTTTTGCGAAAAGCCAAATTTTTCCTACAACAAAGGAATATATTTTAATTTAACTATCATGGTAGTTGACACATCATTGAGAAGGTTCCTCCAACTCAATCCCAATTAAGGTAATTTAACAACCCAACAATATTAATTTAGAGTGATGAGATACTTAAGATACTCCAAGTACTAGATACTCAAGATTGTCCATAACCGGGGACACGGCTAACCATGATTAGTTTGTACACTCTGCAGAGGTTTGCGCACTTTTCCTCACAAGACTCGATCGCCTCCATTGGATTTCTCGCACTACATGGTGTTTGAGAAATGGATGACCGAGACACAGTCTTTCAGAAACATTAACTCTCTACTCCGGGCAGACCATACCAAACCTACAATCCCACTACCTGCTGATCCACCTCTTCAAGAGCTTCACATAACTTACTCAACTATGCTAGAGCCCATATTAGCTTGTGGCTGCATACATAAGTTTCTAGCATGAATAATCTCAGTTCCCTTTGAGCCTGGGTGGTGGTCCATAGGAAGATCACACGGGTACTCCGGGATTTCCAAAACGTTACAAGCAACACTGGGTACTCCATGTGCCTCAATCCACCCAGATGTGTATTTAAGTTGCCACCTTAAGTTGAACCATTAATTAACAATCTCACATCTGTCATGGATTCACTCTCCCAAACCTCGTCTACGAGCATAGCATAGCAATATAAGCAATTCACAAGAGTAACTCCCAAGGGTTTGAATGTAACAGGGTAATAGGTTCTACCTCATCAACTACTTCCCAACCCACATGTTAATGACATCCCAACCATGCAATGTTTCAGGATTGGAACTAATGCATAAAAACTGGGTGATGAAGGGGTATGACCAAAGTGTTACTTGCCTTGTTGACGATCCGCATAACCTAGAGACTCCAAATAACACGCTTCGCACTCCGGGAATTCTATCGCAAACAAACAATAGCATACATGAGAAATCAAGCTAAGAAGCACGAGTAAAACTCAAATAAGAAGATCTAACCAGAAAGTTCAACTTAAGAACTCCGGTTTGCAAAAAGAATCAAATCAAACGGAGCAACGAAACTCAAACGGCGAAAGAAACAAGATCCGTTTACTAATCTGGACCTAGGTCAAATTTTACAGTAGCAAAAACTTGTTCAAGTTGATTAAATAGAAAGAGGGTCTCGAGACGAAGATCTAGGCGCTTGAATCACCTGATTCTGATTAACAAGCAAAAAGATAAACTAGAACAAAAATTGGATCAGAAATTGCGATCAGAAATAACCGCGGAAAAATTCGATAAAAGAAAACTGACGAACAGGCTAACGAACGAGCGTTCGTTATCTGTAACTAACGAGCAAAAACCGTTCGCTAAGACGAACGTCCGGACGAACGTCCGCTAAAAAGAAAAACCGGAAAAAAACTGGCGAACCAAAAAGAACGAGTTAGGGTTTTCTAAAAAAACCAAATCGGTTTTCTAAAAAAACCGACAACGACGACGCGCTACCTCGTCGGATCCGGCGGGGTGCGGCTCCGGCGGGGCTGGCGGGCGGCGGGGCTCAAGCGGCAGCGACGAGGCGGCTCGGCGGCGACGCGGGCGACGGCAGGCGGCGGCGCGGCGGGGCTGGCGACGGTGGTGGTGGCGAGGTGGGGTGGTGGCGGCGGCATTTAAAGGGGCGAGGGGGCGGCGTGGCTTGGGCGAGGGGGCGCCCGGGGAGGAGTCCGGCTCGGACTCCCCTCGGCGTCCGTGCTGCGCATGGCGGCGCGCGCGATGGAGACGGCGGCGGGACGGGCCGGCTGGGCTTTGGCCCAGCTTGGTCCGGAAACTTTTTTTTAATAATTCCGCCGGAACTAAGAAAAATCCTAGAAAATAAAATAAAAAACTAAAAATGCCAAAACTATTTTTCACCGTCTAAATGAAATATTTAGAACGAGATGAACATTTTCTTGGCCCTAAAATGCAATTTTGAAAACGTGCAATTTTTCTAATGCAAACAAAATTGCAATAAAATCCAAATAAAAACAAATATTGATTTTAATATTTTTCCTCCAATATTTCATTTATTTTGGAGAAGTCATATTATCTCCTCTCATATATTTTAATATGAAATATTTTCGGAGAGAAAAATAGTTAAAACCAAAATCCTCATTTCAAAATTTGATAAAATCAAATTTGAAAACCGGGGAAATCCCCAAATCTCTCCGAGGGTCCTTGAGTTGCTTAGGATTTTGAGGATCGCGAGATGAAATGCAATAAAATATGATATGCAAGAATGATTTATGTATAACACTCCAAATTGAAAATTTGGGATGTTACAAACCTACCCCCTTAAGATGAATCTCTCCCTTGAGATTCGGGTTGGCTAGAAAATAGGTGTTGGTGGTCTGTGCGAAGATCATCCTCTCGTTCCCACGTGGCTTCGTCCTCAGTATGGTGGCTCCACTGATCTTTGCAAAACTTAATAACCTTGCTGCGGGTGACTCGACTGGCAAACTCCAAAATCTTGACTGGCTTCTCCTCATAAGTCAAGTCATTGTCTAACTGAATTGCCTCCAAGGGTACGGTATCTCTTAGCGGTATGTCGGCCATCTCAGCATGGCACTTCTTCAACTAGGAAACGTGAAACACATCGTGAACTCCTGACAACCCTTCATGTAACTCCAACTTGTAGAAACTTCTCTCATCCATTCCAAAACACGATACGGTCCTACAAATCTCGGGGCTAACTTTCCCTTAACTCCAAAATGTTTCACTCCTCGCAAAGGTGATACTCGCAGATATGCTCTGTCTCCAATTTCATAGGTTACCTCCTTATGTTTCGAATCTGCATAACTCTTCTGTCTGGACAGAGCTATCTTCAGTCTATCCCGAATCAGTTTAACCTTCTCCTCAGACTCTTTGATCAAGTCTGGTCCAAACAACTGTTGGTCTCCAACTTCATCCCACATCAACGGTGTTCTGCACCTTCGGCCGTACAGGGCTTCAAACGGTGCCATTTTCAAACTGGCTTGGTAACTATTGTTGTATGAGAACTCCGCGTAAGGCAAATTGTCATCCCAACTAGACCCATAATCTAGCGCATAGGCTCTCAACATGTCCTCTAGAATCTGGTTGACTCTCTCGGTCTGTCCATCCGTTTGCGGGTGAAATGTTGTACTGAACTCCAATCTCGTTCCCAAAGTCTGGTGCAGCTGATGCCAAAACTTTGAAGTAAACCGTGTTCCTCTATCTGATACGATGGTTCTCGGAACTCCATGCAGACATACGATCCTGGTCATATATATCTTGGCCAACTTGGCACTGGTATAAGTTGTTTTTACTGGGTAAAGTGTGCCACTTTGGTCAAACGTTCAACTACTACCCATATAGAATCATAACCTGATTTGGTCCTGGGCAATCCGGTGATAAAATCCATGCCAAGTTTATCCCACTTCCATTCGGGTATCGACATAGGCTGTAACAATCCTGCTGGCTTTTGATGCTCTGCCTTCACTCTCTGACATACATTACATACGACCACATACTCGGCGATATCCTTCTTCATCTCTCTCCACCAGAAACATTCCTTCAAATCCAAATACATCTTGGTGTTTCCGGGATGTATCGAGTATGGTGAGTCATGAGCTTCTTGAAGTATTAACTTCCTAATCTCTGTGTTATTGGGCACATAAACACGGTCCTCAAACCATAAGGTGTCGTGTTCATCCTCACGAAAACCTTTGGCCTTTCCTTCGCTCATTTTCTCCTTTATCTCGGCAATCTCTTTGTCATCCTTCTGAGCTTCTCGAATCTTTCCTAACAATGTAGAGTGAACCTCCATTGTTGCAACAAAACCTCTAGGAACAATCTCCAATTGAAGTTCCCGGAGATCCTCTGCTAACTCCTTCGGCAATCCCGTGCTTATTAGGGTATTAGCATAGCTCTTCCAGCTCAAAGCATCGGCTATGACATTGGCCTTGCCTTGATGATAATGAAGTTTCATGTCATAATCCTTTATAAGCTCCAACTATCTTCTCTGCCTAAGGTTCAGTTCCTTCTGGGTGAAAATGTACTTCAAACTCTTATGATCCGTGTACACATCACAATGGTTTCCAATAAGGTAATGTCTCCAAGTCTTCAATGCATGCACTACGGCTGCTAGCTCCAAATCATGTGTGCATAATTTAACTCGTGTGGTTTTAGTTGTCGTGAGGCATACGAAACAACTCTTCCGTCCTACATAAGCACACTTCCAAGTCCTAAGTGAGAGGCGTCGCAATACACTTGAAAATTCTTATGCATATCTGGTAGTGTCAACACTGGGGCTATGGTCAAACGTTTCTTCAGCTCCTGGAAACTTGCCTCACAATCTTCCGTCCATTTAAACTTGATATCCTTCTTCAATAATTCTGTCATGGGCTTCGTGATCTTGGAAAAATTCTCAATGAATCTACGGTAGTATCCCGCGAGTCCAAGAAAACTATGGATCTCGCTAACTGAAGTGGGTGCCGACCATTCAGTGAATGACTGAATCTTGGTGGGATCTACTATTATACCTTCTCCCAATATAACATGTTCAAGGAATCCAACTTCCTTCAACCAAAACTCGCATTTGCTGAACTTGGCATACAACTGATGTTCCCTGAGTTTCTCGAGAACTAAACGCAAATGCTCCTTGTGTTCCTCTTCGTTCTTCGAATATACCATTATATCATCAATGAACACCACAACAAACTTATCCAAATATTCCATGAATACTTTGTTCATTATGCTCATGAAATAGGCATGGGCGTTGGTCAGTCCAAATGACATGACCGTATATTCATATAGCCCGTACCATGTGGTGAAGGTTGTCCTTGGTATATCCTTTTCTCGTATCTTCAACTGATGATATCCTGATGGCAGATCGATCTTCGAAAACACCTTAGCTCCTTGCAGTTGGTCAAACAGATCATTGATCATCGACAATGGGTACTTGTTCTTAATCGTCACTTCATTCAAGGATCGATAATCAACAACCATTCGTAGGGATTTATCCTTCTTCTCAACCAAAAGCACCGGGGCTCCCCATGGTGATGAACTCCGTCGAATGTAACCTTTCTCCAATAACTCCTTGATCTGTTTCTTAATCTCCTCCAGATCATTCGCGGGCATCCTATAGGGTCTCTTGGATATTGGCCCTGTGCCTGGCAATAGCTCTATCAAAAACTCAATATCTCGGTCCGGTGGCATGCCTGGAAACTCCTCTGGAAAAACATCCGAGTAATCCTTTACTACTGGCACTTCCTCCTGAACAACTCCCGTGAGGGTATTTACTTTGCTACTTCTTGGCGCATGCCTGGATACATACTTGATCCTTTTTCCCTCCGGGTTGGTGAGACAAATTGACTTACTAACACAGTCAATACTTCCTCCGTACTTTGACATCCAGTCCATTCCTAATATCACATCCAATCCTTGTGACTCCAAGATAATTAGGTCAGACAAAAAAACATGGTTGCCAATGGTCAAGGGTATCTGGTCACACCATCGACTAGCCATATACTCTGCTGCAGGTGAGCTTACTAACAGAGGGGTCCTAAGGATTTGGGTCAGTAGTTTAAACTTATCCACTAATTCCCTTGATATGTATGAATGCGATGCACCAGTATCAAAAAGAACAAGAGCGGTAAATGAGTTAACCAAAAACTTACCTATAACCGCGTCTGGCTACTCTTCAACCTCCTCCACGTTAACGTGGTTCACTTGTCCTTTGTTGAATGGATTGGGCTTCTTCCCAGCGCTCCCATTTCCGTTTCCATTCTTTCCTTCAGGGCACTCTGTGGCATAGTGTCCAGTATTCCCGCACTTGAAACAAGTAACGTGGCTTAGGTCTCTCTTGGTGGGTGTGGCTGGATTGGGGCGGTTCTGATTTTTGCTTGCTCCATTCCCATTCCCATTCCTAGGGATAGTATGATTATGGTTACTTCCTCCATTATGGGTGTGGCCTCCATGGTTATGAACAAGTCCTCCCGAGTTCGGGGTTAGGCGAGGCTTCTGCTGAGCTCCTGAGTTATACCTCCCTTGTCCATACTTCCTCTTACGGCTCTCAATCTGCTGCTGCTTCCCTTCAATCATAAGAGCCTTATCTACCAACTCCTGGTATTTTGTGAATGTTGCCACCATCAACTGCATACTCATCTCATCATTCAGCCCTTCCATGAACTTCTCCTGCTTTGCGGCATCTGTGGCCACATCATCAGGGGCATAGCGAGATAACTTGCTAAAATCATATGCGTACTGAGCCACAGTACGGTTCTCCTGGCGTAGGTTGCGAAACTCACGCTTCTTCAAATTCATGGCTCCAGTTGAGACATGGGCTGTATGGAAGGCTTGCTGAAATTGGTCCCATGTCACCGTGGCTATAGGGTAGGTGACAGTGTAATTCTCCCACCATGATGCTGCTGGTCCATCCAACTGATGTGCGGTAAAACGCACCTTCTCAGCATCAGTATATCCTACAGTGGTTAACTCCCTTCCAATCCTGCGGAGCCAATCATCTGCTACTATAGGCTCGGTGCTACTGGAAAACACCGGCGGCTGCAACCTCAGCAAATGGGCTAAGTTGTCAACTGATGGTGGAGGTGGTGGTGGATCGTTGTTGTTATTTTTGCCTTGGTTCTGAACTAACAACTGCATTAGAGTATTCTTCTTCTGGATCAACTGAGTGAGCTCCGGTGGGAAAGAAAATCCAGGGTCATGTCTCAGAGGCATCTGATGGGTTTAGAGAGGAGAGATTAGAATAGAATGAGGTCTAATGAGAAAGCACTACCCATATGCACATGAGACAAACACAAACATTTCACTCAATCAATCAAGCCAGGCATACAATCGGTCTAACTATCGTAAAAGTGCTCGGACTATACTATTTACATGGTGGAATACTACTACTGATGTGGTGGTCTACTAAAAATATTCCTCGGTTGCAGACTCCATGATATCTGCTCCAGCTTCGTCTTCAAAGTCATCATCGCTAAGGTCAGAGTCGGTGTTGTCGACGATGATGTAGTCCTCCGGGCGAATCTCCTTGGGTTCTTCATCTTCTTCTACTGGTGTGGGGTCTCCCATGAATATTCCGATCTTCTTAATGAGGTCGTCATTCTTATCCACTAGTACAACTATTTCCTCCTCATAATCTTCACGTGTAGCCTTGAGTTCTTCCACCAGTTCCGTGATCCTAGTCATTGCCATCTTCAGATCTATCATGCCTGCGAACATCTGATTCTCCTGGCGTCGAATGTGCTGGTTTAGTTCCTGGATGAAAGCTGCAATTGATCTATCCTTCCCGGAACTTGAACTTGAATCATCCATTGCTCCTCTTCTGGTAAGGTGGTGTTGTAGGTCCCGGTGAAGCTTGGTATTCCTATGTTCAGGTACTTAGTGACTTCCTTCAAGTGTCGTCCAAAAGGTGCTTCTTCATCCGGTTGTGCAAACTTATTCCTTGTGTCTGCCATCCTAAAGAGTAGAAAATGGAGAGGAGTCAGAAATGAGAAGAGAATAGTGATCTATGGTTTTAGCTTAGTGGTCGTGTCCTACACTCAGCGTGTGCTTTGATACCATCTTGTAGCGACCCGACCTCAAACGGTCAAGTCTCTGTGCTTCAGTGTCATCCCTGGATCGGTAATGCTGACACACACAATACTCGAGGATTTATAACAGAGTAGCAATCACACACTTATTACATCGAATGTCTCCAAAGAGAACTTATTACAATAAATATGGCTTAAGGCCATCTAATACGATAACAACGGAAGGCTTGGAAGATAAAGTGAGTCCATCAACTCCAACGGCATAGCTGAGCTGCACGACAACGACCTAACGAACCTTACTCCTCGTCTAAAAAGTCTGCAACATAATACGTTGCAACCTGAAAACGGGTCAACACATGGAATATGCTGGCAAAGTAACACAGTAGAGCAAGAACAGAATAAGGCTATCACTACATGCAGATTTGGCTGGTGGAAAGCTCTATAGTTACAGTTTTTGCGAAAAGCCAATTTTTCCCTACAACAAAGGAATAGATTTTAATTTAACTATCATGGTAGTTGAAACATCATTGAGAAGGTTCCTCCAACTCAATCCCAATTAAGGTAATTTAACAACCCAACAATATTAATTTAGAGTGATGAGATACTTAAGATACTCCAAGTACTAGATACTCAAGATTGTCCATAACCGGGGACACGGCTAACCATGATTAGTTTGTACACTCTGCAGATGTTTGCACACTTTTCCCCACAAGACTCGATCGCCTCCATTGGATTTCTCGCACTACATGGTGTTTGAGAAACGGATGACCGAGACACAGTCTTTCAGAAACATTAACTCTCTACTCCGGGCAGACCATACCAAACCTACAATCCCACTACCTGCTGATCCACCTCTTCAAGAGTTTCACGTAACTTACTCAACTATGCTAGAGCCCATATTAGCTTGTGGCTGCACACAGAAGTTTCTAGCATGAATAATCTCAGTTCGCTTTGAGCCTGGGTGGCGGTCCATAGGAAGATCACACGGGTACTCCGGGATTTCCAAAAAGTTACAAGCAACACTGGGTACTCCAGGTGCCTCAATCCACCTAGATGTGTATTTAAGTTGCCACCTTAAGTTGAACCATTAATTAACAATCTCACATCTGTCATGGATTTCACTCTCCCAAACCTCGTCTACGAGCATAGCATAGCAATATAAGCAATTCGTAAGAGTAACTCCCAAGTGTTTGAATGTAACAAGGTAATAGGTCCTACCTCATCAACTACTTCCCAACCCACATGTTAATGACATCCTAACCATGCAATGTTTGAGGATTGGAACTAATGCATAAAAAACTAGGTGATAAAGGGGTATGATCAAAGTGTTACTTGCCTCGTTGACGATCCGCGTAACCTAGAGACTCCAAATAACATGCTTCGCACTCCAGGAATTCTATCGCAAACAAACAATAGAATACATAAGCAATCAAGCTAAGAAGCACGGGTAAAACTCAAATAAGAAGATCTAACCAGAAAGTTCAACTTAAGAACTCCGGTTTCCAAAAAGAATCAAATCAAACGGAGCAACGAAACTCAAACGGCGAAAGAAACAAGATCTGTTTACTAATCTGGACCTAGGTCAAATTTTACAGTAGAAAAAACTTGTTCAAGTTGATTAAACAGAAAGAGGGTCTCGAGACGAAGATCTAGGCGCTTTAATCGCCTGATTCCGACTAACGAGCGAAAAGATAAACTAGAACGAAAATCGGATCAGAAATCGCGATCAGAAATAAACGTGAAAAGATCCGATAAAAGAAAACTGACGAACAGGCTAACGAACGGGCGTTTGATATCTGTAACTAACGAGTGAAAACCGTTCGCTAGGACGAACGTCCGCTAAAAAGAAAAACCGGAAAAAAACCGGCGAACCGAAAAAAAACGAGTTAGGGTTTTCTAAAAAAAACAAATCGGTTTTCTAAAAAACGACAGCAACGGTGCGCTACCTCGTCGGATTCGGCGGGGTGCGGCTTCGGCGGGGCTGGCGGGCGGCGGGGCTCTGGCGGCAGCGGCTCGG